>NC_077227.1:538870388-539470388 GCF_027887165.1 Monodelphis domestica
GGAATTTAATGCTGTTCAACTTTTTAATTACTGATTTGGCTAACATGGACAATATGCCAAATTTTCAATCACATGAAGCTAAAAAGAATATATAATCACTAAAGGATAATGTCATAACTCAAAAAGATTTTGAGAAGTTAGAATAACAGAATAAGATATTTTAATAGGAACAAGAATAAAATTAAACATTTGGATTAGAAACTTACAAAATAAATTTAGAATGAGGGAGGCATGGATAGAAATTGCACATGAAAATAATCTGGGGTTCTACTGAACTGTAAATTCAAAATGAAATCAGACAGTGACAAAAATAGCTAAAAAATCCAATGAAATCTAATGGGATGCATTATAAGAAGCAATGTCTAAACAAAGAAGGTAATCATCCCTGTGATCTGTCCTATGAAAACGTTTGAGAAACCATGTTCGGCTCTAAGCAACATAATTTAGGAAAGACACTGACAAACTAGAGTTTGTCTTGAGCAACTAGAATGATAAGAGAATGAAAAACTATACCATAAAAGAAAGCATCTGTTGAAGGAACTAAGGATGTTTACTTAGGGAAGACTTTTACACAAAAGCTTTCTTCCCCTCTCTATCTGAAGGACTGTCATGTGAAGAGGGATTACACTTGATCTACTTTGTCTCAGAGGGCCCAATTAGGGTCAATAAGTAAAAGCTTTGAAAAGGCAGATGCAAGCTTGATGCAAGGAAATAAGACTTGCCCAAAAGCAGAATGGGATGCCTTGAGAATAAGATGTTTTTCTTCACCAGAAGTCTGTAAGGGAAGCTTGGAGAGACCTTTGATCACTAGCTGGAGATTCTTCCAAAAAGATTCTCATGATCAAAAAATGGGGGAAAGAACCTACTTGTACAAAAATATTTATAGCTGCTCTTTTTGTGGTGGCAAAGAATTGGAAATTAAAGGGATGTCCCTCAATTGGGGAATGGCTGAACAAATTGTGATATATGACAGTGACAGAATACTATTGTGCAGTAAGGAATGAGGAACAGGATGAACTCAGGAAGAGCTAGAAAAACATACATGAACTGATGCAGAATTAAATAAGGAGAACCAGGAAAATACTGTACACAGTAACAGCAATATTCTGGAATGATAAATTGTGATAGACTTCACATTCTTGGCAATACAATGATCCAGGACAATTCTGAGGGACTTATGACAAAGAATACTCACCTCCAGAAAAAAGAACTGTTGGCATCATAATGTAGATGAAAACATGATTTTTTAGGTGTTTGTTTGGGTTTATGTTTTGGTGTTTTGGTTTTAAAATATTACTTACAAAAATGAACAATATGGAAAAGTGTATAGTGTGAGGGAGACAATGGAATAACTAACACACACTGATTATGCCCATGTGCCAGGCACTATAAATAAAAAATACCAAATTGATAGTCTCTTCTCTCAAGGAACCAGTATTCTACTGAAGTAAATGCCATAATCATAGATAAATAAGGAGACTATAAACAAAGAAAAATGCTCAATAGGATGGGAAAAAAACTAAAGTTTTGGAATCTTGTAGGAGTTGACATCAAGCTGATGAGCTGAACCCAAATGGGAAGCAGGAGTTCAAAGAGGCAGATGGTTATACATACTTTATTGGGGGGGGGGAAGGCAAAGAAAGTCTATACAAAGACAGATAGTGGAAGATGGAATGTCAAGTTGGTCAGTTCTGCAGGAGGACAGTGTATGTGAGAAAGGATAATAACATTTCATCAGCCTAGAGAGATAAGTAAGAACTATATTATAAGTTTAATTTTAATTTATCAAATGAAGGAATTTGAGTTCAACTAAAAAGAAATGGTTAAGTGTGCAAATAGAAAATCTGATACACCTGAACTACATTTACCCAGAATCCTTTTAAGTTACATCCTGATGTTTTGAGTTTGTGCTTTGGTAAAGCACAGCAGGTGTGGGTCTTTAGACTTGTCCTCTGCTCACTTGGCTGAATTAAGCCCTTTCTCTCTCATTTTTTGTTGGTTATTAGATCCTACATATTTAAAATACTTGGTTTTTATTCATTATTACTCTCACAGAAGCCATTAACCTTCTTGACCAGAAGAGTAACATCATCTTAGCTATGGTTTAGGAATATCATTGCAGCCACTGTGTAGACAGATAAGGACACCACTGGTTCAGAGGGAAAGTGATGAGCACTGGGACTAGAATCATTGCCCTGTTACAATAGCTATAAGAATTGTTGAGAACATAGCATCAAGGGGATTTGCCAACCTGGCAGGGGGTGGAATGGGAGTAAAAAATAGAAGGGTAACTGTTGGGCTATGAACTTAGGTGAGTTAAAAAATGGTAGTGTTCTTGACAAAAATAGGTAAATTAGGAAAGGGATGAGTTAAAAGATAAAGATGAGTTCTGTTCAGGGGTACATGGAATTTGAGATGCTGAAAAAACTTATTGGTAGAACTGTCAAGCAGCTAGAAGAATAGGACTGGAGCTCAAGAGTGATGAGGGCTGTAGATATGGGAGACAACTGAAAAGAAATGCAGCTTGAACAATGGAAACTGATGAAGTCATCATGAGAGAGTATATGTATAAAGAGAACGGATCCCAGGACAGACTCCTAGAGATATACCCACACATGGAAATGGGGATATGGATGATGAATGAGCAAAGAATACAAAGAAATAAAGGTCAGGCAAAAATTGATGAAAAATGTCCAGAGGAATAGAACTTTTATTTAAAAGGGTCAGGGAAAACTTCATGGAGAAAATGGCAGTTGGCAGCTGAAAGATGGAAAGGAGAGCCTAGCATAAACTTAACTTCAAGCAAAGAAGATATTATGAAAGAGGGCATAATAAAGGAGGAATAGACCCAAACATCAATGGAAGATAAAAAGTAATTAAGTTTGCCTAGAATAGAAAAGGAATGGTACTAAGATAAAATTATACAGATTGGATGCCAGACTGAAGAGAGCCTTGAATAAAAGGAACAGAAGAGTTCAAATTTTATTTCATAAGCAAAGAGGAGCCACTGATGGTTTCTGAGTAGAGGAATGATATGATCACAGCAGTGAACTAGGAAGATTACTCAGGAATTGGTGTGGTAAATAGAGTAGAGTTTCAAAGTAGGGTCTATTTAGTGTTTTTGGATGTACGTGACATTTTTTAAGCAGTTCAAATGGTCAGTTTTAAGAGTCACACTCTGCCCTACTAAGCATGTGTATGTGGTTCCCACTAAAATATATAGGAGATGAACCAAACCCCAAGGACAATTTAGCCCTTGGGAGTTTAGGAACCGCAGCTGCTGGTTCCTTCCCTACAGTTATAACCCTCTGTTTATGTGAGCAACATGATTTCCAGGGCAACCAAGGGCAACATATTAGAGAATTATGGCTCTGGAAGGAAGTGGATTAAATTTTAATACTTGAGAGTCATCATTATTTTTATAAAAAGCTACATATCTAGGAATAAAATATCCTTAAGGCAGAGTAAACTAGAAATTATTTTAAGCGAAACATTAATTTTTCAAAATATTTCAATTACCTATATGTTAAAGATTTCCTTATCACTTTAAAAAGGAAAAAAACCTCTCACTAATATTTAAAAGTGACTGAAACAGAAGAAATGAGAATTCTACAAATGATTACTCATGATATGACATAATATACCAAAAAAGTTAACTATTTAACTCTACAATCTGCTTATTTCTACTATTCTAAAAAAGCATGTTGTTGATAACTAATTTTTCATCAGTCTCTCCTCAGCTCCTTAAAATCATACAGAGAATGTTCCACCCAGGAAGAGATGTTTCAAGCCAAATGAAATCTGAAGAATGTGTATGTGTGTGTGTGTGTGTGTGTGTGTGTGTGTGTGTGTGTGTGTGTTTATTGACTACCTAGATCTCTCCAGCAATAGTAATGAGATGGTTAAAACAGATCAGTCTTCAGGCCAGTAAATTTTCAGTAGCTATATGCAAGTATGAATCATCAACTATACCTATCTAGATCTCTTTTAAATTTTTTATTTGCAAACTGTGAAGTAATTATATATTATCTGGTTGGGTTTATTTATTTATTTTTTAGATCTACAGTCCCTGGAGCACACATAGCCTTCTAGTGCCAAGCAATTGCATCAGGAGCTTAATGAATTCAGTGTTCTTCAGGGTACAGATTCAAAAACAGAAATGGCACACTTTCAGCTCTAATATGATTTGAGCTTCTAGAACCTGTACTAGAAATAAATGACTCACAAAAATTAATCTGTTTTTAACAAGATTACTGATTTTGTGAGTCATTTCTTTAAATATTGAACCAAGAGCGGAGAGGCACTATTTAAATAAGACTTGATTCCTACTGAAAGACTAACTGAACATGATAACGCACTTGCCCTTTTCCCAACATAAAAACTTATTCAATTTGTAACAGGCAGAAAGGTGTGCCTCTTTTTGCAAAAGATGCACTCAAAGAAAATTATACAATCATAGATTGTAAAAGGAACTTTTGAGGTCTAGACAAAGCCGCTCTTTTTACAGAGGAGAAAATTCACATCTAATAAGATTGAAGACTTGCACAATGTCATATACATAGTGGCAGATTAGAACTGAGGTCCTATGACTACAAACTTAGCAATCCCATCACTACACCATAGTTTGTGAATCAGATTTTTACATGTGACCATATTTTAGATGAACTCAAGAAAGATATTTTCTAGGCAAATGACATTTCTTAAATAACTTTGCCTTTATATATGCTTCATGGTTTAAAAAAATGATTTGGATATGCTATTTAATCCTCACAACAACCTTGGAAGCAACGTTCCTGTTTTACCAATGAGGAAATAGAGCTTCAGAGAGGGCAGGTGACTTGCCCATAGTCACACAATTAGTAAGTAAAAGAACAAGGACTCGAACTTAGTTTAGTAAGAAACTAGCCATTTGGGGTAGCTAGGTAACACAATGAATAGAATTCTGGGCCTGGAGTTGGGAGGATCTAGGTTTAAATCTAATTTTAGACACTTACTGTGACCTTGGGCAAGTTGCTTAACCCCAATTGTCCAGCTCTTGCCACTCTTCTGTCTTAGAATTCATATGAACTCAGACAGTAAAGATTATTTGAAAAAAAGAAAAAAAGGAACTAGGCATGTTAAGGAAATCTATAATGAGGGTCCTTTTGCAATTGTGTTTTGTAAATTCAGACCTTCACATATGAAAGAGCTAAGACTGATTAAGTTTTGGAAGGAGGGCTCCCCCCACCTTTGTACCAATAGGCATAAGCAATTATTATGTTTATCTGACACAAAGCAAAAAATCTAGAGCAAGTCTTTAGTTTAATAATTTTTTGTTAAAATCCTGTAGCTTTGTAATCAGCTGATTGCTGAGATTAGAGGTAATCTCCTACCCATGGCTCTAAGAGAGCCCTGGATTTTAAGATGTTTTAACTGCTGAACCAAAATTAATCAGACATGCCAAATTTAATGGCAGTGATTATTACTTCACTGACTTTCCAAAGTCTACCAGTTATGAGGGAGGAGGGAGGAGAAAGGAAGAGTTATAGATTTAAAAATACATTTTACAAAAGCTTGAGGAAAGGGAAATGATCAATCGCTAAACATTTATTAGGTGCTTACTATGTGCCAAGCACTGTGTTAAGAGTTGGGTTACAGAAAGAGGCCAAAGACAGTTCCTGTCCTTATGGTGTTTACAATCTAAAGGTGGAGATAACAAGCAAACAAATACATACAACAAAAGCTATGTTGTATATACAAATAAGAAAATATAGTGTTTTGAAAGATACTAAAATTAAGAGGGATTGATGAAGGTTTCCAGTAAGGTTTAGTTGGGACTTAAAGGAAGCCAGGGAGGTCAGTAGGTGGAGCCAGAGGAAGGAAAAGCATTCCAGTTCTGTGGGGTGGCCAGAGAATGGAACAACTAAAGGGTCAGTGTCACTGGCTGGAGGGGTAGGTGACAAAGAGTAAGGTGTAAGAAAACTGAAAAGTTAGAGGGGACTAGGTTATGAAGAGCTTTGAATGCCAAACAGATCATTTTACATTTGATCCTGGAAGCAACAGGGAGCCCCTGAAGTTTGTTTCTTGTACAGGAAGGTGACATGATTGAACCTGTGCTTTAAGAAAATTACTTTAGTAACTGACTAGATGATAGATTGCAGTGGGGAGAGACTTAAGGCAGGCATCAGCACTAGCAGGTTATTACAATAGTCCAGGTGTGAGGTAATAAGGGCCTGTAATAGAGTGGTAGCAGTGTCAGAAGAGAGAAGGGAACATATTTGAGATATGCTATGTTGCAAAGGTGAAATGGGCAGTCCTTGGCAACTGATAGGATATAGGAAGTGAGAAATGGTGAGTCCAGGATGACTCCTAGGCTGGGAGTCTAAGCAACTGGAAGATGGTGTTGCCCTCTATAGCAATAGGGAAGGTAGGAAAGAGAGAAAGGTTTAGGGGGAAAGATGGTAGTAGTCTGATACAATGGAAGGAACCCCAGATCTTTCACAGGGCCTTGGTTCAAATCTCAGCTAACACTTATTACCTATTTAACTTTGAACAACTCAACATCTCTGAGGCACAGTTTCCTTATTTGGTGAATGAGAAAAGTTTTGAGTAGATAGCTTCAGAGATCCTAGGATCTTTTGAAGGAGAGGCATCAATGTATAGGGGACTGAAGGCTGGTCTTGGAGTCCAGAGAACCTGGGTTCAAAGCCTACTTCTGACATACCATCTTCTTTGGGGAAGTCACTTAACCTCCCAATGATGACACAATTCTCTCTAATAGTAAAAATTAAAAGTAAAAGGAGGGACAGCTAGGTGGCTCAGTGGATAGAGCCAGGCCTGGAGACAGGAGGTCCTGGTTTCAAATCTGGCCTCAGATACTTGCTAGCTTTTTTATAGGCAAGTTGCTAAATTTCAATTGCCTAGGCCTTCCTATAATTCTAAGACAGAAGATATGGGTTAAATAAAAGTAAAGGAAATTACCACACTAAATTCATATGTTGATGAACATTTTAAGTTTGGACAAATGAACATTCCCTAGTGGAGGCTTTGATACTAGTTGACCATATGATTTTGAAAGAAGTTTCTTGATTCATCTGGGCCTCAGTTTCCTAATCTATAAAATAATTGGAGTAGAGAGAAGAATGGGTCTGAACTAGACTAACTTTGAGGTTCTGATGACCTTGTAAAGTCAAATATGCAGTTCTATACAAAAAGTTCATTTAAATATGCTTCCTTTTAGAATATAGTATCTTTCATGGATTTTGTTTTTTATTTAAATAGGCAAAAATTACCTCAGTTTAGAAAAAACAAAAATGTTCCTTCCACTCAATTTAGGTAAATCATTGCTGGATTTCTTCACTTAGTCACTAGCTATAGATGATTTGCCCAAAAAACTGGAAACATTAATAAGGGTACTTAAGGACTACTAACATTTCTAAAATACATGCAAACCTAAATAATAAAGTTATAGCAACATACCAATAAAGAGTTTCCAAGACATGGCTTCAATATTCCTATCCAGGATGTTCCCCTCAAAAAAACTCTTAGTACAGTTTTACGTTTTAATCATTTTAAATTGCAGTAAGACTTCTAGGACACCTTGGATAGAAATATTGAATGATCTTTTAAAATCAAATATATAGTACTATACAAAAAGTTCACCTAAATATGCTTTCTAAAAGAATGCCAAATGCCTTTGGTGGTTTTTGTTTTTTATTTAAACAGGCCCAAATTGCCTCAGTTTAAACAAAGAAAAATGCCCCACTCCATTTAAGTAAATTATTATTGGGCATCTTCACTTAGTCACCAGCTACAGATAGTTTACCCAAGAAGGAAGGGAAATTAATGAGGATACTTAAGGCCCATTTGACAACTACTATTACCCAACTAAATTTTACTAAAATATCTATAAGCCCAAGCATTAAAGCTATAGCAATATGCCAAGAAATAGAGTTTCTAAGCTGATTTAATATTTTTAAACAGGGGGTCTCAAAAGTTTTAGTGTAGTTTTAACAAATAAATTCCACTTATTGCTATGTTGGTCTAGCTTTAGTGTTTGAGTTTGCAGGCATCCCTCCTGCACTAAGATTTTTGGGACATCTTGTAGGGTAAGCTGGTTGAGTAAATAAACAAAAAAGGCAAAAGTAGCTACTATTCTTAGTTATCATCTAATCTTAACCAGTTACAATCTAACCCTTGACCAGTTTGCATCAGCCAGGTCTAAAACTTTCTTCACTTTTTATGTTTTGTTATTAGGTCAGGAACTTCATATCTCCCTCTTCAAAGCTCTTTAAGGACAATTAACCATAACATCACATCTCTAACTTGACAGCATTCATTTTGTACTTACTCAGTGAAAAGACAGTATAGCCTCTGGGGGATTCTTGGTAGGTAAAATACATTTTACTGGTGACTGAAGATGCAAAAAGTTATTACAGATCACTGGCTCTAGAATCAAAGGATCAGTACCATTAATTCAACTTAACTTCCTGGGTGACCTTGGCAAGTCCTTTCCAAACCCCCCCCCCCCTTTCAAAGTGTTTACTTCACTCACCTGCAGAATGAGATGGTTAATCTAGCTGATGATCTCAAGTCTTTTTACAGCTCTCAGTCTCTGACTCTAAATGTTGTATCTGAGAATATATTTCCTTAAAGTACTGCCCTGTACACACACATACACATATACACACACAATCTTATAATGTACATAAAGGTAAATAATTATCTAATAGTGCATCTACATTTTCTGAGACAAGTAGTGTTTATGCCCTCCTCTAAAAAACGGATAGTCAGACAACTAGCATTTATTAAGCACCTTCTACCATCTGCCAGCCAGCGCTGGGAATATAAAAAAAGATAACCAATAGTCCATGATCTTAAGGAGCCCACGGTCTAATACTAATCTCCTGAGTTTACAATCAAGGCTCACTCAATCCCTGTCTAACCAGATCTATAAAAGCCAAGGAAAGTTCAGGAGTCATGGGGGAGGGGATTCACAGCCCTGAAAGTAGATGACAAACCCAAACTGGGTCCTCCAGAATAAGGCTGTTAACTCTTGATGGTACCCACGTAAACAAATGACAAACTAAAGGCAGGTTATAAAAGGAAGTTAGGAAATCGTTCCTTTTTTCTAAAAGGTGGCACTGGAAAAACCAAAGCTTCCGGACAGAGAAGCTCCAGACAAGTCTCGAAAATCAAGAAGGTGGAAAAGCAGCTGCTCAGGAAGACAGGTTCCTTACAGCCCAACATCAATTTCATTGGGGAGGGGGAGGGGAAGTTGGGTTGGTCCAAGGGGCAACAAAGCAAAGGGTTGTGAGGAGTGGGATTTTTAAAAAAAAATTTTTTTAAGACCAAAAGGCCAACAATCAATAACAGATTTCCCAAGACCAACCTACAGTGGGAACAAAGAGCTTCTCTGTTTCCTACAGGATTAACCCTGCTGCTTCTGGATTAGGAAGAGAAAGAAACTTTTCCCTCAGATGAAGAGGGGGCAAGGGAGTATAGGGGAGGCAGTTCTAGTATAGCTCTGGGAGTCCAAAGATCTTTAGCGCTGGAAGGGGGCTCAAAGACCATCTAATCTACATCGTCTTACAGAAGAGGAAACTAAGGGTGAGGTAAAAAAAAAAAGGGGGGGGGGATGAGGAGATAGAGTCCTAGACCAAATAGCGGCAAATCAGGATTCGAATACAGTTCTCCAGATCCAGGACTCTCTCGGTCGCTGGAAGAGAGCGCGGGAAGGTGATTCACGGAGGAAAGCCGAGCTCAAGGGCGAGTAAGGCGAGGCAAGATTCACTGATGGTGGGAAGCAGGGGAGGGAGAGGGGGCTGCGGGCCGTGGTCCCCCGAGCGCATCCAAGCCGCGCCAATGGAGCCCGCGGGAGGGAGGTAAGGAGACAGGGGAAGAGGAGGAAGACGGCTCCCCAGGGGCTTCCGCACCGCCGCCGCCGCCGCCGCCCAGGTCGGCCCGAGGTCGTGCCGCAGGCATCCCCAAGGGTGGACCCCGGCCCACTCTGGGGGAGCTAGACGCCTTACCTCCTCGATGGCCGCCACCGTGTTCCGGCACTGGGTGGTGCGGGTGGTGAAGCTGGAGGCGGTGGGAGCTTTGTAATCCTCATGGGTTTCAGCCACGAATTCCGACACGGAGATCTGGTCCGGCATCGCCTCGGCCGGGACTCGAGCAGGGGGCACAGGCTGGGGTGAGCCGCCTCCACTGGCGACCCCTGAAGGAGGATGGAAAGGAAGAGCCCAGCCGACCGCGACCTCGGGGACCCGGCCGCCGCCCCCTGCAGCCGCCCGAGCCTGCGGTTTCCCTCGCCCCAGCGACGCCCGGACAAAGGGAAACCCCAGCGCCGGCCGCCGCGGAGCCCGCCCTGCCCGGAGAGGGCCCGGGGCTGCTAGCCCGAGAGAGCGGGCTCAAAGCAACTCGTCCTCACTTCCAGCTTAGCCCCGGAGCCTCGGGAAGCTGCAGCCCTGGAAGCGCCTCGGCGACTCTCGCCTCCTCCCTCGTGTACGCTTTGGGGCCGTGGTTGTCGCCGCCGCCACCTCTCTGGCTCCCCTAGCCAGCAGCACTTCCCTCCTACCCGCTCGTCTTTTTTTTTCTTCTTTTTCTGAATGAGACCCCGAAGCAGGCGCATAGAGCCAGAGCGGGAACTACCCGCCACCCAGACTCGAGCACCTACTCCACCGCGGAGGAGGAGGATGGAGGTGGGAGGGGCCGGAGTTCGAGGGCCGGAGGCAGGGCTGGGGAGGGGCGGGGACGGCAGCTCCGAAGAGAACTGCCAATCACCGACCTCTCCGAGCCGCTGGAAATCTAATCCACCTGGAAAAAAAAAATAGGGATGGGAGGGGGAACTCAGGGTGGGCACGATGGAGGCGTCCAGACTCGATCCCCGAGCCCCAGCATAGTCTATGGATACTTTCGGTGTTCTACTCCTTCCCCCACCCCCACCCCAGCAGTGCAAATCCTAGAGCACAGTCAGAGCGTTTGGGGCCGGGCTTTCAGGCTGTATCTGAGGGTTAGTACTCCGCCCCTTGCCCCGCCAGCTGTGCCTAAGCGTTCAATGCTCCTCCCCTCCCCCTCGTTGTTTGAGTGTCCCGGGTCCCCCTCCCCGAGAGCGTGCGGCCCTTCGGACTCTTCCCCGCCCCCTACTCCCACCCCTAAGCTGGGTCTGAGAGTTCGGGAAGCTTTCCTTCCCCCATCCCCAAGTGGTGGCCGCGATCTCCAGGGAACTTCGATTCCCTCTCCAGTGAGTTACCGTCTCCTCCCTTCTCCAAGGTCTAAGTACATTTCTAAGTCTCTTCCCTGGTGCTCTAAAGTATGGGAGGGGTGTGTATGTTTCTGTTTTACGTGCACATGCGTTAACAAACCCTAGAGTCCAAGCCAGAGTCCACCCCTATTTCACCCTAACCCCACCCCTTTGGAGGAACCTCGCTTATGCCTGTGTTCTCCCATCACAAAGAGGACAAATCCCTTTGCCTTAGATTAATAGTTTGAAGATTGAGTCCCCTGAATGAGAATGAGCTACTCCCACTCAGTACAGCATCCAAACGTCTCTCCGATTCTTTTCCTCCTACCCTTCCTCATTGTCCAAAATTCACCTTGTCCTTAGAGGTAGAGGGATCCTAGTTCTGGTGCCTCACGTCCCAGTAGTATGCACTAAATCCCGAGCTATTCTCAAAATGGTGCCTGTTGCTAGTTAGTTGTCTTGAAGTTATGAATGGCCGTTCGGTAATAAGACAGACGAACGATTACGTAAGATGACAGATTTAGAGCAGGAAGGACTTTTGAGGTCATCTAGTCTAATCTCGGCATTTTACAGAAGAAGGTGCATAGAGGTCAAATTGTCCTAGGTCATGAGGTCTCAAGTGTCATGGTCAAGATTCGAACCTATGTCTTCTAACTCCAGAGTCTGAGCTCTTGAAATTGTTTTATGAAATATCATATTTACTTAAGTTTGAATGTGAAATCTCACTCGGAAGACCCTGTAATAAAATACTGCAGTGGGTATTCCAGGAGGAAGTGGAGGAAAGTGGGGGAGGAGTGTTGTGGATGACTGAAGAAGGTGGTTTTTCTCTTCAGGTATGGCAGGGCCATTAAGTAAAGGACCAGAATTCATTTGCAACAGCAGGAAAATTTCATAACAAAACCAGATTAGCAAAAGAAAACAAAATCCAGAAAAAGAGACTTTGTGTGTGTGTGCTTGATAACTTTTGCAGAAATTCCCACCCTTACCAAAAAAAATCCCAAAGCTCTAAAGACATTTCATACTGGAGAAATATATGCCTGGTTTTGTTTTATAACTTACTTCAAAGTCACATCTTTTAAGTTTTTACTAGGCCTGCCGAATGGTTTGTGTTGCTACTAGCAATAAAACCAAAACCATCTTTACAGAAATACTTTTTTGCATCTGAAAAAGGAGGATGTGTGAGAGAGACTAGTAATGTAGTCTGACAGACTTATAAACCTCAGGCAGAGAGGACAGACAACTCCAGCAGCATTCATTAAGTACCCATCCATCTATGTGCTATGTGAGGCAGAGCTCTGGTTGGTAGTGATGACATTATCCTTGCTGACAGTTTATCAGGATTCTTCATTAGCTATAATTTTGGTGTAAAAGTTTTAATGCTGACTTATCCTTACATTTGGCAGCAAACTGTAAACTATAGTAAATGTCTCCCTGTTCCAGACTCCTGTTTTCTCCTTTTATACATATATGCATGTTTTCCTCCAGTTTTTTACAACTCAAGCCCTCTAACATATTATCTTCTAATTCATTTCCTGACACTCCAAATAGACTATCCAATTTTCCATCTCTTGTCTTTTTTTAGTCACAGTGATGGGACCAGATAGGGAGAAGTATTCTATCAAAATCTACTCTCACTTCTGCATCACAGAGCAGAGGTGACCCTAACTGGACAGCTATTCTAGCAGAGTATATATTCTGGTAGGGTCTACTAATTTGGAAAGGCTTGAACAACAGACTAAATCTGTTACTGAGTACCATCCTGGCTAAGTATAGAGAGAGGCTCATGTTTCATGCTTCAGGATGGAGAGGAATTCTTTGTCCATGGCAACTCTTGAAACAAATTTTTTTTTTCATATTCCATGTAACACACTTCTACATCCTTGGTGATAGAGGTAGAATACCAGAAAAAGGGATTATGAAGTTTAAGCAGAATATAGACCATCTAATAATTAGTCTAAATATCAGATCTTTGTCCATTGAACAATATGACATCACAGGAAGAAATGAACCACAATCAATATTAACAGGGCAAGGACGGTCTTTTTCTCTTACTTTGTAACCTCAATGTTTAGTGTAGTGCCTGGCACAGAGCAGACACTTAATAAATGTTAATTGACTGACTGATAAATGAGCCAAAAAGGCAAATGGAAGTTGTAGATAAAAGAGAAGTTTATAGGTTCTTCTATAAGAAAATGTCATGGAATGATTATCTCATCTTGACTAGGATGAGAACAAACAAAAAGACTTCATGCATGTGCCAATGTCTATCTCACAGGATGAAATAGAGATATACTACAACAAATTTAACAATGGCCTCCAAAACAAGTCAATATCTATGTTATGTTAGCTACTTAATTAATTCAGCTCCCCAGAAGGAAGATGAAAAAAAATGCTAGATGTTTAAAGAAGTTTAAGAAACAAAGAGGACAGAAGCCTCATGGCTATCTATCGCTGATAATTTCTTCATAAAAACATTTTGGGAGGCACTAGATATGGTCAGTACTGAACATCAGGAAAAAAAGTCACTGGTTCCTGGTATGAAAATCATAACAATCATTTTTTTAAAAGTGACAATTCTGTCATAGATAGGGAATTCAGCCTGGTGAGCAGGGATGGGGACCAGCCCAGGGCTGACTGGTCCCTGCCCCACTTCCCAGAGATAAAGGGAGGGAAGGGCAGTCACTCCTTCACTGTCTCCATTAGAACCTCAGAGAACCCTGACCTAGCCAGTAACCTGGAGGTAGGCTAAACCCATTGTAACCCCTGAGGCTAGTTTTCCCTCTCTTCTCTGGTAGAACCAAGGACCACTAATTGACTAAGGGAGCCAGGGACCTGGGGTTGGCCCACCATCCTCCCTTCAGCTACCCCTACCTGCTTCTCACGATGTATCCCTCCTTTTATTGATGTATCCCTCCTTTTATTATGACTATATCTACTTCCCTGGAGGTTGTTTCTGGACCACCACCACCTCCCTAACTCCCCATTTACTTTGGCCTTGGCCAAAGGACAAATGGCTCTCCATCTTTATTCCAAGTATGAGAAGCTGTTATGAAATGTGGAGAGTTCGATTCTTCCCCAGGTTTGGAAGTTTATTTATAATAAGAGACAGCTAAGGAAGCATGCAGATGCCTGTGGAATTCTTTTGATGAATGTCTCATGAAGATTTTATGTAAATGCCCAAGAAAATAAAGTGTTCCTGACTATTTAGAAGCAGCAGCAATCTGGGAGGATGAGGAAGGACAATTTCAGGACACAGTAACTCTGGAATAACCAGCAGCAGCAGAAGTAGAAGGAGAAGGAAATCATAATCTGGATCTAAAAGACTCCCAAGACCTCAGTGTGAGCAGATTTTTTGCAATAACTCTTGGAGGCCCCTAGAGAATTGACTATTGTCAACCTAGACACTAGAGGCAGCTAAATGGCTCAGTAGATAGAGTGTTGGACCTGGAGTCAGGAAGACCTAAATTCAAATCTGATCTGACACACTAACTAGCTACACCTTAGGCAAGCCACTTAATTTCTGTTTATCTTAATCTATTGGAGAAGGAAATTATAAACCCCTCCAGTATCTTTTCAAAAAAACACCATGGGCAGTATAGTCCACAGAATCACAGAAGGTCAGACAATACTGAACATCAACAACAAATCTGATCACTATGACCTCCACGATGTCTTCTTTAAAGTAAAAGGTATCTGATTTGTTTCACATCCTCTTTCGTGGCTAAGGACTAGGAACTGACTGCTGGGGATTCTGAAGATGAGAACGGGGTCACATTTAACCAATCTCCTCAGCCCTGTTGAGTACCAAATAGAGACCATGACCTAGGACTTGTTAAGGGTAAAATGAGGGGTTATTGACTGAATATATTATACTAGTGGTTGCCAGGGATTAAAATTCAATCCCAATAAAAAACTCATCAGTTTGAGATTTTTATGGTGGTTTAATTACAATAGGAGGAAGAAATTAAGAAGAAAAGAGAGAAAAGGAATTGAACTGCTCTGGTAAACCAGATAGGAGTTCAGAGGCCTAGGCCAAGGGGCCTTCTCAATCTAGCTTGGCTTCCAGCCACGAGGTCTCCTCTGAGATGAGGGGCCTCCTATGAGGATAGCATTTTAGGAGGTAAAGGAAAAAAGGAATCAGCCTAAACCATTCACCAAGCATACTAAGAACGCTGCCACAAGCTCCCAATGCTGAAAGAGCCCAACGTCTCAAAGAGAGAGCAAAGAGAGAGGAAGTGACACGAAATATATAGACCATTCTTTACATCACTTTCTGCATCTCACATGTACCAATGGTGGCTTAAGCTTGACTTAGGACAACCCAGGAGGTCTGTCAGTTGTTCCTGATTTGTCACGTGCTAGCACATGTCAGTCATAGGCCATCCTCCTCAACACTTAATCCTTAAGTAGGGCTGTACACATTCCTAGTTGCTGGAATTTCTAAAGACTAAGCAGGTCTTAAAACTAAAATTCACAGACTTTCTTCTGTCTGCTGCCCTCACCAGATCACTACCATCCCTGTGATATCTGCTTCATATAGTTTCTACCTTCTCTCTCCCACCCATACTACCTGGCATTGCTAGGGAGTATTAGAGAGGATGACTACCTGCATTCTCAAGGCCAAGTCCCTGGTGACTATGGCTGGGGTGCTGGAGTACAAGGGATATGGTCCTGAATCTTTATCCTAATAGTGTGGTTTGAGCTATTGCTGCTGCCCTCCAGGCTTTTGGAAGACCATTAATGGACAGATGGAGAGACAAACACAGAGGAATACATGAGGCCCTTTCCCTATTCAACCATAGTTAGAACTCCATGGATGGAATTCTTACCATTGAAAGGGAAGACTAGGGCTTTCTGGCAATGTCTGGGATAAGGAGGGCCTCATGTCAGGAATAGGGTCAGGGACACAAATGTTCTGGAAGAGGGAGCTAAGGTTTTCCTGTGATTTGGGGTGAAGATAGGTGGCTAGAGGGAGTTTTTCTTAATTTAAATGATAGTAATTTCCACCTTCTTGCCATAGTATATTCTTAAATAGTGATCAGGCTCATCTATTGAATAGAAGCCACCCAAAAATATCAGTCCCTGGGGTTCTGCCATTGTATTAGGGACATTTTATCCATGGCATGATCATGTGAAGAATAGGACACTCATGGAAACGCAAGTCTGTTGACTTAAAAAAAATTAATAAATCCTTACCTTCTGTCTTAGAATCAATTCTAAGTATAGTATCAGTATCAAGGCAGAAAAGCATAAAGGGCTAGGCAATTGGGGTTAAATGACTTGCTCAGGATCATATAAGTAGGAAGTGTCTGAGGCCAGATTTAAACCCAGGACCTCTCTACTCCAAGCCTGGCTCCCCATCCACTGAATCACTGCCTTGCCAGTAGATTCTTTATGATGATCCAATGATGATTTCATGAATGTGAAACAATAAAATAAAGCCTTCCTCTCAAAAAGGAAAGAAAGATATGTTTTCATATAGTCAGATGATACTAGCTATAACAAAGGTCAAACTCAATATCAAGTTAGAACAGTATAGATAAGATGCCACAATAGTTTCACCAGCACTTATTCAAGAAAGACATTGATACTCTCAAACAGAAACTGAAAAATACATAGACCTCAATCATCAGCATATCCAGCAGAAATTTAACTGCTAAAAAAAATAGCTGCAATAATAAGTAGATCCAAATAGTCCAGAAATACCTCAGCCAGCAGATACTCGAATTCTTAGCCAAGCAGAAAAGACTTGCAAGCCAAGGATACCAGTTTAGAATACAAACATCAAGTGTAGAGAGATGACAGGAATTTTGATGCTGAAAACAACTTTTAAATTTGGACAAAAACATTAATGACTTTACTTTTCTTATATATGAAGTATAAAACAACTAAGATAACATAAATATGTTTCATTTTGGTTTCTGCTAACACCACATAATTATATAATTTCACATTTCAAATCTTTACAAAAACATTGTACTGTTTTTAATTAAAAAAGAAAATGTTTTATTTCTTTTTTAAAAAGTCAAGAGGTTTCCTTCCTTACAATCATATCAAAGGCAGCTTTGTGTTAGCCAGTCATCTTGATTTTTGTCTTGCCCCTGGATCTTGATGACTGGAAGAGAGAGTGAGGCTGCCAACTTTCTGTAACTCTGCCTCACTTAAATCTATTTCATGGAGAAGTCAAAATATCATCCCATGCTTCATTGGTCCTCTTCAAAAACAAAGGACAAGCAACAACAGTTCCTAGAGATACCAATGAAACCAAACTAGTTGCCCTTGAAGAGTTCACATTCTATTTGGTGATGGAGAATACAATATCTATAGTTCAGTAAATTCAAAGTAACTTGAGAAAGGAGAGTTCTAACAGTCATGAGCACAAGGAAAGGCTTCATATAGCAGATGATACCTGAATTTTGAGAGGTAGGAAAGAGAGGCTACATCTATGCTGGTTAAACTCCAGATTTGCTACCCCCAGTTATAATAATAATAATAATAATAATAATAGCGATATAGTCCCTTCTGTATGCCAGGCTCTGAGGTAAGTACTTTATAAATATTATTTCATTTTATCTACCCAACAACAACCCTGGGAATAAGTGCAATTATTTTCCCATTTTCCCGTTAAAGAAACTGAAGCAGAGAACATTTAAAGACTTGCCCAAGATCACACAGCTATTCATTTTCTGGGGACAGATTTTTAACTCTGGTCTTCTTGACTCCAAGCCCAGAGCTCTATCCAATATACGATCTAGCAGCCCCACTAGAAAAATATACATTCAGTGGCTAATAGGGTATTGTTTTCCTCACCAGTACCACCTACTAATTGCCACCAATTGGTAAGTATGCCCAAGAACCCCTGGAGTAGTTTCACCTCCCAAACCAATGCTATCCCAGTGATAGCTTGATCTATCAGTCCAGGAACCTCAACACCCTCCCAAAATGCAGCCTGGCTAGGAAAAACAAGTTCCTGCTACCAAAATCCTTGGGACCATTAAATAGTTTAACTTCAGAAAAGGATATGATTTTATCAATGCAAATGCCAATGAAGAAGAAGCATTACCATCTGGTTTGCTGGGGCACCTTAAAGATATTGTGGCTTTTCCCTCTGACTTGTAGCTGAAATCTGTGTGTCCTCTCCCCCATTAGAAACTGTCTTACTTTTCTATTTGTATCCCTGCTTTGCCCAAAATAAATACTTTATATATAATTCATTCTCCCCTTGCTAAGTTAATAGATTGTAACCAGGTATGGAAACCTTATGTTACAGAGTTTTATTTTTTAAATTCATGTCTATAGGAAGATAGGGAACAATGTTGCAAATTTTATCTGAACAGGTATAAAGACGTAGGCGGAAGTTGAAGTATCCAGAGCCTAAAATAAAATAGCTAATGATCCAGTTTGACTAGAATCTAGAGTTCATGCAAGGGAGAACTATAAAATAGGTCTGGAAAGCTAGGAAACAGAGGAAGTTAAGTGAATTGTCTAGGGTCATATAGCTATTAAGTCTCCAAGGTGATATTCAAAACCAGGTATTCTTGATTTTTAAGTCCAGTGCACTACCTAATTCAGGGCATTGCCAATCATTTCCCTGCTAGAACTCATTATCTTCCTCCTTCTCCCCAAATACATCCCTCATTCAAATTTACCTGTTTCTGTCAAGGGCATTACTATCTTCCTAGTGACTTCCTAGTTCAACCTTTGATTTATTCTTGCCTCTTTCTTCTCTTTCAGTCCTCCTTCCCACATTCAATTAGTTGCCAGATCTTGTCAATTCTGCCCCAACAACTTCTCCATTAGTCAATGAGCATGGTAAGCACTTACTATGTGCAAGTTACTGTGTTCTTAAGCAAGAGAGATATGAAGAAAGACAAAAACATAATGACTACCTTCAAGGAACTCATTCTTTAGGCAGAAACATCATTGTACCCATAAGATCTATGGGCAGCTAGGTGGCAAGGTGTGGCTAGAATTAGGTTCTGGTTTAAAATCTGGCTTCAGATACTTCCTAGCTGTGTGACCCTAGACAAGTCATTAACCCCAATTGCCTAGCCCTTACAACTCTTCTGCTTTGATACTAAAATAATACTTAGTATCAATTTTAAGATAGAAGGTAAGAGTTTTTAAAATATTTATAAAGTATAAATGGGAGGTAATCAAAGATGTTACATGGTCAATCTCCTTGACCAGGTCATCATCGCCCCTTCTAATAATTATCTAATTTTTTACTTTGCTTCCAGTCTCTCCCTTCTCTACAGGGCTGCTGAAATAATCTTCCTAAGGCACAAATATGACCACATTATTCCTCTCCTGAAAAACTCAGAAAAACAGAAAAAACAGAAAAAATCAGTTAAAGAACTGATAAATAGAAACAAGTAAGACTTAGTTATATATATAAATATATACATATACTTATATATATGCGCACGCGCACGCACACACACACACACACACACACACATATATATATATAAATATATATATATATATTTGTCAAAAGATGCCTTCTCTAGTATTTGAAGGGGAAGGAGGGAGAGAATTTTAATGTAACAAACAAGTAAATAAAAACAACAAAAATCCTTTTTTAAAAAAGAGGGGGGCATGAATTGTGAAAAGACAGAAAACAAATATTAAAAATTATAATGTAAATAATTGGCATGTAACCTGGGGGAAAATTTAAAACCTTTAGGAATTCCTCATATCCTAAAGCATAAAATATAAACTCATTAGCATTTAAAAATGACTCTCCACAAATTGTACTGGCCAGAATATATATGTACCTACTACCTACCAGGCCAATAGAAGTTCCTGAGCATAGAAAAGTAAACAAAATAGCCCCTATTTTTGTGGAGCTGACTTTAATAATAGGGGAGAAGTGAGGCATTATGTGTAGCAAAGTGAATTCAAAGTCCTTTGAGAAAGGAGAAAGGACTAACTAACCACTGGGAGTAAGAGAACTGTATATAGAGAAGTGGCACCCAGAGATTGGTCTGGGAAGTTGGAGGGATGGTGAATGGAGTGAGTCATAAGGAAATGGAATGATACCTCCTTTTCAGGAAGGATAGTGTTACCTTGATTACTAGTTAGGCAGGGAGGGGAAGAGAAAGTTTATATCAGTAAAGCATGAAGACAACCAGAGTACATTGTACTGGTTATGGGTATGGCAAACTCACAACACTCAGGAGAGATTTGGAATCTTTTTGTAAATATTTATCCTGAGCACTAAAATAAAAGATGAACAAATTTTACATAAAATGTTTCTTTAAATGTATAATAATGAATGATACATGTTGTTATTACAGCTGCCAATTCCTTTATTTGCCTCTTTGAGGAGACATAGTGAGCCATCCTTTTGTTTAGATGTGACTTCCTCTTGTTTTATACTTTTATTTACTGTAAGAATATCAAGATTGCTACTATTCATTTCCTTCTGGAGCATTTCATGAAATGCTACAATCTGAATAATTGAAGTTGAATATCCTCCAAAGGGCAATGGGAAAGTGCATGGTAGTGGGTGTGAGCAGCCTGTAACATATTACAAACAAGAAATTATGCAGGGGAAGTGGAATAAATAATGTCATCAAAGAAATATAGGCCAGAAAAATGAATTTATTTTCTGACAAGAGCAGGAAATAACCAGGAGACAATCCATGTGCTTCACTGATATCCTTATAATACTTGGGGAAGGCTCCTGGCATGTTGTGAATGCCCTCTGTGAAAATTTATGGGAAAATATGGGTAGGGGTCATATACCAATATGGAGAGCTTTTAATCTGCATTGTTGGAGGGAATATCCTTATGAATATCATAAACTAGTTGGCATAGTAGATGGTATGCTAAGCCTAGAATCAGGAATACCTGAGTTAAAATTTGACCTTAGACATTTACTAGTTGTATGACTCTAGACAAGTCACTTAACCTTTGAATGCCTCAGTTTTCTAAGTTGTAAAACAGGGATGATAATAATAATAAGCCCTCCCTGACAGGGCTGTTGTGAGGATTAAATGAGATAATAATTGTAATGCATTTAGCACAGTGCCTGGCACATGGTAGTTACCATTTAATTATATATAATATTCCTTTTTCCTTCCCCTCTTCCCAACCATTAATGTATTGAAGTATTTTACTGATTCTGTGTACTTTCCAATCTTATAACATGACAAGCTCCAAAGAATCAAAGTAGTTGGTGACCCCTAAGGCACTGGGGACCCCTTTTGGGGTTTTCTTGGCAAAGACACCAGAGCGGCTACTCCAGCTCATTTTATAAATGAAAGAAATGAGGCAAACTGGGTTAGATCATTTGCCAAGCTGGTAAGTAGCTCAGGTCTTCCTGACTCCAGGCATGGCACTCTATCTACTCTGGCTCTTTATTGCCCCCATAATAGCTATGCAATCTAGGGAAATCAAAACCTTTCAGATCCTCAGGTTTAGTCATCTGTAAAATGGAAATAATATTTACATTGCATTAGTCATAGTTTTGAGAACAACTTTGGGAACCTTAAAGTGCTATAGAAATATCAGTTATTGTTACAGTGAATATTCATTCTCTGTAACAATATGTAAAATAGTGCCTGGCACTACTATAAAGGTTGGAGATACAAATACAAGCAAATAAGACCAACACCTAAAAGAGAACTAGAATCAAATATTTGAAGGGGGGTTGCCCTACTGATGGGGAAAGAAGAGAATAAGCATTTGTAGAGTACTCATGTACCAGACACTGTGCTAAGTGCTTTTACAAATATTACCTCATTAGTTCTTCACAACAACCCTCTGAGGGAGATGGTATTATTATTCCCATTTTACAGTTGAGGAAACTGAGGCAGCGGCTAATAGTTATACATAGTTATCTATATCTATATATATCTATAGTTATACAGCTAGCAAGAGTCTGAACTTGAATCTTCCTGATTCTAGACCTAGGGCTCTCTCTAAAGCTCCATCAACTGCCTCATGCAGAGGCATAGTTTAGAAATGATCAGGAAGTGACATGAAGGCCTAGTTTCAAGGAGTATGTTGGAAGGCAGCTCAAACAAATGCTGGGAGACCCAAATGTTAAATTTTCAAGGTGAGAATTTAGACCTTGGGAATGAGCAAATGCTACAAATCAAGACTTGATTTAGTGCTTGCTTAATTATCTAGACTTAAAGAAAATGATGGAAAAAATGCTATTCATACAGCTTATACTTGTCTGTCAGCACACTCTCCCCCATCACCCCCCTCCACTTTCCCACCCCCAAACCAGTTAGACATTTACCAGCAAACCTCTGCCTGGTTCTGAACAAGGCAAAAGTGGGCCTATCACAGAGTCCAGAGTCCTTGAGACAGATATTCCCAAAAAATAGTAGGAGGGAGAGTAGCCAAAATATAGTGGTGTGGTTGATCTTCTTTCACATAAATGTTTCAAATAGTAATATAAGTGACAATAAATATGTTGAGCATTCAGCAAAAAGTCGATGAAACTGAAGACTCTCTAGTGCTAAACACTAAAAGAGAAAGGATTCATTTAAAAGTGGATTGTATGTGTTTCTTCCTTTTAAATGTGCTATGAGTGTATACAGTCTTTGAGTTATACTGGCCAAAGTGGTTTTTCATTTACTATCCCTAAGCTACAGATCAATTAGTGCTGCAAATTAAGTTGGACCCCCAAAGGGGCAATGTCTTTAAGATGGTTATTGATTTGAAATCCAATGTCAGTAAGGAAACAGGCAAACATGATATAATATACACCCACAGGGGAGATATATATATATACACACACACACATATACACACATATACCCGTAATACTTATATGTATACACATATTTGTATAATATACAGATATGTGTGCATGCATACATATAAATAAAGTCATTTCCAAGTTCACTTGGTAGAGCTCTAGACTAGGCTCATTATATTTGCTAGGGACCTTAGAGATGATACAGACCCATCATGGTGAACCTATGGCATGAGTGCCAGAGGGGGCACCCAAAGCCCTCTATGTGGGCACAAGCACCTTCTCCCCAGCATAGAGTTCATCAGAGTTCATTAGTAGAAAGTCAGAGGGATTACAGGCACCAGGTGCTCTCCTCACCCTCTCCACAGGCACCTGAGGACATTTCTCACATCACCTACCCCTCTAAAAGGTTCACCATTGTTGATTTAGACAAATGCCATTATTATATAGTGAGGAAACAGGCCCAGGGAAACAAAGTCCCAGAGGCAGAGGCATCCCTAATCTACTCTGAAACCTCTGACTCCAAGTACATTGTTCCTCCAGCTATGCCATGTACTCCAACTTCCTTTTCTATAAAATGAGGAAACTGAGGCCAGAGGAATTTAAGTAATTTACAGAAAATCATACAGATAGGACACCAAGATTGGAATTGTCCCTGTGTTGCTTCCACATCTAATATAATGTATCAGCAGGAGTCCAAACAGCCCTCTTGCTAAAAAGAACAAAACCTTTTCCCAATACCTCTGGCTGAAGCAGTTTTAATGGTGGTTCAAAGTAGCTCAGGAAGATTAAAAACTGCCAGCAAGAAGGCTAAAAGCTGGGAGGACATTGTACACAACAACAGCAATGTTGGATGATGATTATTTGTGAAAACTTGGCTACTCTCAGCAATGCTATGATCTGGGACCATCCGGAAGGACTTGTGACAGGGAATGCTATCCATCTCTAGAGAAAGAACTGTTAGTCATTTTCATATCACTGTATTTATGGTTTTATTTGGGGGGTTTGGTTCATATGAGTATATTCTTAACCTGAAAGTGTGTTTTGGGTGACAATAAAAATAAAATTTTTAAAAAGGTTAAAGGCAATCTTCAAGAATGTTCCCTTAAGGTAGTGTTGGTAAATCTTTTCCCAGTTTGAGTGCCCAGAGGGCAAATTCAAGCTGACTGTTCGGCTCAGCCTGGGAGAAAGTGCTTGCTTTGGGCAGCTGGACTGAGGGGTGGGGCATGCAAAAAAATGTCCTTGGCCTTTGGGAAGAAGGAGAGTGAGTGCTGGCTGTGCGGGAGTGCCATGGCATAGCCATCCAGGCCTTAAGGGGTCCCAGGAGTTCCCTACCAAAGTTACCAAAAAAATTCTAAAAACTGCATTTTATTCTTTTTGCCCAAAGAGTCCACAGCTGGCTGCCAATTCAACCTACCTGGGGCAGAGTTAATCCTACCTGTCTCAGATCTGCACCACAATTTCCTTGCTTCCAATAGAAGTAGGTTGATGTGAGAACTAAAGGACAATAATGGAGGAAACAGAGTTAACACACACCTCTGTGGTTTCCCCAACTGTCTCCTGAATCCCAACAGAATACAGTTTATTTCCAATTCCGGTGTTTTTCCTTCCATCACTATATTGTTCAAAGAAGATGCCTACTGAAAGCTAGGAGTGAGTTCCTCCAGAATCCCTTATCAGCAAAATGGGACAGCTAGGTGGCTCAATGGATTGAAAACCAGGCCTAAAGATGGGAGGTCCTACCTTCAAATCTGATCTTAGATGTTTCCTGACTGTGTGACTGTGGGCAAATCACTTAACCCCTATTGCCTATCCCTAACTACTCTTCTGCCATAGAGCCAGAACCAATACACAGTATTGATTCTAACATGGAAGGTAAAGGTTTTAAGAAGAAAAATTTAGTTAATTGACAGCTCTTAGATGGGGGAGGGAAGAAGAGAGGGAGACAATTTGAGTCACATAATTCCAGATTATTTATGTGGAAATGTATTATTAAAAATAAAAATAATGAAATGTAAAAAAATAAAAATAAATTAGCAAAAAGGTTACTGGGTAACCTTGTAATCAGTGCCAAAGCCTAGATTCAGGATAAACCTAGAGTAAAATAGGAAGGAATCAATTATGCCAAGATAGGGTAGAGGGAAATGTCAAGCAAATTATAAGTATCTGAACTGAAAACTGATACCTGTCTGAGGCAGATAGGGTAAAAAGTGAGTAGTTACCCAAGAATCCCCAAGTCACACTTGGCCTTAGATTAAGAAACTAATATTTCTGTGTTTGTTTGCTTGTTTGTTTTATTCTGCTTCTCACAGGAAAAGAAAAAGACACTGGTGGTCCATCTGACAAGGGCAGAAGAGAATGAGCCATGAGTAATGAATCCTACCTCTGCTATTTGGTTCTTTCATGAGATAGCTATAATGGCAATAAGTAGCATTTATATATCACCTTTGAGGTTGCAAAGTACTTTACATATGTTACCACAATTGATCTTCACAACAATCCTATAAGGCAATATTGTTATTATCCTTATTTTCCAGATGAACAAACTTTAGAGGGGTCAAGTGACTTGCCCAGGGTCACAGAGCCTGTGAGTGTCTGAGGCAGGATTTGAACTGAGGTCAAGATTAGCACTCTATCTACCAACCTACCTACCTGTCTACCTATCTGTCTTTGTGTACCATATCCCTATTGGACTGTAAATTAGATCTTAAAGTTTGCACCTCCTCTAAAACAAACATAGTATTCTGCATAATTTAGATATTTAATAAAAGTTTGTTGGATTTAAGTTGAATCTAAAATGTAATTGGATGCCTCATTAAATTATGCACTGGAAGTGTTCAGCAAAGATTAATGGACTATTTGGGAATACTGTATAGGAAATTCATGTACCAGGAAGGAGATTTACCTAACAAACTCAAAGATCTTTTCCCAACTTAATATTTTATGGTCCTATGACCAAATGTCAAGCAACTAGATGACTCAGTGGATAGAGTACTGAGCCTAAAATCAGAAAGTTTGACCTCAGATACTGACTGTGTGATCCTAGGCAAATCACTTAATCTCTGTTTCCTTTAATTTGCTAGAGAAGGAAATGGCAAACCACTCCAATATCTTTGCCAGGAGAACTCCATAATGGGGTCACAAAGAGTAGATTAAACAGCAAAATTACCTAAAATACAAGGATAATGCCTCCCTTTCCCTCATACACTTCTCTATCAGCTAGCCAGTTGCCAAGTGCTGCTATGTGTTCCCTTGTAATATTCCTCAAATCCATCCTTTCTTCTTTACTCACACTGTTACCACTTTAATGTAGGCCATTATTACCTCTGGTTTTCTAAGTGAATTCCCTGCCTTTAATCTCTACCATTTCCAAACCATTTTTCATGTTTCTATTGAATCTTCCAAAAGAACAATTGTGGTGGTGCCACTCCCTTCCTTGAAACTCTTCAATGTCTTCTAATTGCCTACAAGATTAAATAATTGGCATTTCTGTCCTACCAAAAACTGGCTCCAACCTACTTTTCTGGAACTTCACAAAACTCTGTCCTATAACAAACCCAACATTCCAGCTGAACTAGAATACTAGATATTTTCAGTTCTTAACACATTTTAGGATACATTCCCTCTAAATCTTGGTTGTTGAAAACCTCTTCCTTCAATATCTAGCTTTTGCACCACCTCATCTGTTTGTGAAGTCTTCCCTTTTTCTTCCTGTGGCTTGTGATTTCCTTTGTTTACCCCGTGACTCTTTGTCCAGCTCTCTGTATACACATTTTATTTTCACCTTTCCCTTAAGTCTTCCCTCACACTTTTACTCCCCTGTTTGGTTGTAAGGTTCTTTTTTATTCTTGACTTGTGTTTGTATCTATTTATTGAAATTTATTTATTTATTTTATTAAAACACCCAGTTAATTTTCTCCCTTCCCTCTCCCCTTAGAGAAGGCATCATTTGACAGAAAAGTATATGTATATAAAAAGTTATGTCTTACTTCTTTCTATTTTTCAGTTCTTTCTCTAGAGGTGAGCAAACATAGGTCATTCTCCAAACAATAAGGTGGTAAAATTCTTCAGGGCAAAGACTACATATATCCCTTTTTTCTTATTAGGATGCCCAACTTCCAGGGTAGTATTTTGTGCCTTTTTAAAAAGTCTGGACTTCATAATTTTATTACTATAAACTCCCACTCTGGAAACTCCCTCCATTAATGCAACTCTTGAAGAACTCATTTATAATTATAATTGTTGAGAATTGTCTAAATCAACCTTAAAACTACCTAAGGTGGGAGGCCTGAAAACGACCTTCACCCTGGGCCTGAAGTGGGCAAGTCAATTAACCTCTCTGACTCAGTTTCGGTAACTCAGAAATTGGAATAGGAATAAGAATAGCACCCACTTCCCATGGTTGCTTTGAGGATTAAGTGAGGTTATATTTGTAAAGTACTTAGCGTAGTGCCTGGCACATAGTAGATTCTTAATAAATGCTTCTTCATTTCCTTTCTATTCTGAGAGGTTAAACAATTTATTCCTTGTCAAAACTAGTGTAAATCAGAGGCAGAACCTGAACCCAAGTGTTCATGATAAGAAAGTTAACCCTTTTATAATCCTTTATATCATGCTGCATTCTTTCACCTTATAAGTAGTGGCTTTATGTAGTAAATATTGGCTGAACTGGCCATGAGAAATGAATAAAATAAGCATATTTTCAAATTGTCTCCTTAACAATAGGTGTTTAGTGAAAGGCACTTGTCTTTTAAAGGTGACTCTGTTTTACTGTTAATTTTTAGAAGTTTTTAGCTTAGGGAGACTATGTGACTATTGGCAAGGAAGCCCAGTGGCCTGGAATGTTCTGCTTCTGTTGGTTGGGTAGATAGAGTTCTTCTGGTCAAAATGTAAAAGGAATGCCTTGTTCTTAATGCAGAAATTTGCCCTGAAGGGTAGTTGCTGTAATGGCTGGGCTTATCCAGTTCCTTTGTTATTAACTTGTAAATGATTACTCTTGGAATGAATCTATGCACTTAGAAGACTCTAACAAGCCTTGTAATAAAATAGAAACAAAACACCTACAGCTCAGAGCATTTAGGCATGAACAGAAATTTTGCCTACCTGGTAATTCCCAACAGAAGAATAGTACCACCCTGGAGGATCTTTTTAAAAAATCTCCAAACTGAGAGAGGACATATTTTACTATAAAAATCTCACATTAGCAATTAGGGAAAGAGGTGGAAGAAACAACTTAAGTACGAATAATTATTCACATTTATATAGAATACTTTTCAATGACTCTGAGGAAGGAGTACAGTACTAATAAATTAATTATCTAATTTGCCACATTCAGTCAAAGCATTTGTAGGTTAGCCTTAGGTAGGATATGAAAATTATACCCTCTGCTTTATGCTACTGTCTGAATCACTGAGGTTGAGTGATTTATAGCTAGTGTATGTCAAAGCCAGATCCTGAATCCTATGCTTTATTTGCCTTTCTATGGGTGATGGTGGCCAGTCACCTGGTCATTTATAAAATAAAGGTGTATGACTGCACTTATTAAATCTATATCACATTGTTTACTATCTCCCAGAGAAAAGAGGGCAAGAGGGAGAAAATTTGGAGCTCAAAATTAAAAAAAAAAGTTAAAAATTGTTTTTACACGTAATTGAAATATTTGTTGGATTGAATTGTTGCATGGAAATATTGTTAATTGAAAAATGAAATATTATTAAAAATAAATGTGATAAAATAAAATTCCAAGGAAAGAATATTCTGACACTAAAATATTTACTCAGCTACTCTAATGGACCCCTGAATTCCTGGATCTCCAGTGAATATAAGTCACAACTCATCAATGCTTGCCCATCTTGTGGAACTTTATCTATGCTCTTCCTTTTATTTGCCACAGGTGGCAAATAGGAGCCTCCCAAGATTTCTCTTAAGAAGTCAATGATACTAGTGAACTATATTGGTTGTCTATTAGTTACTCTTGACTTAGGGTGGATGATAGGTTTCTATGAAGACATCTTTCAAGAATATTTATTCTCAGTTGTTCCTGGAATGATACTCATTTTTAGATCTTTAGAGACTGCTGAATCATGTGGTTTCCACTCATCCCACAATTCCATAAAGTTGTTTTAGATTGTCTACATGGGGCATTAGAAATGGTGAATGGGTACCTAGAGTCAGTAGACTGCCATCTACTAGCCTTTTGGGGACTCATTTTTCTCATGTATAAAATGAGAAAGTTGACTTAGATGGCCTCTAAGGTCCCTTTAGTGCTAAAATCCATGAACTTATACATTATTATTAATACCCATATTAATAATTATTAACTGCTAACTTATTATTAATATAGCTTATTAACAATCATCCCTAATTTCCCATTGTTCATGCTATGTTCTAGGTGGTTGCCAACATTGCCAACCTTATAGAGAGTAAAGAAGGCAGGGCCAATGCTTAAATCCTCCTTTTATAGAAGAGTCAATAGTCTGAGAGAGATAAAACAATTGCTATTTCCCTTACTGCCTCAGGGCAACTGCTACCTCTATTCCTTATTTCAAGATTTCCCATAATCTTAGGAGAAATTTAGAAGTCCCTCTATTCCTCACCTAAGACTTTATGATTAAGTAAGTCTGGGGTGATGAAAGCACTTTATAAAACTTTAAAATATGATTTATCATTAGGAGGTAGCCTGATGGCACAGTGGATGGAGTGCAGAATTTGGATCCAAGAAGATCTGAGTTCAAATATGACCCTGTGTGACCCTGGACAAGCTACTTAATCCTGTTTGCCTTAGTTTCTTCTTCTGTAAAAATGAGCTGAAGAAGGAAATGGCAAACCACTTTAATAACTTTGCCCAGAAAACCCCCAATGGGGTCACAAAGGTCCTGATGACCAGATCTTTTGTGCGGTTATAAAATTATAGAATCTTAGAGCTAGAGGGGGGCCCCCAAACCTTTTAGATCAACCTTTACCAGGCAATGAATCTCCCCTGGAATATATACTTGACAAATAGTCATCCAGAATTACCTTAAGACCTTTCATTGTCTCCTAAGGTAGCCACTTTTGGACAGCTCCAATTGTTACAAAGTTTTTTATATAGTCTCACTTCAGAAGCGGGGACCTGCTGGGAGCTATAGTTTTCCAAGCTGGAAGGAAAGACTAAAGGATTACCAGAGCTAAGAACTTTGGAATTTCAGTAGATAAGGGGTGTGCAGTAGGTGGGGGTATAGACATGACAGGGTCAGAGCTGATTAGCACACTGCTACTGCAGATTGACTGTTGTTCAGTTGTATCAGCCATGCCCCAATTTGGGGTTTTCTTGGCAAAGATGTTGGAATTGTTTGCCATTTCCTTTTCCAGCTCATTTTACAGATGAGAAACTGAGGCAAACAGTTAAATGACTTGCCCAGAAGCCACAATAACCATAGGCAGTTGGAGCATGATCTCTGCCTTGCTGGTCTGCTGGCTCTGTAAATTGCTTGAACAGAACTTGCTGTTTTCCAGAATGTGACTTCCTTGGAGATTTGGTAAAAACTAGTAAATTTACCGCGTTCTCTACTTCTTACCCATTAAATGCTAACCTGAACTGTGGAGGGGCATTTCCTTTCTCCTCCCTCTCTCTTCTTCCAGTCACTTTAGGCAGAGCTGAAATGTGTTCTGTTCTTTCCCTTTCAAAATGCTTTGCAAATACTCTCATTTTGTCCTTACAACACTGGTTGGGTGTTACTATTATCCCCATTTTACAGATGAAGAAACTGAAGCAGATGTTAAATCACTCAGGATCACACTGCAAGCAAGTGCTTGAGGCAGCATTTGAACTCCTGATTTTCCTGATTCTAGACCCAATCTTTATCTACTGCACCACCTAGCTAACTACAGGAATGGCTAGTTGTAGTTTATGAGCTTATTCTCTTTTGTAAATGAGTTTGTTCCCATTGCCTGCTGGCATGCTGTTACTTGATAACAGATTGTTATAAGGGTTTTGTATTTTACCTATTATCTAGATTAGAACTCTGCCTTGGAAAATAAAAATACATCACACAGACTATCAAGTCGCAGTTTTGTTTTATGAATGAGTATACAAGCTTATAGGCCTTTAAGCCTATAAATCTCCTAAGTAGAACCCTAGATCTTTATTTTTTATTATTCTTATTTTAATAACAAATTTCCACCTAGGTTTCCCAAAGTTCTATGACCTAAATTGTCTACCTCCTTTCTTCCCTCACCCCTCCCAGAGTTGGCAAGTAAATCAATCTAGGTTATACATGTATTATCATACAAAACATATTTTCATATTGTTTATTTTATAAGTGAATAATCTTACAAAACTCAAACCCCCAAACATATACTCATATAAACAAGTGATAGATGGTATCTGCATTCCAACTCCAACAGTTCTTTCTCTGTGTGTATGTGTGTGTGTGTGTGTGTGTGGGGGATAGCATTCTTTGTCCTAAGTCCCTCAGAATTGTTCTGAATTATTGTATTGCTAATAATAGCTAAGTCTATCCTAGTTGATCATTCCACAATATTGCTGTTAGTGTGTACAACGTTCTTCTGATTCTGCTTATTTCACTCTACATCAGTTCAGGTAGGTCTTTCCAGCTCTTATAGAAATCAAGCAGTTCATCATTCCTTATAATAGCACAATAGTATTCCATCCCCATCAGATACCCCAATTTGCAGAACCCTAAATCTTGAGATTCACTTGTGTTTCCTTAACAGAACTGATTAGAGCCGTAGTCCTTTGGACAGACAAAATTCCACCCCTTTTACTGAAGGGGACCTATTTGGGACTACAGGAGAAAGTTCTATTTCCCCATTGGCCCAGTAAGTGTGGTATTGGGAGAAAGTCTACCCTATCCCTCTCTGGCTGAGATGGGAAAGTGAGGAGAGCACAGACCCTCTTGCTCCACAGTGACACCTAGCGTCCCACTCATACGGAACTAAAATTTCCCCCGTAGTTTTTTGTTTTGTTCTCAAGGATGGACTAGAACAATCCCCTTTTCATGTGACCACCCCTGAATTACCAGAAAAGAGCCATCATGTTCACCTAAAGTCTAAACTAAACATTCCCGATTCCTTCAATGAAGGCTTTTCCCAGTCCCCATTCCATCCTGACTTTCCTGGCTACATGTGCTCCTGCTGGGATGGTTTCTGACTTGGTCTTCTCATCTCTCTTTAAAAGATGTAATTTCTACTACCAAAAGGCCATAGGAAGTGGGACACAAACAAAGCCTGCCTCTCTGCAATGAAGAACAAAGCATTTCACTTACCACGGCTGGACTGGTATTTGGAGCAAGGCTCCTCAGGATCCCAGCCTCCAATCACATCTCATTTTATGGGGTCCCAAGATCACTCAGCTAGTAAGGAGCAAACTTGAATCAGGCCCCCCTCTTCATTCCAGGTCTTTTGTTTCTTTCCACAATATCACATCTCCGAAGAATGATGATGATGATTAGTTGACATTTTGAGGTTTGCAAAAAGTTTTACAAATATGATCTCATTTTATTCTCTTGACAAACCTACTAGGCAGGTGCGATTATTATTATTATTATGAAGCTCATTCTACAGACGAGGAAGCTGAATTCCCTATAGTCCTCCTACTTCCTGAAACCTCAAAATCATCCAACTAATAAGTGGCAAAGTTGGGGGAAAGAAGTCCTCTAATTCTGAATCTTTTGTTTTTGTTTTTTCCACAATATCACATCTCCTAATGATGATGATGATGACAACTAGTATTTATATGATTTTTTGCAGGATGCAAAGAGTTTTATAAATATGATCTAATTTTATCCTTACAGCAACCCTACAAAGTAGAGGGTATCATAATGTCCATTTTACACATAAGGAAATTGAGAAACTGAGGCTGACAGTGATTAACAACTTATCTAGGGTTACATAGCTGGTAATCCAATTTTGCACTTAAAACATAGAAGCTGTGCAACATATAGCATTATAAGTTTCAAAAATTCAGCATCTATCAAATATCTTAGAAAGGGAAGAGACATTTATGTAACACTTACTATGTGCCAAACACCATACTAATAATTTACATATATTATCTTGTTTGACAATTTGACTGTAGAAGTCAATTATCCCCGTTTTACAGATGAGGAAACTAAGGCAGATGGTAATGAAATAATTTGCCCAGGTTTACACTGCTAGTAAAGGTCCAAAGCTTGATTTATCTTTCTGACTCTAGGCCTAGCATCCAATTCATTGTACTACCTATCAATTGGCGGGAATTATACACAACAAAAGCCTTCTATCCTTTGCAAATTTACAGACAATAAATCTTTATTCTAGAAATACAAACTTCAAAATATTATTAAGATTTAATAAACAAAATCTACTGAAACTAGAACATATTATAAAAAACTACTGTTCACAATTTTCTGGACATGCTATTAATCCATAAATACTTAAGGCTTAAGCTTCTTGAGAGCAGGGACTGCCTTTATCTTTATTTGTATTTCCAGTGCTCAACACCCTACCTAGCACAAAGTAGGTGTTTCATAAATGCTTCTTAACTAACATCAGTCATCACACCAAATAGTTATAATCTCAAAACTGCATGGAATGAAAAAATTCCAAAATATAGAAACCAGGGGCATCTAGGTGGCTCAGTGAATAGAGAGCCATGACTGGAGATGGAAGGTTTTGGGTTCAAATTTGGATTCAAATATTTCCTAGCTGTGTGACCCTAGGCAAGTCACTTAACCCCAGTTGCCTAGCCCTTACTGTTCTGCCTTGAAAGTGATACTTATTATTGTTTTTTTTTACTTTCTTTTTAAAATTAGATGTAGAAACAATTTTTATAATTATTTTCCTACATTTTGCAATTCAGATTCTCTCTCTTCCTCCCTCCTTTCCCCCCACCTCTCTAAGGAGGTAAATGGTATATTATAGGTTATACCAGTGCTTTCTTTCTATACATATTTCTATATTCCGCATGCTGTGACAGAAAACCTTAATAATGATTCTAAGACAGAAGATAAGAGTTTTAAAAAAGAGATCCCAAATAGAAGAAATCATATCCATGTGGAAACAGGATGAGCTACATCTTCCCGTCATCCTGTAACCTATTGGAGTTATCTTGAATATGTCTTCAGTGGGTCTGTGATTATTGAAAAAAAAAAAGACCTTAATTTCTGTCTTTGAATCAATACTAAATAGCAGTTCTAAGGCAGAAGAGTGATAAGTACTAAGCAATTGGCAATGACTTGCCCAGGGTCACAAAGCTAGGAAATGTCTGAGGTCAAATTTGAACTCAGGACTCCCCACCTCCATCCCAAGGCAATTTAAACAATTTGTTTTACCCATTTGCATAATAGCTCATAGAACATTAAATGAATGAATGAATATGACCTTTATTAAGTACTTACTATGGGCAAAGCATAGTATATATAAAAGAATGGTACCAGGACATCAACTTGTCCTCAAATAATTATAATCTGAACACCTTAAAAAATGAGAACAAAAGGATTTCAACAACAGTGAAGATTTCTATAACACTTTCAAGCTTACAATGCATTTTATATACAACAACCTTAAGAGGTAGCTACTATGGGCATTTATTATTCTCATTTTAAAAAAGAGGAAACTACTTTGATTATGTGGTCATTTAGTCAGTGAATAATAAAGGTAATCCTGACTCCCATTTCAGTAATGACTTTTTAAGTTCTATGCTCAGATTAATTGCAAAAATAAGTCTTTTAAATAATACTTGTTACCAAAATGTCTGATTTGGGCATCAGAATATAACGGAGAGGGGCAGCTGGGTGGCTCAGTGGATTGAGAGCCAGGCCCAGAGATGGGAGGTCCTGGGTTCAAATTTGGCCTCAAACACTTCCCAGCTGTGTGACCCTGGGCAAGTCACTTAACCCCCATTGCCTAGCCCTTACCACTCTTCTGCCTTGGAACCAATACACAGTATTGATTCTAAGGCAGATGATAAGGGTTTTAAAAAAAAGAATATAATGGAGAGAGCACTTAGACCTGTCAGAAGACCTCAATTCAAGTCACAGCTCTGAGTCACTTGAAGTTGTGAGGCTGTACCATCTACTTCAAAGGATGGTTCAATTCAATTCATTGAGCATTCATCTTTCTAGATCTTAAAATGCTATATAAAATTGTAGTCATTATTTATGTTTGTTTTTATCATCAACAACAATAATAATACCTAAATGTCTACAAAACCATTAATGAAAAGACCATAATGATTCTATAAAACTACTAAGTTATTCCTAAAAGTCCAAATGAACACATTTTAGATGATAACATTTTCAAGAAAGTGGCCATTTCTCATAGGTGACAGATTTAGATGACAAGCTAATTTATTCATAGCTAATTTCCCAAGGGCTGATTCTACAGAAAGATAATTGAGGTCTATTCATTTATATTTTAACAGAGGCATTTACTTTAGATGAGTCTCTGGTGTTCTGCTGTTCTTCTGGTTCTTTGGGGCTACCTATGAGAAAGTGGCCTGGTGTTACTAACAACCGTGACCTATAAAGAATGTGCGGCCATAACAGTAATTTACTGTTCTATGGAGGGCAGGCCGATAAGGTCAGAGAGCTAAAGGAAAAATTCTGGAGTTTCCAGTGTGTCATAATGGAAAGGACAATGACTAAAGTGGGGCTCTGGAGTCCTGGCTTTGTGTGTAGATCATGGACAAATTACTTCTCTCTAAGTGTTTACTATGTGCAAAGCATATTAAATATATTTAAAATTTTTCAATTAGCCAATTTCTCAGTTACTTGTAGAAACAATTTTTGATAATTGTCTTCTGACATTTTAGGATTGGGATTTTTTTTCTCTTACCTCCCCCCCCCCCCTCCCCGGGGCAGTAAATAGTCAGATAAAGGTTATGCCAATAAAGCATATTAAATATAAAAGAATGATAGCAAGATATCAATTTGTTATATATTACATATATATTACTATCTGAGGTGTCCTCAAATTATTACCATCATTTTGTCTACATGATATTTTTACTGGAGTCATGGATAGGTTGTGGCAATTAGGTTTTGTCCAAGGTACCAAAATTTAGGTGCTGAGACCATCTTAGGACATGCTTTCTTGCCTAGCAGCTGCAACTTTGGTCCCTCTTCCCCCAGTCCTTCAGCGGCAACCAATTATTTAGCAGCATTGAAACCTCCTGGTGTCCTAGGGTCATATTTCTGCTCAATATCTGTACCCCAGATAAGTTAATTCTACCATTTCCATCTTGATTCAGGAGCAAAGATTTCCACGTATAATTCTGATTCCCACATCTATAAAATGAGGGTGTAGGGCTAATAATTTCTGAGCTTCTTCTTAACAGTAAGATTCCATAGTTTTATAATTTCTTTTAGTGAGTATCCAGGTTTCATGTCTTGTTCCTCTGAAGAGAGCTGCTTGGATAGTTATATTACTGGAGGTCTTGTTATCTGTCAGTAATACAGGCATGGGTCACTTTAAGTGATATATTTTCTGGAAAATTTATGCTCAAATTAAATGTATGTAAATTGAAACAGACTATGTCCAACATCTACCATAGTATATGATGATTTGGTAATGCAAAAAGCTGTGTATTTGAAGTCAGAGTTCAATCTGAGTTTTACTATCTTTGAGATCTTGGAGCACATCATTTCCATCCTCTGGGTCTCAGGTTTCCTCCCCAGAAAAATTGAGGGTGTTGGGCTAGACAATATGCTTCATATGGATTGGTATGATATGAGTATGAAAGGCAACATAGCCTAATGAGAGGTCTATGCTAAGAAGGAGACTTGGGCTCTCATCTTCCCTCCTACCCAAATTCTGCCATCATCTTGGCATGTGTCCTTGAACAAACTACTAAAATATTCTGAATTTTATTCTCCTTGCTTGTAAAATGGGGGATAAAAACTCAGTAAGAACTCCTTTATATGGTTACTTGTCATATGAATGACCCACCTTTTTAGGCCAAAGATTTCTGATGAAGTCTTTCATGTCACTTCTCTTGAATAAATTTTTGGTTGGCTGCTACAGCCTAACCATACCTATCATGAATCTCTTTGTTGTCCATATGGCAACCCTCAACTGTAATTCTTTGGAGACTGGTATCATGTGACTCACGTTCATATACTTGAAGAATCCTGTTAATATTGGAAGGTATATTCCAAAGGATTTATTATAGGATTCATTTGATAGTTTAAGTACTTTACAGAATCTTGAGATTTCTTTGCTGACCAGAATGAAGAAGTAATAAGAATTGGGGATCAAGTTGACTCCCAAACCTGCAAATGGTGAGATCTTATCTTCTTGTCCGTGATGTCCAGTTACAATGGGCCAATGATCATTGTGCTCCCTGAACCAATGTTTTACATCTCTGAATCTTCTGGGAACATTTCCAGGATTGTTCTTTTTTTTAAAAGATATTTTAATTTCCAAATTATATATTAATAATAATTTTCAACTTGCATTTTCCAAAATTGTAAGATCCAAATTGTCTCTTTTCTTCCCTTCTCACCCTGCTCCTACAGGTGGTATGCAATTTGATCTGGGTTATAAATATATTATTATGCAAAACCTACTTCCTTATGGTTCATTGTTATAAGAGAATACTTATATAAAACCAAAACCCTCAAATAGAAACTCGAATAAAGTAAAGTGAAAAATAGTAAACTTTGTTCTGAATTCTGACTCCAACAGTTTTTCCTCTGGAGGAGGATAGCATTCTTTGCATTATGTCCTTCAGAATTGTCCTGGGTCATTGTATTACTGAGAGTAACTAAGTCTTTCACAGTTTATCAATATATAGTATTGCTCTTACTGTGTTCTGTGTTCTTCTGGTTCTTTTTTCACCCTGCATCAGTTCATGTAGGTTTTTCCAGCTTTTTCTGAAGTCATCTTGTCCATCATTTCTTATAGCCCAATAGTATTTCATCACCATCATATTACATAATTTATTTAGACATTCCCCAATTACTGGGCATCCTCTCAATTTCTAATTCTTTGCTACCACAAAAAGAACTGCTCTAAATATTTTTGTACACATAGATCCTCCCCATTTCCCCAATCCATTTATAAAAGCTATTTGGGACATAGACCTGGTAGTGGCATTATATGATCAAGCACTGTTTTATAGTCCTTTGGGCATAGTTCCAAATTGTCCTCCAGAATGATTGGATGGGTACACAACCTTGTCAACAATGCATTAGTGTCTTAATTTTGCCACATTCCCTCTAACATTTATCACTTTCCTTTACTGTCATATTGACCAATCTGATAGGTATGAGGTGGTACCTTAGAATTACCTTAATTTACATTTCTCTAATCAAGAATGATATGGGACATTTTTCCATATGATTATTGATAGCTTTGATGTCATCTGAAAACCACTTGTTCATATCCCTTGATCATTTGTCAATTGGGGTAGGATTTTTATTCTTATAAATCGGACTTAGTTCTCTTATCTGAGAAATGAGACCTTTATCAGAAAAATTTTCTGTAAGTTTTTTTCCCCCCAGTTTGTTATTTCCCTTCTAATCTTTCTAAAACAGAGACAACTGAATATTGGCTAAATATTCCTCATTGTGATACCTCCAAGTGAAGTAGTATAATGTAAATAAAGCACATTGGATCTGGTGTCAGAGGATCTTGGTTTGGATGCTAACTTAAGTACTTACCATTTGTATTACAAGGCAGCTTGGTGGCACAGTATAAAGCACTGGGCCTGAGTTCTTACCTCAAAGTCTCAATGACCTCAGACATTTACTAGTTTGTGTGACCCTAGGCAAGTTATTTAATCCTGCTTGCCTCAGTTGCCTCATCTGTAAAATGAATTGAAGAAGGAAATGGCAAGCCACTCCAGTATCTTTGTCAGGAAAACCCTAACTGGAAGCATGAAGAATTGGGCACAAGAGACAACACAAGGTTATATTACATTGGGAAAGCCAATTCATTTCTTTGTTGCAGTTTCTTTATCAATGAAATGAGGAAGTTGGATTGCTTTTTTAAAAGAAGGAAATTAATGCAATGGGAAAAGCATTAACTTTTGAATCAAAGGATTGGTGTTAACTCAGTGTTCAAATCTTGACTATGATTTTACAGCTTCTGTGACCTGGAGCAAATTATTCAACCTCTAGTTGTCTCAGTTTCTTCATCTATAAATCTAGACAAGTTGTTAGATAAAATTGCCCTGCCTCTAAATGTCTATGAACATCAGTGACAGTACTCTGCTTTAATACAGAGATACTTTCAATGGGCTCTTGAGTTACAGAGGGTTGTTTATCCCTGTGTTAAATGATCTGGGTTGTTGTACTTCTATGGTTCTTCTGTCTCTTCTCTTGTGGTCAGTCTATATAAATGGTCATTTCTTATTACTCTCTCCAGCCAGTTAATATCTACTCCAACTAAAGCTCTTTCAGATCCTGGATCCAAACTAACTATTTTACTAATCTTGGATAGTTTTTCAGTTCCTCTACTCTGTGATCCAGCCAAATTGGTCTTCTCTCTATTCGTCACACAGAACACACCACCTCTCCCTAGCTGTTCTCCATGCCTGGAAGGTACTCTCTCCTTGCCTCTACCTCAGCCTCCTCTTCCTTTAGGATGAAGCTCAAGTGTAATCTTCTGTTCTAGCTTTTCCTGATCCCCCCCATTTCTCTGATAATACCACCCTTCTTAAATTATTTTGTATTCAACTGCTTTGTACATATTTGCATTTATTTATTTTATTTTCACTTGCATTTATACTTCTGATGATTTTTGTTTATGTTTTATTATATTTTTATATTATGAAAGGGAATTATTTTATTCTTTGTACTTGTATCCCCAACAACTAGAACATATTTGGGGCTTAATAAATACTTATTAATTGATTGATTGGTGAACCATCTGGGATACCAGTTCCTGCCAGCAATTTTATTTTGCAGTTCTTATTTAACTTTCCATATTCTTGAACTCTATCATCAGCCCTTCCCAACACCAGACTCCTGTGCCTTCCTGACCCTGTTCTCTGAGTTCAGATATGTTACAAAAGAATTTGAATGATTTTCTCTTTCCCTTCCTTCTACTCCCTAAGCACCATCTTTCTAAGGCCCTGATCTGGCATCACCCCTTTCTTTCCCTTCAACCTCTGTTTTCACACACTCCAGACCACAAGAGTACAATTTTTAGGTTTTTTTAAAAAGAGGAAGCAATATTTGCAAATTCAGTAACAACATAAAAGGTCAAGGTATTTAGACGTGTTTATATAAGAGAAGCCTATCTAATCACAAAGTACAAGTATCCCTTTTACATTGCTGGGGTTAGGGATGCAGTATTCACATAAAATTTTTTGACCCTCTGTACAGAGAAGAAGTTTGAATTTTTTTCTTTTTCTTCTATGGGGTGTTTATAGTACCTTATTATAAAATCTGGGTTGAGTATTTGGTCTTAGACTACATATAAGTCAATGTTAAATAAAAATGAGTTTCTAAACTTTTTAAAAATTTCATCTGCTGGCCTTCATGTGTAGTCTGTGGCTTCCACAAATTTCCCCCCAAATTCCCATTAAATTTCTTATGCTGACTCAAGATACATTGAAATCACAATGGGGAAAGTCATGATGTGAAAGGGATACCTCTCTGTATTTGGTCCTAAATTGTCCACAATTTAGGACCAATCCTCAAGCTATTCTAATGTTATTCTAGCCCTAGTCTGGTCACCATACTTCCCCCCTTGCTATGATGTCTGTTCCCTTCCTGGCTCCAGATGAGTCACCTTCCCTTCAGGTTTATTTAACCCAAATTTGTAATTTGTATGCCTGGGATCCAGGACCAAAGTTGTTGATTAATTTTTTTACTCCCAAGGTCATTCTCAGCCAATGTCACTGTAATGGCATAGGTATATTGTAGTGCTTCTCTCATGGTATTTCCTCTACAATCGTTTGACAATTAGATATTGACTCCATTCCTTTCTGCTGCCCCTGACCAACAAGTAATAAAGAAACAAAAACAAATCAAACAGGACAAATGGAAACAAATCAATAGAATAACAGTTAGCACCTCCAAAATTCATAATGGACAGCACTTTAATTATAAAATATACTAGAATACTTTAAGACACACAAGTTCTAAGTGAGGATCTTAGAAGAATTTGAGAGTTGGAAGTGATGTCATTGATCCTCTAGTTCAACCCTTCTATGAAATGATTCCTTGCTATATATAGACTCACCCAAAGGCATTTGCAGCTCTTCATGAAAAGAGATCCTAGAACCTCTCAAATTAGTCATCTAACTTTTGTAAAGCTCTATTGGATAGAAAATTTTTCTTGACCTTCAGTCTAAATTGGTGGTCTCTTTGCAATTTCTTTCCATTAATCTTGTTTTTGTTTACTGGGGTCAAATAGAATAAGTCTCAACTCCTCCTTTATATGACAGCCCTTTAGCCACACAAAGATTGCTATCATATTCCCTCCTCATTGGCTTTTTTCTTCTTTAGGCTAAATCTGCTCAGTTATCCAAATGATCTTCATATGTCATGATCTCAGAGTCTGACCCTTTGCTATCATGATTATCTGTCTCTTGACCATCTCCCACTTTTCAATTTCCTTCTAAAGCTACTGCACTCAGAATTGAGTACAACACTCAGAGGAGGCCCAGTGAGGACAGAGTTCAATGTGGCTATCACTTTCTGGATGTTATACCCCTCTTAATGCAGCCTAGAATTAAATTAGATTTTTTTGGGGGGCTGCTGAATCACACTGTTGACACATGGAACTTACAGTCCAACAAAACCTCCAGATATTTTTTTCAGAATAGCTGCTGTCTATCGATTCCTCCCCATCTCATACTTGTGAAGATGATTTTTTTGTACTCAGGTGCAAGACCTTACATTTATTGCTTTTGAAGCTCATCTTGTTATTAGTTTTGGCCCAGTGCTCTATCCTGTCAAGATCCTTTTGAATTCTGACTGTCACCCACCATGTTAGCAACCTACCTTGGCTTTGTATCATCTGCAGATTTGAAGAGTTTGCCATCTGCGTCTATATCTAAATCGCTGCTAAAAATCTTAAAAAGCATAGGGCTAAGCACATATACCTGGAGTATTCCCCCAGAAGTACTTCTGCCATAGGGACATGGAATTTTTAATAACTTCAAATCTAGCTATCCAACTATTTCTGAGCCTATGATTGTATTTTTATCTACTACATATTTCTCTATCTTCTCTTTGAGAGTAAGTAGTATGAGACACTTCTTCAAAAGTTTCATTAAAATCTAGCTTTCCTCTTATCTACTCATTTGGTAATATCAAAAAAGGAAATAACAGTTAGATTTAATGACTCATTATTTTTAAAAATTATCAATGACTTATTTTTTTCTGCATCTCACCTTCTCCTCCCCCATGGAAAAAGAAAAAAACAAAAGCCAAAACAAACACCCCAACCCTTGGAACAAATTAACATAGTCTAGCAGAAACAAATTCTCATATTGACTATGTCCCAAAATTTATGTCTCATTCTGCATATTAATCCACTATTTTTCTGTCACATGATATCATTAGTCCTTTGGGATCATGGTAAATCTTAAGTCTTTAAAAGTGATTCTTTTTTTATGATATTAATGTTATGGTATACATTTTTCTCCAGGTTCCAGGCATTTTACTCTGCATCAGATCATATAATTCTTTTCAGATTTCTCTGTGTCTTGTTTTTAATTTCTTAGGGGAAATTGAGAGAGGGAGGAAGAAGGAATAAGCATTTATATGGTGCTTAGTATTAGCCAGGTACTGTGCACTTTTTCCAAATATTATTTTATGGAGCAAAATTTTATAAATATCATCTCAGGCAGCACAATAGTATTACAACATTTTCATATGCTATAATTTGTTTAGCCATTACTCAATTGTCATTCTCTTAGTTTCTAGTTCTTCAGCATGACCCATTCTTAATGAAGCAATTCCATGGTTCTTTGCTTCCCTTTTTTGATGTTCACCAATCATTTCTTTAGTGATCCTCCTTCTAGTCCATAAAAGTCTCTCAGTTAAAGTGGGCAAAACTCATTAGCACATTATTTAAAAATTTTTTTTCATTAGTGAACTTTAGCATAGATTGTAAATACTGCCTAATATATAGCATCAAAATGGAACCATCTCCTGATTTATTTATGAACCTAAACCAGCTTTAGAAACTTACCTCAAATTGTTGATAGGTCCCTACTACTGCCCTTTTCCAGTCAAGACGTGGGTCTAGTTACGTTCAGTACTCCACGTTTTCCAATAATAAATACCTTTTGTTAATGATATAATTAAAAAGTGTGGAACTGAATCTAAAAGACTAAGTGGAAACATTTAAGAATACCTAATATTTCTTCCTACTGTTTCCTGAAATGGGTGGAGATTATAATAACAGCAGTGGAACAGCCATCATGGAAAGCATGGCAAGGGCTATTTGGATAACCCTCAAAGGGTAATGCAGATGAGTTATGATTCCTAGCAATAGCTGTAATTGTTCCTTCAGGCTTGTTCCATTGTCCCTACTAATCTGTCCAAAGTAACAGAAATGGGGAAGGGTTAAGGCCTTAGCTGTTCTAGTAGTTCTTTTCAATCCCCATCAACCATAAATGTTCACTAATGGTCCATATGCCTCGATCTCTGCCTCTTTTCCTTTCTGTAAGGGAAAGGGCCAATGAAAACTTTTCTCTCCTTTACTCTGTCCCTCTTTATTCACACCTCTGCTAGATGTGAGATAGGGAGCCAACTCAGCTAATACCATTTAGGTTGGTGGTTTTGGACTGAATCTAGACTCGTCTATCATTACTCAAATATCCCCTCTTGGGGCATGTCATTATGGATTTTGGAGTATCTAGACCAACCCAACTCTGGATTGATACTCATATACCATGACAGAACCAGGTTTAAACTCTAGAAGTATCATAGCTACACTATACTTAGTCTCTTCCTATTATACATTCTTCCAACTCTTAAATAAAAAAATATAGAAAATGTAAATATATGAACATACACATATATCTATATTTGTTTATGCACACATAGTTGTATATATATGTATGTATGTATATATGTGTGTATGTGTGTACCTACATGGCTCAGTGGATAGAGGGCTAGGCTCAAAGTCTGGAAAACCTGAATTCAAATCCTGCCTCAAATACCTACTACCTATGTGACCTTGGACAACTCAAGTCATTTAATCTGCTTGTCTTCAATTTCCTCAAATGTAAAATGGAGATAATAATAGCATCTGTCTTCCAGGGTTGTTGTGAGGATCACATGAGATAATATTTCTAAAACCCTTAGCAGAGTGCCTGGATCATAGTAGTTGCTATATAAATGTAATTTATAGTCCCACTGAGGACAAGAGTTAATTCTGTTATTCAGTATGTATGTTGCTGTCACCACTGCTGGAGAGTGTAGATCTTTTTTTTTTTAACCATCACCTTCCGTCTTAGAATCAATACTGTGTACTGGTTCCAAGGTAGAAAAGTGATAAAGGCTAGGCAATGGAGTTTAAATGATTTGACCAGGGTCACACAGCTAGGAAACATCTGGGGTCAGATTTGAACCCAGGACTTCCCATCTCCAGGCCTGACTCTCAATCCACTGAGCCACCTGCTGCCTCCAGCTGCCCCCAACAATGCAGATCTTTGTGAAGATTTAACTGGTAAGAGCATCACCCTTGGAATGGAGCCAGTAATACAATGAGAAAGTCAATTCTGAAATCCAAGACCAGGAAGGCATTCCCCCAGACAAACAGAGATTGATCTTTGCTGGGAAGCAGCTAGAAAATGGGCAAACTTTATCTGACCACAATATCCAGAATGAATCCATCCTGCACTTCAAGGTCCTTTGCCTCATGAGTAGGCTGCAAGCTTTCTGAAGACGTGGACTGGCAAGACCATCATCCTTGAAGTAAAACCATTGTGAATGTCAAAGCAAAGATCCAAGACAAAGAAGGCATCCCCCCATCAGCAGTGGTTGCTCTTTACCAGAAAGCAACTAGAAGATAGGTAAGTGTGTATGCGTGTGTATGTGTGTGTTTGTGTATACCAGTGGATAGAGTGGCGGACTTCCAGAAAGAATCCTGTACTTAGTCCTACCCTTGAGGGGAGGTGTCTAAATTCCCTCAAGTGTCATCCAAATTTTGGAGTAATTTCACTGCACTTTTCTTTCCATAAGGTTGATATATCCTTCCTCCAAAATGTTAGTCATTGTTGTAATAATAATAGTTATTATTATTACCCATACATACACACATATGTGTTTTATTAGTAGCTTTTATTGTTACATCACAGTCATTTTAGGAAAAAAGCAAATCACAGCACCCACTCTAGGCCAAACTTTTCTTTATAACAAAGAAAAACAATTAAGTAAAACATCTGATAATGTCTACGATAGTCTCATTGTAGTTCCTCATCTCTTTGCTATTAGAAAGGATGCATTCCATCATCTAGTCTCCTCAATTATCACTGGTTTTTCAATTATTCAGATTTTAGCTCTCTAATAATTACATGGATATGTATATGTGTGTGGACATGTGCATATGTATGTGAGTGTGTGTGTGCGTGCATGTGTGTGAAAGGTGCAATATTCAGATTCTGAATATGATCGGATCTAACTGGGGTTTCATTGCTATAGGGAACTCCTTGGATTAGGAAATTCTCACTATCAATTAATAGAGATTGTTATCGTCTCTGAAATTTATACTCTCAGAGAGCTAGCTGCTGAAAGCACTGAGTTTTAGTTGCTTGTCCAGGATCACATGACCAGTATGTCATAGTCGAAGAGCTTGAATTTAGGGATTTCTAGCTTTGTGACCAGTTCTCCAAGCACATTTGAAAACCCTTATCTTTCATCTTAGAATCAATACTGTGTATTAGTCCCAAGGCAGAAAAGAGTGGTAAGGGCTAGGCAATGGAAGTTAAGTGACTTGCCCAGGATCACATAGCTAGAAAGTGTCTGATGCCAGATATAAAACTGGACCTCCCATCTCTAAGCTTGACTCTCAGTCCACTGAGTCACCCAGCTGCCCACAACAGAGCCTTTTAATGAATCTGAATACATGAGTTTAAATCCCTGCTCTGGCATTTACTAGCTATGTGATTTAGGCATATGATTTTACTTTTCTGAATCTTAGTTTTCTCAAAACTCTCTTCTCACATATACAATCTATATTCTTTTGTAGTTCTTTAATAGTAAGTAAATAGCCTTTAAGGACTGAGGGTGCTGATACAGTATTACTAGCAATGGCTGAGCTTCAGGAAGATGAACCGACACAAAGAGTTGTTCCCCATCTCATCTTCTGTCTGAGACACCAGACTTCTCATTCAGGAACATTGGGAGTTGGGAAGAGATATCCAGAACAAGAATAAGTCTGTCAATTGCTAAGCATTTATTGGACATTTACTATGTGCCAAGCACTGTGCTAAGTGCCAGGGATATGAGGAGAGGCAAAAACATTGTTTCCATTCTCCTAGGACTCACATTCCTGTATGTGTGTGGCAAAGACTGCCACTCCCTACCCCCATTTCCCACCTTCATGTAGTATGGGGATGTGTTTGTGTGGCTCCAAGGGAGGCAGAATAGACACCTCTACCCTCTCCTTCTCTCACCTTTCTTCAAGGGAGACTTTAATTCCTCCCAGGAAGGGAGGCAGGAGATTGGGCCAGTGCTCTCCTCAGAGAGATAGGATAATGTAATAGATAGAATTATATTTCTCTGCTTCCTTGGGAATGTGGTTTTCAGGTTCCATCTAACTTCTGATCTGTGTTTCATTAATTGGAGAGAGCAGGATCCCAAGCTTGACTCTTTCCCCATAAAATACCAATTCTACAACAAATACAGTACATAAAACAGATGGGAAACAAATCTATTTATTCAAATCAGAGCAAAGTAGAAATTCGAGAAGGAATACATGCAAGCAGTGATAGTGAACATATGGTACAGGTGCCAAAGGTGGCATGCAGAATTCATTACTAGAAAGGCAGAAGGACTTGGGCAGAGTTGCTCCCTTCCCTCTCTCCACTGTGCCTGATGATATTTTTTCATATCACCCACCCCTCTGCCCAGCAGCCCAATGGGAGTACTTCCTCCCTGAGTGGGGTAAGGGGCTGGACATGGCACATGGTCTGGGGGGGGGCAGCACAACACTGGGTCTAGGGGTGTGTCATTGGGGCGGGGCCCAGTACTCAATTTCTAAAAGGTTTGCCATCATTGCATATGAGGATGTATACCAGAAAATACAGAATGAAGGAGTTCTCCCATTGGGAGAGAGGTAGTTCAGCTCAACCAAGAGAGATTTCTAGATTTTGCCCAAGGGGAAGTTCCCTAACATTTCTAATGTAGGAGAATGAGAATGGGGACATGACAGATTGACAACTCCTCTCATGTTGGCTTCTTCCCAGATTCTTTTACTTTAATAGTCTAAAGTGATATTGGCATCTTCTATCTTCCACCTCAAAACCAGATCTGAAAAGCCCAAAGAAACTTCTGAACAACAGAAAGAGAAAATCTCTCTTCTCTTGCCAAGTCTACTCCACTGCTCATGCAGACCCAGGGCACTGATCTTCACCAGTGAGGAAAGCGTCTCACACCAATGGGCTTTAAAATTCAGGATAGGTGAGACACCCTGCAAAGAAAAGTGTACATTTTAGATAAACACAAAACAAGTGGATGGTAATTTCAGGATGGAAGACATTAGCAATGGAGGAAGGGGAGGAAGTACAGGGAAAAGGAAAATAGGGAAAGGCATACTGCAGAGGATTTTAGTTGAATCTTAAAAGGAAGCCAGGGAAACAACTAGGGAGAGATGAGGAAGGAGGACTTTCCAAAAATGTTGTACAATCAGAGAGAGTAAAAGTCAGGAGAGAGTAGTGCCATGAAAACCTAGAAGGAACATATCAAGGGGAAGAGAATGATTAATAGTATCACAGGCTGCAAAGAAGTCAAGAAGGATTTAGAAAAGTCCATTAGATTCAGCAATTAAGAGATTATTGATAACTTTGGAGACAGCAGAATGATGGAGTGAGAATCTAGACTGTAGAAGTCTTAGATTTAGGTGAAAAGATAGAGACTAGAAGCATTGATCATAGATGGCTTTCCCAAGAAGCTTAGCCCAAAAAGAGAGAAGAGGTATAGGACTATAGCTACCAGGGATGGTAGGATCAAGTGACAGTTTTTTAAAGATGAGGGAGACATGGAAGTGTTTGTAGGCAGCAAGAAAGGAACCAGTAAATGGAGAGAGAATGAAGATAAGAGAGAATTGGGATGATAGAGTGAATAATCTGCTGGAGAATAATGGGGATGTAAGAGTTGTGAAGCCAGGGAGATAGAAACTTAGAACTTGAAGGAGAGAGTTAAGAGCTGGGCTTACTGAGTGGAAAAATTGTGGGGTTATGAACACGAGGTATAGAAGTTGCCAAGTATATAACCTCTAAGTATAGCAAGGTGTTGCCTTTATACACAGAGGCAACATGGTGCATGGAATGCACTGGTTGCTGAGTGATTGGTGTTGAATCAGCAGGTATGAATTCGAATCCAGACTTTTTCATTCACAGACTGTATTTCACAGACTGTGCTTCAGCTTTCTCTTTGCTAAAATAGGGATAATGATCATTATACTGTCTGCCTAGATTGTTGAGTGAGTGAAAACTAAAACGGTACACAAAAAGTGCTTTGTCAATGCTATAAAAATAATGGTGATACTTATTCAAGTAATTATTGTCTTAATAATTGATTTGTTCTTCACACAGCAGGGTTAGGCAAAATGATTTCTTAAAGCTCCAAAAATTTGTGCTTCAATGAACTTGTATATAATTTTTTCACTATTTGGATAATGAGAGGCAAGCCAGTATAAGTTAGTGAAAAATAATATAAATTATGGTGCATTTACTATCGTAATGTAGTTATATTACTTTTTTTTAATCCTTACCTTCTGTCTTAGAATCAATACTGTGTATTGGTTCCAAGGTAAGCAATGGGGGTTAAGTGACTTGCCTAGGGTCACACAGCTGGTCAGACGTGAACTCAGGACCTCCTGTCTCTATGCCTGGCTCTCAATCCACTGAGCCACCCAGCTGTCCCTTAGTTATATTACTTTTAAGAAATTCTAGCAACACGAATTAATAGCTAATGTTGTCCATTTGAGGTTCTATGGGGCCTATTCGATAAACAGCTAAAACTCATTTATATTGTAAAACTTATTGTTATTTGGAATATAGAAAGAGGTTTGAGAGGGGGCTTATAAAATGTTTTATCCTCTTCAGTAAGTTAAATATCTTCTCATTCTTGATCTATTGACTTAGGAAAACTTTTGTCTTTTTTTTTTAGTGGTTAATACAGAACTAATTTCAGCTCTTCAGTGTCAGTGAACTAATTGTGGTATTACTAGTATATGCTTGAATGTATATGCTAGTATGAAAAAGCAAAAAAGACCTTCTCTGTGTTTCTGAGTGACATTATTATTAGTAATAATAACAGTAATAATTCAAAGTGATGATATTTGAATTTATAATGTGTTTTATTTTCAATTCTTTGAAGTAGAAAACAATAACAAAGGAGCTAAGTGTTGAGGTAGATCGAACACCCTACTTGGAGTCTGGAAGACCTGCATTCAAATGCTGACTCAGACACAGATCTTCTCTGTATCTCAGTTTCCCCATCTGTAAAATGGGGATAAAAATAGCATCTAAATTCCAGGGTTGTTGTGAGGGTCAAATGAGTTGCTATGAGTAAAATATTTTGCAAACTTTAAAGCACTATACAAATGCTAGCTGTCATTAACAATAATGATTATAATTCATATTTCTATAATACCTTAAGATTTCCAAAGCATTCTTTTTGCCCCAAGCATATGAGGTAGATAGTAATAATGTACTAATGTAAGAGACACTATATACTTAGTTTTATAAAGTATTATCTTCACCACCCTATGGGTTAGATAGTACAAATACTATCATTTCCATTGTATAGATAAGAAAATTGAGGCTTAGAGCAACTAAATGACTTGCCTGTTGTCACAGTTATATGTCAGAGGTTGATCTCAGTTTTTCTGATCTCAGCCAAATCCCCTCCTGCCTTTCCACTCCATAGCACTGCATGACTCACAGTGATTACTTCAAGTCTATGGTGAATCAGACATCTCGTCAGTGGAGCCATGACTTGCAACAGTGCAGATTGCACCCCATCCTTGCCTTTTTCTTCTGTACAGCTCTTGGCCCCATCTTCTCAGAAGTCCTCAATAGAACCTCCCCACAACATTCTAGGGAAGAGACTTTGCAGATGGATAATGATCTGGCTTCACCATTGGATAGGAAGAAAAGACAAGATGGGGTTGCATTTGGGAAACTGCAGTATTTCCAGTGACCTCCAGCTTCTTCCCAACCCAGAAGCCCACTGTGCCATTTTAACACCAATATTCTCTGTGGATGCTAGGTGACTATAAATCAGGGGGCACCATCTCCAAAGAATCAAATTTATGGCTGAGCCAAAGGCCACTGAAGAAAAGTATGATGAGTGTGAGTCACTGCAGCCTATCACTAACAATGAGATAAGCCCAAGAAGGGCCATGAAAGATTTTTCTAATCATTTCATCCTTTTTATTTCATTTCATCTGCCTAGGGAGTTCTTAGCGAGAAATTCCCTTTACAACTTATTGCAAAGGAGTTCTCTGGGACACTGAGAGGTTGTTTTCTTGTCTGTTGTCACACAGCCTTGCAGAGGCAATACTTGAACTCAGAACTCCCTGATTCCAAGGTCAGCTCTCTATCTATGCTGATATGAGAAATCATTCATGAAATGTATGATGACAAAAGGAGGTAAGAGTCCAAGACAGGATTTGAACTCAGGTTTTTCTGACTCCAAACCCAGTGCTCTGTCCACTATGCCATTTGAGTGCTACACTAATGGCCATCAATTATAAAAAAGGCCATAATGATAGGGTCACAGAAATGAATATATATACATATATGCACATGTGTATGAAAAAATCTTATACTAAGCAACATAAAACATATCAGTCAGTCATTCAAGTATTTATTTATTTATTAAAAACTTACTTAGTCCTGGGCAGGGCAGCTGGGTGGCACAGTGAATAGAGAGCTGGACCTGGAGTCAGGAAGACTTATCTTTGTAAGTTCAAATCTGACCTCAAGCACTAGCTCTGTGTCCCTGGCTGAGTCACATAACACTGCTTGCCTCAGTTTCCTCATCTGTAAAATAAACCAGAGAAGAAAATGGCAAACCACTCCAGAATCTTTGCCAAGAAAACTCCAAAGGGGGTCATGGAGAGCCAGACACAACTGAAATGACTGAACAACAAATGTCCCAGGCACTGTGCAGGAAATACTGTGAGATTTAAAATAGTGAAGCCCATAAACTGTAGTGAGTTAAAATGGTGGAAGATATAAATTGTGATAGATATAAGAGAGGGTGAGTAAATTTGACCGCAGAAAATATGTTTCACTACAGTGTCTTGGTTTTAAATCAAATATAAGGTGGTCGCCAGGGAAATATTCCCAATTATTCAAATACCCAAGTCAACTGGGTTTTATAGAGATTTTAATTAATACAAATGTGGAATTAAAGAAAAGAGAGAAAGAGAGAAAAAGGAAATAAGTATGAAGGGCCTTAAGCCAAAATGGCCTAGACCTGAGTCTTAAGAGAGAAATCAGTCAGTTTTTTTTTTCACTCACCACAAGATCTGTCTAAGCAAGGATTCTAGTGACACCAGGCCAGCATCATCTCAGCTGCTTTCACCAGCTCCCTCCTCCATCTGAATGTTTCAGAATCAGTCCTTCCTCAATCTGAATGTTTCAGAATGACCTCAGCTCTTCTCTGAGCTCTCATTTTTAGGGGCAAAATCTCCTATGTCACCTCCCCTAAGTTCTTCCATCTACCAATCACTGTAGATGTTTTCCAAAAGACAGCCCATTTTGAATTCACAGCTGAGTAGATTAATCTCTTCAGTAAGTCAGAAAAGAAATGCTACTGTGTCTACTAATTTCATTAAGAGAAAACCTCTGAGTAAGTTTTCACCTTTTAGGTCTAAGTAGTTTATAAGTTGCCCCACCTTTATAGGCACTTAGCATCCCATTGTATCAATTCATGGCTCAAAGAACTCCTTTCCTTTATAAGTATGGTTTTCAAGTACTTTCATTGTTTAGCAAGGAGTTTTCTGCCCTAAAGCATTCTTAAGTATGGGTAGAATAGAGGTCCTCCCATAGCAAGGAGTTTTCTCCCCTACTTGGGGAGGGATATAGGGTAGGGATGGGGTAGAGATCCTCCCATAGCAAGGAGTTTTCACATTCAAGTAGAGTTCTCACTATCTGGTAGGGAATTATTTCAAGTAGGGAATTGGAGGATTCCTCAATGTGGAGTAAAATTTTTAACATTCATAAATCTGTGAAATTTTAAGGTTTACAATACAAAAACATAAACTAGAGTTCTTTCCTCTGAAAGAGCTTAAATTCTCCTGGGAATGAACACAGGTAAGTGTATACAAAATCTATAATTGGTAATTGATGAGGAGGTTCATCTTCCTTGCGAGCTAGGTGGGATACTGGTTGGTATGGAGTCAGGAAGACTTGAGTTCAAATTCAGCCACAGATACTTCCTAGCTATGTGACACTGTGCAAGTCATTTAACCTCAGTTTCTCTATCCGAAAATGGAAGTCATAATAGCATCTACCTCTTAGAGTTGTCAGGAGGATCAATTGAGATAATATCTGTACAGTACTGAGCATAGACCTGGTATATAGAGAGAAATGTTTGCTCTTTATTATAACTAGGAATATCACCTCATCCTTTCTGGGTTGCTCTCTTTAAAGAATAGTCTTTATTGAAAAGTCTACAGATCTTCCTTACAGTCATTGTGACTCTAGGAGAATAATAATAACTAACATTAATAGAACATTTTTAGGAAGGAACTTTGCTTACCCACATTTTACAGACGAGGAAACTGAGGTTAAATGAATCACTCAGGGCCACACAGCTAATAAATATTGGAGATAGGTTTTGAACAGAGGTCTTGCTTTCTCCAGGTCCAGAGCTCTCTCCACTGAACCACCTAGCCTCTTGTAGCAGATTCAATAAGGGCTTCTTAACATCTCTCAGAAAACATCACGGGAACTCCAGGCACCGTCATACCTTGAACTTAAACATGATGTAAGTAAAAAACATGTTCCTTTACATTATTTTTGGCAAGGTGGGGCCTAGATTTGCCTTGCTTTTCTTACCTCTGACTCTTTTTTTCTGGCTTTGACTTTCATTTTCTGAACTGGTAATTGAAGCTAACTAAAGAAAGCACATGCAGTTCAGCATTTCACTTCCAGATTCCTTCTGGGACTCCCCAGAATGCTGTTTCATCTAAAAGGGCAAAAATGCTGTGGAGGATTACCCAGAGTGCTACTTACTCTGAAAGGGTAAGGATATCGGAGAAAAAATAGCCTGAGCTTTGAATGGAGGAGTGGTGTCCATTTATGCTTCAGGGGCTTCTGGTCATTAAATTCCTGTCAGAAGCATCTGGAACTCACCATTTGAAGTGATCTTTCCATCTCAGCAGGCTTCTGAAGAATGGAGCAAAGAAAGATACTTGAGAACAAATGACCTCAGTCAAGTTGGATAGACAGGAATTCCCACAGCAGATCTAAGTGTTTCTGGAAGCTTTAAAGAAAAAAAAAATCAAGAGAGAGCTTCTTGTTCTGGTGGAGATAGAGAATATTAGAAGAGTCTAACAAGATATTCCCTGGTCACAGTGCCACGCAGATGAGTTGTGTGTGTGTGTGTGTGTGTGTGTGTGTGTGTGTGATAATACAAGATGATTCTTGCAACTGATGAAACTGATTCTTTTGGGCAATTAGAGAGGCAGTTGGTTAGTACAGCGGATAAAGTGCTGTGCCTGGAATCAAGGAGTTAGTGCTGTTCAGTCATTTTTCAGTTGCATCAGGCATGACCCCATTTGGGGTTTTTCTTGGCAAAGATGCTGGAATAGTTTGCCATTTCCTTCTCTGGCTCATTTTACAGATGAGGAAACTGAGGCTAATAGGGTTAAATAACTTGTCCATATAGCTAGTAAGTGCCTGAGGCTAGATTTGAATTCAGGAAGACAAGTCTTCCTAACTTCAGACCTGCTGCTCTATCTATTATACCATCTAGCTAATCCAGATTCAAGGAGACTTTAGTTCAAATACTATTTCAGATACTTCAGGGAAAGTCACTTAACCTCAGTTTCCTCAGCTAAAATGGGCATAATAATAGCACAGACCTCCCAGGGTCATTGTGAGGATCAAATGTGATAATATTCCTAGTGCTTAGCACCTAAATAGGCACTATATAAGTGCTTATTTTGCCCCCTCCCTCCTTCTTTCCAGCTGATTGGCATTCACAAACACTTTATAGTTTATGAAGTTTTCCTTCCTTCTTTCCTCCTTCCCTCCCTCCCTCTCTTCCTTCCTTCCTTTCTCTTTCTACATTTTCTCTCTCTCTCTCTCTCTCTCTCTTTCTTGCTTTCTCTCTCTCTCTCTCTCTCTCTCTTTCTTTCTTTCTTTCTTTCTTTCTTTCTTTTTTTTTCTTTCTTTCTTTTTCTTTCATTCCCCTTATCTTTCCTCTTCGTATCAACTCTAAGGTAGAAAAGAGACAAGGGCTAGGAAATTGGAGTTAAGTGATTTTCCCAGGGTCACATAGCTAGGAAGTGCTTGAGTCCTTTATGAAGTGCTGTCTCTACGTTTACCTGACATTCCCAGCCATACTATGAAATGCATGCTGTAGATGCTATTAGCCTCATTTCTCAGATGAGGAAACTGATCCCAGAGAAAGGAAGGGTCATGCTCTAGGTACCATACGCAGATCTGAAGTATAGCAGGGGTGAAGGAGCTGAGCCTGGGTCTTGCCCCTTCTGGAAGTGCCACTTGGGGCTCACTAGAAGGGATCAAGGTTCATTATCAGCTCTATCACTCCAGTGTCTTTTGATTCTAAATCTAGAGTTCTTTTCATTAGCTCCAGGTGCCTTGGATTTATTTGATATGGTAATAACCTCATGATCAAGGTGCCACTCTAGGGTTCCTTATGTGTAGACTTCCTCCTTGAACATGCCAGGCTGCACAATTCAATTCACATTGTCACCAAAACACTGAACTATCTCTGTCCCAATGAGTCCTATCACCATGACTCAGGATCTCTGAGCACTAGACTTATTTAGCACATGTTATTCGGGGATGGTCTTTTTTTAGAGAGCAGGAGAGTTGCCAAACTCCCCCATCTCTCAGGCTGGTTTCTGTGGTGTGTTTACCTTTCTTACACAATTTGAGTCATTTAAAATTTATTGATAACCTACTGTACGCAAAATGCTTGTACTAGAGTCAGGAAGATCTCTAAAGAGAAATGAGATACTCTCCTTGCATCAAAGAGCTAACAGACTAGTTGTAGGGATGTAGCATGTCCACAAATAATTATAACACAAAGTATGATGTAATAACTTATATCTCCTTAGCTCCTTGAGTTTACAAGCTTTCCATGACTAACTATAATGCTATAAAATAGTATGCAGTAATAACTGACATTTCATTGTACTAAAAGGTTTAAGGGGGACAAACAGGTGGTACAGTGGATAAAGTACTGGACTTGGGGTCAGGAAGCCATCCTCCAGAGTTCAAATCTGGTCTCAGACACTCATTAGCTGTGTGACCTCTGACAAGTTGTTTAATCCCTGTTTGTTTTAATTCACTAGAGAAGGAAATGGCAAATCACTCCAGTATTTTTGCCAAGCAATTACTGTTTGAGGGGGCAGCTAAGTGTCTCAGTGGATTGAGACAGAGACAGGAGATCCTAGATTCAAATCTGACCTCAGATCTTTCCTAGCTATGTGGCCCTGGGCAAGTCACTTAAACCCCATTGCCTAGCCTTTACCACTCTTCTGCCTGCAGAGTATTTATTCTAAGATGGGAAGGGAAGGGAAGGGAAGGGAAGGGAAGGGAAGGGAAGGGAAGGGAAGGGAAGGGAAGGGAAGGGAAGGGAAGGGAAGGGAAGGGAAGGGAAGGGAAGGGAAGGGAAGGGAAGGGAAGGGAAGGGAAGGGAAGGGAAGGGAAGGGAAGGGAAGGGAAGGGAAGGGAAGGGAAGGGAAGGGAAAGGAAGGGAAGGGAAGGGAAGGGAAAAGGGAAGGGAAAAGGGAAGGGAAAAGGGAAGGGAAGGGAAGGGAAGGGAAAGGAAAGACTTTAAGATGAACAAAAGATTCCTTGGATATCCTATATGCTTAGATAATTTTTTTTGGCTTGATAAAAGATATAGGTGAAAAACAATGGGAAATGTTCTGAGAACAGCTAGTAACCCAGTGCCTGGGGTCATAGAGTCTGTGAAAGGGAGTAGTATGAAGCCTACAAGAGAAGTGGGGAGGGCACTAGATTTGGAGGGAAGGAAAAATTGGTTCAAATCCCATTTCTGACAATTACTAAGTGTGTAACCCTGTATAAGTCACTTAATCTCCCCCTTGCCTCAGTGTCCTCATCAATAAAATGAGGAGTCTTTAAGATCTCTTCCAGTTCTAAATCTATGATTCTATCATGGAGATAAGGGCAACTTCTAGGAAGCAATTAGCAGTCATAAAATCTTACACTGAAATGTTCACTGATACATAAATAATCAGAACTAAGAGAATGGAGGATAGCATCAAAGTGGTAACATTGAGAGAGACAGATTCAAGAGTTGAACACTATTGTAGAATTATGAATTTCTGCAAGTGACAGGTTAGACTGGATGATTTCTAACCAATGATTTAAGAGATCTTGCAGAGACAGAATTGATTCTGGTCAAGGGCATCTAGTTAGGAAATCTTGACTTCCTTCAAGGCCCAGGTAGCAGACAGGACTGTAGAAGACAGAGAGTTCCCTTTGAGAACAAGTTTAGAAATCAAACAGAAATAGCTATTTCTGGCCTACTGGGGTAATTTGCTCCCTCTTTCATGCCTAGAATATTCTTGCCTTGTTATCAGGTTTCTTTGAACAGCTCAGCCAGCATCTTTTCCTCTATAACATGGCATTTGCTCAAACATCAAGGGAATTTTGGGATGTATCCTGAATTCACTTGGTAGAATAGAGTCCTACCTGCCATGGCAATGCAAGCATATTTTTGGTGCTTATATTAGGTATTCTAGACACTATACCATCTTATATTAAGGTATTTTTGATTATTTGGAGGAAAGATTTAGGGGTCTTTGGGTATGCATGTGGGTGTGTGTTTTTGGCTTGAGGAGAGGTTGATCACAGTTGTTCCTGATCAGTTTGATAGGTTCTCTAAGCAATTTGATGAAATTATAGATTGTGAGCTTATGAATGCCTTCAAAGGATACTTCGATATGGAGAGTGCTTGGTCTTGGTTAACATCCCTAAGGTGAGTTTGTTTTCTGGGGAGAATTCAAACCAGAGAGTGATGTTGTGCTTCTGAACAAGATTGTTTGGGACCCTATGGAAAAGGTGAATGTAAAATATGAATGTAAAAGTTTGTCTCAGTGGTGACCCCAAGTTTAGTCCCCTTCTTTGTTCCTGATGAACTTTGAGTGTCTGTAATTAGACAGTTATAGGGACAGCTAGGTGGCATGGTGCTAGAACATTGGAACTGGAGTCAGGAAGACCCTAGTTCAAATGTAGCTTCAGACACTAGCTGGGTGACCCCTGGGCATATCACTTAAAGCTTTTTGCCTCAGTTTCTTCATTCATAAAATGTCTTGGAGAAGGAAATGACAAACCATTCCAGTATCTTTGCCAAGAAAACACCAAATGGGGTCATACCTTTGAGTCCATTGTGTCTTCTGCATTGCCTATGGGATGAAATAAAGGCTAACCTACCCATACGTATATAGAAACAAGAACCCTTTTATCCAAATTTAGGGAAATTTAGACACTAGCTAAACATAATTTATAATAATAATTATAATGATGATAATGAAGATAGCTAGTATTTATATATCTCTTTAAGGCTCACAGAGCACTTTACATAGTCTACCTCATTTGATCCTCACAACAGCAAAGGGAGATCAGCTGGTCATCCAATAAATATTTGTAAGTGCCTACTATGTGTCAAGAATTATGTCAAATGCTGGGAATATAAAGAAATTAAAAGATAAACTCTTCTTTCAAGGAGCTCACAGTCTTATAAGAGACTACATGCAAAAAACTACATGTAAACAATCTATATAAATAATGAATTAAAAAAACAACAGAGGGAAGGCACTAGAATTATGGGGGATTAGAAAAGCTTTCTGTAGAAGGTGAAATTTTAACTGGGATTTGAAGGAAACCTCAAGATGGAGATGAGAAGGGAGAACATTGCAGGTATGGGGCAGTGAGTAAAAATGCTTGAAGTCTAGAGGAGCAGCAAGGAGCCCAGTGTTAAGTGGAAGGATGTAAAGTATGAGAAAACTGGAAAAGTTTGTGTGGGGAGAACTTATGAGGGACTTCTAATGCCAAATATATGTGTTTTTTTTTTTAATTTGATTTTGGAATAGATAGGAAGCCACTAGAGTTTACTGAGTAGGACAATGGGGGGGTGGTAAAATGGTACTTTTCTCAGCTGTCACCTTCGACAACTGAGCAGAGATAGATTGGAATGGGGGGAGGCTTGTGGAAAGCAGACCAACAAGAAGGTTATTGCAATAGTCCAGACATAAAGTGATGAGGTCCTCTACAAGGGTGATGTCAGTATCAGAGAAGACAAGATTGGGGGATACTTTTATTATCCCTATTTTACAGATGAAGAAATTGAGGCATAGATAAGTTAAATGAAATGCCCAGAGTTATATAGCTTACAACCATCTGAGGCTGGTTTTGAGCTCAGGTCTTCTTGGTTTCCACTCCAGTACTCTATACACTATGTCATCTATGTTTTAGAGATTTCCTGGATTAAAGATGGGGACAATAAGTCAAAGAGATAAAATGGACTTATTGTGGGTCAATCACCAGGAACAAACCCAATCTGGGTAAGACCAGACTGTGAACTCCTTGAGAGCAGAGACTTAAAAAAAATTTTTTTTGCCTCTCTTTGTATTTCTAACTCTTAACATAGTGCCTGACACATAGTAGGTGATTAATAAATGCCTGCTAACTGGCTGACTGACTGACTGACTAGCTTGGGGCGGGCAAGTTTAGGGATGACTGTTCCATTCCTTAAATAAAGCTAGGTCTTTTCAGAAGAACATTAACTCTTTCAGGCCTCCAGGGAACTATTTAGAAAATTACTGTCTGAGAACAACAGATGGTTCCTTAGGAGTGTGAGGGCACCAAATAATCATTCTGGAAGTATTTGTTTAGCTTTTACCCTGGGAATAGTTTATTCACCCATAGTATCTGGAACAGAAATACTAATTCTTTAGTCCTATAAGAATACTAGTTAGCCCTTCAGACAAAGAACTAAAAGTTCTTGGTTTTATGGAATTCCCAAATTCCATCTGAAGCAACATCCTGAACTCTCTTTTACTGGCATTTACTAATTTTTTTATTGGCATTTACTAATCATTTTCTAAGCATCTTCATTTTGAGCTTAAGAATGCCATTATTGACTGGACTCTTCTTTGGGGTCAGTCGGCCAGTCAATGCTCAGATAAGCAAGGCTAAGACAGATCTGGAAGGCTGTGGTATTCTTTTCAGTGAAAGTTCCTCATTTCTTCTTCCAAAGAAAAGACCACACCCATGTCACATCTAGTCCAAATGCTATTTTTTCCTCTCTTACACCCTCACTCTTTCTTTGACCATACATTTCCAGACCCAGAGTGACCTCATAGGCTAGGTCTTATTTGTGTGTGTGTTCTTCATGTTTGTGCCACAGAATGAGATCTTTGACTAATTTGGGATCCAGTAAGAGATTCCATGTAGTTCAGAGAATAACATCTCTGGGCTTGAGCTTCCACTCATTCTCCTGATTTAGTATTGGCCCATGAAAGAGAGTCTGAGCACAAGAATGATCTAGTAATTCTGCCTCTGAAATGTCTCTCATCACTACGTCTTTTTTAAAACTTTATTTGATTTTTAAAAATTACATATAGAAACAATTTTTGACAATTGTTTTCTGACATTTTATGATTCAGCTTTTTTTCTCTCTCTCTCGCTAAAGCCAGTCAGTAAATAGTTTGATAGAGGTTATCCCAGTATTCCATGCAATACACATTTCTACCTTCCCCATACTGTGACAGAAGACATATCACAATACATACAATTAAAAACTCACAAAGGAAATAAAGTGAAAGATGGCACGCTTTGATCTACAATCAGTTTCCAATAGTTCTTTTTTGGCTGTGTATGGTATTTTTTTTATCATGAGTCCCTTGTCATCCTCAGTTCTTTGACAATCTATTGCCCCATGATCCTAGCATAGACCTCCCCACCCTCGCCTGAATTTATTTTAAAGGTCTCCTGACTGACTCTCTGAATCCAGCCTCTTCCTGGATAAATTCATTTCATTGGTTCATAACAGAACATTTCACATGTAGTTGTATCTATTCTCAGCGAGGGAAGCAATGAGCATCAGGGAAGACCACTCACTCCATTATTAGGTTTGTGTAATTTCAGAAGAACTTGGACCTCTCAGTTGGATTTTTTCATCTGTAAACTGTGATAGAGAAGCATTAGGACTGAAACTAGAACAACTGGGTTAGCATTCTAGACACTTATGAGTTTTGCAATCTTCAGAAAGTCACTTAATCTTTCCTAGGCTGTTAAATGGGGCTAAGAATGTCTATAAGCACTTATAGATAGTTCTGAGGATCCAGTGAGATAATATAGGAAAAATCTTTGCAAATTTTAACATATATATAATGTCAGTGATTATTGTTATCAACAATAAATTAAAAAGCTTTCTTCTTATCTTATTTAAGGGAGTTCAGAGAAAACAGATCTGGGGCCAAGTGGTTATCTGTAATTGTTCTATATTCACATTTCTATAAATTATTATACAGTTTGATAAGATAACTTTTTTTTGGTAGTTGAAAAAAGTATTGGACTATGGAAGCTCATTGAAATATTGTCTAGGGGCATCTGGGTATCACAGTGGATAGAATGCTCGGCCTGGAGTCAAGAGAACCAGGGTTCATATCTGACCTCAGCCACTTCCTATTTGGCAAGTCAAATAACCTTGTTTACCTAGTCTCAGCTTCTCCTTTGTCTTTGAATTAATACCAGGACAGAAGGCAAGAGTTTAAAAATAAAGAGAGAAATTATCTTCTATACAATTCTTGTAGCAGGCTGGACAACAGGGATTCTACAGGCTTATTCCTGTTTTCCTCATAGTTTGGATTTCTTCTGCTAGATTTCTAAATTTCGAGAGCATTTTGTTTTACATAGCTTGGAGACTAGGAATATTTGGTTTGGTATTAAAAATAGTGTCCTTATGATTTATAGAAAACTTGAAAAACCACCAGGTTTTTGTAGTCAACAGTTTGACTTGTGATAATACCCTAATTCCAGCACAGTTTATTGGTTTAATACTCCAGATATTTTGAGATCTTTATTTGAAGAATAAGAACTTCTCATGTGTTCATGAAGCTTCTGATGTATAATTCTAGTTCCTAGGTTTTGCTAGGTACTCACTAAGTGATATATTTTGCAACCTGGAGTGATGTGCTGCAAACTTTCTAGCATTTTGTAGTGCAATGGTATGGGGTGGCTCTGAAGATAGCAGGTCCCTATCACTGGAAGTTCCAAGTGGAATGGATTACCTTTTCAGAATAGGGTAGGACTTGATGCCTCTGAGATCCAGTCCAATTCTGAGATTCTGCTAATAAGATATCCCCATGAAGATGGTTGCTGGCACCTCAAAGTCAATATGTCCAAATCATATTAATATCTTTTCCCCAAATCTGCTTACTATTTCTGTACATGGTAACACTATTCATTCAATATTCCCATTTTGGAAACTTGGATATTGTCATTGATTCTTTTAATTTTCTTAACTCCTCCCCTTATTTCCAATCATCCAACCTAGTCTTCTCAATTCTACCTGCATAATAATTCTCACATTCATACTCTTTTCTATTTGCACTGCCTCCATCCTAATATAGGCCTATATTAACTCTGCTTAGACTATTATTCTAACTGTTTTTTTCCATGTCTACTTTCTCTCCTCTCCAATTCATCCTTCATAATATTGCCAAAATGATCTTTTTCATGAGTTGATATGGTCACACTTCTCCTCTGCCTAAACACCTTCATGTTGTTCCTCATGGACTTCCTACCTATATTTCAAACTCTTTTACCAGACATTCAAAGTCCTCTCTACTTTTCTAGCCTCATTCTGTTATTTCTCTCTCTATACTCTAAACTACAGTCAAAATGGACCATTGTATGCCTGCTGAAAATTCTTACATTAATAAGAAGAGAAATGCAAATCAAAACAACTCTGGAGTTTCATATCACAACCAGTTGGCAAAGCTGACAGAAGATGGATATATTTAGTATTGGAAGGATTGTGGAAAGACCAGAATACTACTAATACACTATTGGTGGAGTTTTTAATTGGTCCAACAATTATGGAAAGCAATTTGGAATTATACAAAGAAAGTAACTAACAGGATGATTTAAAAAAAACTGGGAAGACATATGAATTGATGCAAAATGAAGTGAGCAGAACCAGGAGAACAATATATGCAGTAATAGAAATATTGTACAATTATCAACTATGAAAGACTAAACCATTATCAGCAAAGTAAGTTTCTAAGATAACCGCAAGGGAATCATGATGAAATACTATCCACAGCCAAAGAAGAAATTCTTGCAATCTGAGTGCAGATCAAAAATATGCCACTTTCTACTTTATTTCCTTCATGAGATTTCTGTTGTATATATGATATATATTTTCTATTCCAACATGAGCAGAAGTGGAATTTTTGTGGAAATATGCATTGCATGAAAGTACTAATATAATCTATATCAGACTACTTTGGGTAGTGGGGGTTTAGGGGTAGGAATGAAGGAGGGACAAAATCTGAATCCTAAAATGTCAGAAAACAATTGTCAAAAATTGTTTCTACATGTAACTGAAAAAAAATTTAGAGAAAGTAGCTAAAATGTTTGAACCCATTGACCAAGAGATCCCACTTTTAGAGAGTCATTGACAAAAAGGAAGGTCTCATATATATATTTGCCTATATATAGGGAAAGAATAATCATTTGTGCCAGGCACTGTTCTAAGTCATTTAAAAACACTGTGTCATTTGATCCTCACAATAACCCTAGCACATAAGTGCTATTATTATCTACATTTTACAGTTGAAGAAGAAACCAAAGCAAACAGATGTTAAATGATTTACCTAGGATCTCATAGCTAGAAAATGGCTGAGGCTTTACTTATACTCAGGTCTTCCAGACTCCTGATCTATTTACTGAATCATCTGACTGCCTCTAGTATCACTTTTTGGAATAGTAAAGAACTAGAAACAAAGTAGGTACCCATCATTTAGGAAATCTCTAACAAGTTCTTCTGTAAGAAGACTTTCCCAATACTCCTTAGTTTTAGTGCCTTCTCTCTGTTGATTATCTTTAATCTATATTGTATAGTTTTTGTTTGTAGTTACTTGTTTGCATATTTTCTCCTCTACTGTTAGATAATGAGCTCCTTGAGAGTAAGGACTTTTTTTTTTGCCTTTCATTGTATTCCTAACTTTTAACACAATGCCTAACACATAATAATTGTTGGATTGGCCCCCCAAAAGTCATCTTAATGTGAATAAAAATATAATACTTTCATATTATAGGAATTGATGAATGTGCTATATACAGAGAAATACGGGAGGACTTATATGAAGTGATATAAAGTTAAGTAAACAGTCTTGGGGAAAAAAACATTTACAATGATGACAATGATTTACATGGAAAGAAAAATAATAAAACAATGGAAACTCATTGCTCTGAACCTTTCATGATCAAGTTTCCATCCAAAGAGGAGATATAAGAAGGTACCTTCTCCTACTGCTTTGGGAAAGTATAAAAAGCTCTGTATAGCTTTATATCTCCCCTCCCCCCCCAATATATGGGTTAGTTTTGCTGAAGCTTCCCTCCCTTTTTTATTCTTTGTTACATGGGATGGCTCTGGGAGTAGGGAAGGAAATATTGGGAAATACCAGTAGTGTAAAATCAAAAGATATCAATGCAAATTTATTTTTTAATCCTATGGCCAAATAAACAAAAAAGAAAATAGAAAATGCCTTGGATTCTTTATCCTTTGCACATGCCATTCCTTTGATTTAGAATACTTTTCTTATCTTTTTTGCTTGGTAAGTTTCTACCCATCTTTTAAAGAATAACTCAAATACCATCTTCTTCATGAAGCCTTGCCTGAAAATCTTATATAATATTAATTCATAATATTATCCATTACTTTTTATCTGTGCTTGTGTCATCCTTTACTACATTGTAATCTCCAGGTGGGTGGGGACTGTGTCCTATCTCTCTATCCCAAAGAATAGTACAGTATTTGTTGAATAAAGGAAAGAGAGTTGAATGGGATCTAGCTCTTTCATAAGCAATCTTTTAATCAATTTCATTATTCGACACATGAAATATATCCTATACCTTCATTCTTGTCAAATTCTGAGGTAAGAGAGAAGGTTTCTTTGGTAGAGCAGTTAATACTTGTCTATATATACAGAAACATAGATGGAAACTGTCTTCTGTGACTGAAAACTTTATCTTAATATCATCCTCATCTCAATTTATATGACTCTAAAATACTTAGCTATTTAATGACATGGGTCAATTCTAGAGCATAATATCAGGGAGGCATCATAGCTGTCTTAAAATATTTTAAGGATATATAAAAGGGATTCATCTTAGCCTATATAGCTCCCAAAGGCAAGAACAAGACCAGTAACTGGAAACTATAGGAAGGAAGATTTTGGATGCTTGAGAAGAAGAATTTTCTAATCATTAAAGGTATTCACATTAGAATGGGGTTCTTTAGAAGTAGGTGATTTCTCTATTATTGGAATTAATTAAACAATATATTATTTTTTTTCAATTATATGTAAAAACAATTTTTAACATTCATTTTTAAAAGTTTCAAGTTCCAAATTTTCCTTCCTTACCCCCAACTATCCCTGAGAGAGCAAGCAATTTAATATAGCTTATACATGTGCAGCATGCAAAACACGTTTCCATATTAGTCATGTGAAAGAAAACACAGGGAAAAAAAGGAAAAAAAATTTAAATGGTATGCTTCAATCTACATTCAGAATCCATCAGTTCTTTCTCTGGAAGTGGAGAGCATTTTTCATCCTTAGCCCTTCAGCATTATCTTGGATCTTTGCATTTCTGGAATTGTTAAGAGGAACTTGTGTGACCATCTGTCATTTATTCAATGACATTGACTGAGGTTCTACTATGTGCAAAATATTATGCTACTCTGCTTTATTATTGTTTTCCCTTTGTTTTAGGAGAGGAATTGGGTAAAGTGAGGCAGAGTTGCACAGAGTCATTAGCCTTTCTTTCCCTTCCAGAGTCATTTTGAAGTCCAGGGGCAAAAAAAAAAGGCAGAATTGCTGGTGATAGCCTAAGATGCAGGGGCTTACCTTGATATCTTTGATGACTGACCTAGCTCTAAGCACTCCATGGCACCATCTTCAGTCACCTTTATGGCTATTGGAACAAACTGTTCTTACTCACCCATTCCCCCAGAGGAAGCCTTCATATGCCTTGGGGAGACACCTCACTAACTCATCTACAGTTTTGAGGACCTTTGGTTACCCTCATCCTAGTTTAGCCCATCTGCCAAGATGGTTTACCAAGATGTGGACCCTGTGTATGCTGTAGCTTCTTGGAGTCACAGGTAAAAGCTGTGTGTCAGGTGCACACTAAAGATGAATGAAAAGCCCTGAAAATGGTACCTCTTGTATGAAGGTCTGCTACTATGCTAACTCTTCCAAGGATGCTATAAAGAAAACATTCTGTCATGGGTTTGCAATGGGTCAATTCAACGAAATTTCAAATGGTCTTTGGATCTTATGTTAAGTTGTCCAGTGATAGCCTCCTCCCCAGATTCTCTACATCAGATATAGAAACCTGGAAGCTACTTTTGCTACTCAAAATCCAAATATGTATACTAGATAGTGTTTAATTTAATATATTTTATCATTGCTGTTTTATTTGTTGTATCATAGCATCATACTGCAGGATCATAAATTTAGAGCTAGAAGGGATTTAAAAAGTCATCTAGTAAAGTCTCCCCTTTTCACAGATGAGAAAACTGAGGCCCAGAGAATTTAAGTCACTTGCCTGAGGTTACACAGAGAGACCTGAGAAATTCAGGATTTGAATTTAGGTCTTCTGATTTAGAGCCACCATTCTTTGTACTATATCATTCTGTGCTGTGTAAGGAATTACCAGCTAGTCTACAATCCTTATTCCCACGTACAAGTCTCCCCAGAACCTGCCAACTTTGTAACACACATGATGACAATGATACAGAGGAAGAGGATTCAGGCTATGTCTGTCACACTGTCTTGCAACCACTTATGCTAAATGTATATTAACCTCCATCCTGGCCTCTTCCTCTCCTAGCTTTCTGCTCAAACACACATGTGAAGTGGATGCTTGTTGGTAAGATTTGATTTCCTTCTATGCTCCCACATTCATAGCACTCAGAGCTGACTAAGAGATTAGAAAATCTCTTCAGATGCCACGTACACACCCCCTGCCTGTCCTCTGACACTTCTGAGCATCATCTGTAGAACCTCTCTTACATCATTCCCTTTTCCAGCTGCCCCTGCAACAGTGAGAGAAGCTGGGAGGTAATCTCGGAAATAGTCTGCATCTGCCTCTCTCACCTCCCAGCCCCACAGTGTCATATTTCCTGACACTTTGCATTTCTAAGATTTAAGTTTGAAATGAACACTCCAGGGTGTTGTTTAGGAGCACACTTCACTATTAAGGAGAAATCAGTTAATCAGTGTGCATTAACTAAACACTCTATTTATATGCTGGGCACTGTGCTAGGTCCTAGGGATGCAATATCCAAAATGAAACAATCTTTGACTTCTAGGAACTTATATTCTAGTGGGGAGTCAATGAGTGCCCATATAAGTAAATATAAAACACAGAAGACAAACACAAGATGTAACAGTCACCCCTGGGGAGATTATCAGGGTAATTTGGTGGAGTAGAAATGTTTGTGCTGATATTTATCACCCACCAAGAGTTACTCAAGTTTCTAGTACTTTTCACCTTAGAAGAAATTTTCTTCTATCAAGTGGCCAAAAAACAGAGAAACTATGTGAAGAGACGGAAGAGAAGAAATGCTCTGTCGTGCTAGTTTCCCATGCTTCTCCCACTGAGTCAATAGGGAATGGGGGTATTGGATGCTACTCCTATGATAGAAAACAGGAAAAGCAAGAGCCAAGGCTTTGTGGAATAGTGGAGCATATGTGAAAGTGGGGAGAGATGTGATGGGGTAGACAACAGATATTAGACCAGCCATTGGGAAGGCATGTGAATGCTGGGATTCAGTTCACAATTGTTTTCTTCTCTCTTCTCCTCTGGTGTGTAGAAAGGATTTGGGAGATTAAGTTACCAGTCCAACCATTTCACTTCCTTTTTTTCTCTGTGATTGGTGAAATCTGGGTTGGGAGGAGGTTTAACTCCCTGACCATAGCTAATATGGCCTGCAAGTTGAAGCATGTTCTTATAAATGTTTATGTGCATTTCTTTGTGTAAAGAACATGAAAGCCCCAGACCTTATCACAGCAAGGGAGCCAACAACATGGAGTTAAATTAACTATAAAAATGAGGTGGTTCAAGATAATTCCTTTATTAGGTGCCAACAACTCCTTTTAGAAAATCAGAAGGGAAGTTTTATTGGACAAACAATGACTAACTGTACTTTTAGTTCAGTTACTTCAAGGAAGCTGAGGCAGGAGTCAGCATTTAAGAAAAGCTCAGTTCTTTACCTATTATGGGGATAAAAAATTTTCCTCTTCCCTCCTGTCATTGCTCATGATATCAATCAAAGGAGTAACACCCCCAGAAGAAGACAATCCAATCAGCACTTGGTGAATCAATTCTAGAGAGTTCAAGGTGTAGTTGGAAAATAGAGACATGGTACAGAAAGATATAGATACAGAATGATATAGACCTCTGGCAGCAAGCAAGCTAGCTATGGATTTAAAAGGAAACTAGTCCTGGCAGTCAGGAACAGACTCTGGGTTCCCTGATAATAGCCCTCACAGTTCAGGGAGCTTTATGACCAGCATACAGGAAAGAAAGGACTTTAGGGCCCAATAGTATCAGAGGAATAAATAGCTTTGACTTTCTTAAGTCTTTCTTAAACCATAAGACTTTCTTAAACATGTCACATTGCTTTTGTACTCTTTGCCTCATTTTCTTCTCATGATTGTATGTATTTAGGGGAGACAACATTCCAGGTTTATGGGCAGAATGTTTATTTGCTACTATTCTTTCCATGAGACATTTCAGTAAATGCTTTTCTTAAATACTGATTGCATCTATTGAATGATTATTAATGCAAGGAGCACTGGTTGGGGTTTATTCTCCATAATAGTAAGAATTTATACTAACAAATGACCCTAGAACCTGAAGTAATAGCTGTTTTCTAGGAATATAGCTCACATATGTGAATGAAAATTAGGACAGGCCAAGGTGATATAATATATGCTATTAAAGCATATGATAATTGACAATGATTTAATTTCAAGACAACATAAAAGGGAATATTATATAACAGTATAAAATGGAATTTAATTATATAGTGGAATATAAAAGGGACATTAACCCAAAAGGGATAGATTTTCTCAGGTTTGATGAGCAGTGTGTGTACATGCATGTATGTATGTATGTGTGTGTGTGTTCTGCAATTTAATCATCCCTAAATATCCACATCCTAGACTGATTTTGAATTCAGAGATTTATCTTCCCCACCAACAAACATTTATTAAGTCCTTAACATTTGAGGGGAGACAACATACAAACAATTATGTATACCTAGGTTTTGAGTCTGGGTGACTGGAAAGATGGTCATACCCTTGATAGCAATAGGAAAATAAGGAAGAAGGGAGAGTTTGCTGGGTGGTAAAGATAATGAGTTTAGTTTTGGAAATTCTGAATTTAAGATATCTACAGTACATCCACTTTAGATGTTCAGGAATGTGAGACTGGCATACAGGACAGAGTCTAGGCCTGGATATATGGATCAAGAAATCATGAAGCATAGAAATAATAACTGAATCCATAGAAGCTGATAAGATCACCAAGTGAAATAATATAGCAGGATAAGAGAAGATTGCTCATGATAATGCCCTGGGGGATAAATATATGTGTATATATATGTATATATATATATGTATATATATATATATATATATATATATATATGAGATATGACCTAGATGAAGATCCAGCAAAAGAAACTGAGAATTCGTGGACAAAAAGTAAGAGGGGAACCAGAAGAGAATACTGTCACAATCTGGAGAGAAGAGTACTAAGGAAAAGAGTGTAACCATTTCAAAGGCTAGAGAGAGGTAAGGAAAGATGAGAATTAGAAAATGCCATTCGATTTGTCAGTTAAGAGATCATTTGTAACTTTGGAGAGTAGTTTCAATTGAAAAATGAGATCAGAAGCACACAGTTAAGAACAGAGTAAGAGAAAAGGAAGAGGAGGCACTCTAATAATAGATGACTTTACAAGGAATTTATCCATAAAAGGAAGGAGAGATTTGATGAAATGGGATGGACAGATCAAATGAAGAAGAGGCATGGGCATGTTTGCATGAAGTAGAGAAACAGCCAGTAGACAAGAAATTGAAGATTGGTGAAAATTAGGGATGATAATGGGAGCAATCTTCTAGAGAAGACAGGATTTAATGTGATCACTTGTGAATATAGAGGAACTAGCCTTAGCAATGAAGAGGGACATCAAGACAGTTTAGAAGAAATAGTGGAGGAAAGTTTTTGAATGATGAATGACCTCAATTTTGTCAGTGAAGTGAAATTCTCAGTTGAGAGAATCTAGGGAGGCAGAGACATTGAAGAGGTATAAAAAGCATTTTGAAAAGGCATTGTGGTAAATGGGAGAATGAGTTGACTTGGGGTGTGTAATAAAATTGCCTTGCTGCTATGAGGATCCAGTTAATGCTATGTGACATAAATTTTCAGTGGATCTAGGGAGCATAATTTTGTGATTTTCTCTGGCTTCAATCAGCAACATGTGAGCAGAAACCAAGGTAGTAGATGATGGGAATAACCCAAGGCTGAGTCATGGCAGGACAAGATTGATAATAGGATAAGGTGGCAAGGGTTTTGAGAGGACAGTAAAGAGTTGAACTGGTTCACCAAGGGGTCAGATAAGAAAGGGAGGAGAGTGAGGCAAGTACCAAGTTGACTACTTGAGAAAGAATTGAGGAGTGGAGGAATTGGATATCATGGTAAGGAGGAAGAGTAGATTCTGGGGTTTCAACATAGAGGGAAAAAGAGGAAAAAAAAGGTTGTGATCAGATAAAGAAACTCCAGAGTTCAAGAACATGGAAGTGGTGGATTTATGAGTAATAGTAAGATCAAGTGTGATTGTTTTTGTGTAGCTAAGGTATGCTGGAGGTCGTGGGAAACATGTAAGTTTAGGAACTGGGAGGTCAGGCTATTGAAAGTAGTTTCAAAACATAGTGAAGTCCCATAGTATGAGGTCAGGAGTTGAGGAGAAAACACTTGAACCAAACACTGAACTGATTGAAGAAAGGAGTATTCTGGAGGTTAGAAGACAAAACTTACCATAATCTTTCATTGGGTGATAACTACATTTTAAGTGAATCTCAAAAAGAGGAGAGGTTACTGAATAATGATGATAGGAGGAAAGAGAAAGCCTGGAAGTGGCAATGGGGAATGTCTACTCCACTACCCTAACTAGTGAGTCAGGAAATGTATAAAAGTACAACCAGTACTGGAGAGATCATCCAGGGAGGCTGTCAACAAAAGGGAGCCAGGTCTCAGTGAGACCCAGAAGATTGAAGAAGTGGGAAAGCAAAAGATTTAAGATGAAAGCAAGTTTGGTGTCTATGGAGAAGGCATTCCAGAGAGCACAGTGGAAGGGATGGGTAGCTTAGGATGGAGTGGTATTTGGATGAAGTGGATGGGAATAAGAAACTAGTCAATGGGGAACAGAAAAGAGGGTTTAGATAAGACAACTAGGGGTTCATAATCACTGGGATGGGGAGGTTATGATGGAGTGGGAACTTATTAATACCTGAGCAATGAGTTCAGGTAAGTTATTAATATACCTAGGGGTTTAGCCTCAGGATGAAGACTTCTCAAGTAGGGGTTTTAGGCAAAAGCATGTAGCTAGAAAGCAGGAAGGGGAAGGAAAAGGGAGATACTGAGGCCCAGAGAGGGGACTAGTAGAGGAAGTGAAATGGAATGATATGTTTCTTCTTCCCTTGAGTGTGAATGAAGAGTTGAAGATGATATCCAGATTAGGAGCCTGGGTGATTGGGAAAATGATGGTACCCCTGACAGTAGTTGTAGGGGGGAAATAATGAATTTAGTTTTTGGACATGTCAGGTTTGAGATTTTATACACACATATATGACATCCATTATGAGATGTCCAATAGACAGCTGGAGATACAAGACTAGAGGTCAAAAGAGAGATTAGTTCTGGAAAGACAGATTTGGGAATGATTTGCACAGATGACAACTGAATCTTTGGAAGCAGATGAGAACATCAAATTAAATAGTATCAAGGAAGAAGAAAACAGGACTCTGAACAGAGCACTGGGAGACATCTAATGTGTTAGCTAATATGACTTAGATGAATATACAGCAAGAGAGACTGAAAACTGGTCAGATAGGTAAGAGGAGATTCAGGAGGGAGGAGTACCAGGAAAACCCAGAGAAGGAAGAATATCCAAGAGATGATTGACAGTGTCATATAGGTTGTAGAGAGGCCAAGATGGGTAAAGATTGAGAAAAGACTACTAAAACTGGCAAATGAGAGATCACTGGTAAGTTTGAAGAAAGTAGTTTCAGCTGAATGATGAGATGGGAAACCAGAATGCAGAGGTTTTAGAAAAGAGTGAAAGTAGAGGAAGAGGGACCATCTGTAGATCACTTGCTCAACAAGTTTAGAAGAGAAGAAAAGAGATAGAAGCAATGATATTTGTTGTTCAAATAACCACTCTGCTCCATAGCAGCTGGCCAATACTCCATCTGTCCACAAAGGTCACTTGAGGTGCTGAGGGAAGCACTAACCCCTAGGGGCATCAAGAAAGATCTTAGGTAGAAAGTGACATTAGTGGATAGCTTTGTAGGAGGACAGAAGTTAGTAAGGTGTGTTAGTGTTTTCAATCTTATTTGATGATATATTGAGTAAATGAAGTCCTAAGGCCATGTGGATATTAGAGTGGAAGTCAGAAATAGAGTGAAAAAAGTTAATTGGGGTTAATGTCATGGAACTCAGACATTTACTGGATGTATGACCCTGGGCAAGCCATTTAACCGTATTTGTCTCAATTCCTCATCTGTAAAATGAGCTAGAAAATGAAATGGCAAACCACTCCAAAATCTTTGGTCACAAAATGTCACAAAGAGTTGAACACATCGAAAAATTACTGAACAACATCAAAAAAAAGAGAGTTCTAGATGGTGCTAAAAAGTAAAGCAGTCAACTCTTCAAACAGGAGAGGATTCTGCTTATTCCAATCAGTTCCCACTATCAGAACTTTCCTCAAGTCAAATCAGATATGATATGGAATGTCCTGTGTGAGGAACTGTAGAAGCCACATGGTTTGAAGAAATGTGTCTTATTTCCTTTTAAACATAACTATCCATGTGATCTTGAGCAAGTTACTTCTCTATTGTGGGACTAATTTTCTTCTCTCAGTGGAAAAAAAAAAGCGGGGGTTGTATTAAGGTCCCTTTCAGATCCTTAATTCTATGGTTGTAATCCTAAAACCTGCCTTTGAGCTTTCCTCAGAGTGAGGAAGTTGCAAACTTGAACAGTCCAAGAGAATGGCAGAGAAGATTTAATTGACCGTGTTTACACCAACACTTAATGCAGCCTTAGCACTTCTCAGCAATGAGGCCACCACATAAAATGTTACAGCCCCATCCCTTGTGGCTGATAATCTCTAGAGAGAAACAAATTGGGTTCACATCCTGAGTGGCCCACAGTAGCACAGAGGAGGAAGGAATCAAATGAACAGAACCCCAATTGGCATTGAAAACAAGGTTTGATTATATCTTCACAGACAATAAAAAGTAAAATTCATTCCTCAGTCAAAATTGAAAATTCTGTCTCCTCACTCTTCCTAATTCTTCCACTATATTTATTGGATGTTAGCAACTGCTGTTCAAACACAATACTTTAACCCTTGGGGTAGGTGGTGGAGAAGGGGAAGAAGGGAGTGAGAAAGAAAACAAAGAGGATCATGTGTCAAATGAAACATTGACATGGCATTAGGGTTTGTGACACAGCACCTAGGGCTCATGCTGTGATACCCCAGCTAAGATACATTCAATTAAGGAACTCATCTCTGGCTGGATAGCCCAGCACTCTCTTGGGGAATGAATTAGTGTCTTTAGGTATCTGTTTTACATGAAACCAATTATGGAAACGCTTCTAATGTTGAAGTGATATTGTCACGAGGGCTGTTTTTGCATGGGCCACAGTGTTTCTTTCCATGAGATTAGTTAGCTGCAATTCAAATTTATTATGCTTTCAAGATTACTTGCCTTCCAGGATCTCATAAAATGTTATTACCCTACAGTCAATTATTCAATCAAGGGTTAATAGATAAGATAAAAAGTCATCAGAGATACGCTTTAGTTTAAACAAACTTTCTAGAATTTCTTTTTTACATTTGTGAAATTTGTAATTCTTTGCTCTTAAAAAAATTTGTTGTCATTGATGGCTATTGTTTTTACCTAATAGTCATTTCTGAGTATATATTACCCTATTTTCCTTCTTAGTGATCTGATGTCTTTGAACAAGACAAACTGCATTATCGAAATTTTCTGAAATTTATCATCTTTTGTCATAGACTGGTTCAAATTATCTTCTAAATTTTGTCAGATATTTCCTTTTCACTTGACGTTAAACACTTAATGAGCCAAGCACAGTGCTTAATGCATAATAGGTCCTTTAAAAGTGACTTTTTAATGGGACTGAATGGTCAATTTTGTCAAATCATATAAGGAATACAGAGATGGGTAAAACAGATGATGATAGACATCAAATAAGAGATGTAGAAATTCAAAGAATCAAAAGGCCAAGAGATTGTCATCTTTTCAGAATGGGAGGTGATTGCCTTATAGCAATCATAGCTTTTGCCACTATTGAAGAGGGAAGGAAACAAGCATTTATTAACTGCCTAATATATGCCAGGTATCATGCTAAGCTCCTTACAGTTATTATCTCATTTGATCTTCATGATAGCACTGGGATGTAGGTGTTATTGTTATTAGCCCATTTTACAGTTGAGGAAACTGAGGCAAACTGAGGTTAAATAACTTGCCCTGGGTCATACAGCTAGTGTCAGAAAATAGATGTGAACTCATCTTAAGACTCAGAGTCCTATCCATTATGCTGCCTAGTTGCTGAGAAGTCATTGAAGGCACTGGTATTTCCTCAGTATCGAGGAGGTATATTACAGAATAAGAAGAAAGCTGGAATAAGAGCAATAGTGAAGACAGATATCAACTTTTTTTTTTTTTACAGGACAAAGTTTGGTTTTCAGAAAGTATAATGATGACAAAGCATTTGGTAAGAAGCCATAGATACTGTTTCAATGGTGAGGGTTGCTTTCAGGGTAGAGACTGGAAAAAGCTGAGAGGTTTAGACACAATGTTTTGCCTTGGGTCTCTTTTTCCTGTATCATTATTGTGGTATATGCGGTATGTTCATTGGTATCTCTGTTTGGTCTAGTTTTATGATTTGACTAAAAATTTCCTTCTTCTCCCTTCCCATTTCTCTTTCCCTTCCTTCCTTCCTTCCTTCCTTCCTTCCTTCCTTCCTTCCTTCCTTCCTTCCTTCCTTCCTTCCTTCCTTCCTTCCTTCCTTCCTTCCTTCCTTCCTTCCTTCCTTCCTTCCTTCTTTCCTTCCTTCCTTCCTTCCTTCCTTCCTTCCTTCCTTCCTTCCTTCCTTCCTTCCTTCCTTCCTTCCTTCCTTCCTTCCTTCCTTCCTTCCTTCCTTCCTTCCTTCCTTCCTTCCTTCCTTCTTTCCTTCCTTTCTTCGTAGGAAGGGGTCCGATTGTAAAGAGCTTTAAAATCTGAACAAAAGTGTTAGTATTAAATTTTGGAGGTAATGGGTTGTCACTGGAGTTTACTGAGTCTAGCAGAGGTGCCATGGGCAGACTACACTTTAGGAAATCACTTTGGTAGCTAAGTGAAAGATGAATTGGAATGGAGTTAGACTTCAGGCAAGAAAACCAATTAAAAGACCATTGTAATATTCTAGTCAAGAAGTGATGAGGGCTGAACTAGGGTCATGGTTGTGTGAGTGAAAAGAAGAGAATGTATCAAGAGTTGTGAAAATAAAAAGGGCAGGACTTCCGGTCAAGATGGCGGCTTAGAGAAAGCTAAAGTTCAGATCTCCGGAAACCCTTCCCTACCAAACTCAAATTATATGTTTCTAAGACACCGAAATTCAAAACAAACAACAGCAGAGACCCCAGGAATCCTCCTCTTGGACCTGGACCTGGATCAAAAGGTACAACCCCCCCAAAAGCCAGAACATGAGATCACTCGGACCTAAGGGGTAGGCAGAAGGAAGGTCCTAGGACCCATCCCCCCAACCCAGAGCACTGAGTCTGAGGCAGCAGAGGGAACCTCAGAGCCTCAAGGCCAGCTATCCTGAAGGCCACTTCCTGAAAACAACCTGACCCAGTCGAGGGGGCACCCAGACAGCAGGGAAACAGAGAGAGACAGGGGAGCCTGTAACCCCCTGACCAGATCCTTCCATCTGAGTCTCACTGAAGGTCCCTGCCTCAGGGCATACTCAGTCCAAGGTTAATCCTATCACCAGCCCTCAGAGCTCCAGGAAGCCACGGCCCCTCCCCCTTCAGAGAGCAGGGTCCTCTGAAACAACAGTAACCTTCAGGGCTGGCAAAAGGGCCTCAGAGCTGAAAGCTGCATCCTGAAAACAACCTGACCCAGTCTCGGGGGCACCCAGACAGTAGGGAAACAGAGAGAGACGGGGGAGCCTGCAGCCCCCTGGCTGGATCCTTCCATCTGAGTCTCAAGGTCCCTGCCTCAAAGCATACTCAGTTCAACCCAGAGAAAGTTAATCTTATCAGGAGCCCTCAGAACTCCGGGAAGCTGCGGCCCCTCCCCCCTCAGAGTGCTGGCTCTCCTGGCCAGCTAAGGCACAGAAACAAACACCCGAGGAAAGGGCCCAGCCAGGCTCAGAGCGTGGAAGTAAGGCAACAGAGAAGCATCGGGAGGGAACTGAGGAGGGCAGAAACAGGGAAACACCAACAATTCCCGGCTTCCGCAGGAAGACAGAACAACAACTGCACAGAACGGACAATCTGCCTAGGGCTAAAACCTCTGAACACCAGACAGAGATAAGAAAAGCTAGTCCTCCCCACTCAGATAGAGATGGCAAACTCCACAGAAGCACAAAAGCCCCCAAATTCCAAGAAAAACAAGAAGAAGGGGGCGACTTTGGACACATTTTATGGAGCAAAAATACAAAATACAAAGGAGATAGAAGAGGAAACACAAGCAAATACTCCGAAACCTTCCAAAGGAAATGGAAACTCTCCACAAACCCATGAAGAATTTGAATCAGAAAGGATCAAAAAGATGGAAGCCTTCTGGGAGGAAAAGTGGGAAATAATGCAAAAGAAATTCACGCATCTACAAAACCAGTTTGACCAAACTGAAAAGGAAAACCAGGCTTTAAAGGTCAGAATTAGGCAACTCGAAGACAACGAGCAGGTAAAAGAGCAAGAATCAATAAAGCAAAGCCAAAAGATCAAGAAATTAGAAGAGAAGATAAAATATCTCACTGACAAGGTGACAGACTTGGAAAATAGAGGGAGAAGAGATAATTTAAGAATAATTGGACTTCCAGAAAAGCCAGAAATAAACAGCAAACTCAACATCGTAATACAAGATATAATCAAAGAAAATTGCCCAGAGATTCTAGAACAAGGGGGCAATACAGACACTGACAGAGCTCACAGAACACCCTCTACACTAAATCCCCAAAAGACAACTCACAGGAATGTAATTGCCAAATTTCAAAGCTTTCAAACAAACAAACAAAAATCCTACAGGAAGCCAGAAAAAGACAATTTAGATATAAAGGAATGCCAATCAGGGTCACATAAGACCTTGCAAGTTCCACTCTGAATGATCGTAAGGCATGGAACATGATTTTCAGAAAGGCAAGAGAGCTGGGTATTCAACCAAGAATCAGCTATCCAGCAAAACTGACCATATACTTCCAAGGGAAAGTATGGGCATTCAACAAAATAGAAGATTTCCAAGTTTTTGCAAAGAAAAGACCAGAGCTCTGTGGAAAGTTTGATATAAAAAAAAGAGCATGGAATACCTGAAAAGGTAAATATGAAGGAAAGGGAAAAGGAGAAAAATGTTATCTTTTTCTTTTATCCAAACTCTCTTCTATAAGGACTACATTTATATCAATCTATGTATACTAACATGTGGGGAAAATGTAATGTGTAAATAGGGGGAAAAGAAAGACCAAATAGAATAATCTTTCTCACACAAAGATTCACACAGGAAGGGGAGGGGAAGAAAACTCCTATAAGAAGGAGAGGAAGAGAGTTTTTACTTAAACCTTACTCTCAGGGAAATCAACTCTGAGAGGGAAGAACATCCAGATCCATTGGGATCTTGAATTCTATCTTACCCAACAAGGGAAGGGAGAAGGGAAAACCAAGGGGGTAGGGGGAGGGAACACAAAAAAGGGAGGGAAGAAGAGGGGGGAGGGGGAGGGAACAAAAAGGGAGGGACTAGAAAGGGAAACATATCAAGGGAGGGGACAAGGGGGACTTATTTAAAGTAAATCACTGGACTAAAAGGTAGAGCTGAAGAAGAAAGGTTAGAATTAGGGAAGGATATCAAAATGCCAGGGAGTCCACAAGTGACAGTCATAACTTTGAACGTGAATGGGATGAACTCACCCATAAAATGTATACAAATAGCAGAATGGATCAGAATCCAAAACCCTACCATATGTTGTCTTCAAGAAACACACATGAGGTGGGTAGACACCCACAAGGTCAGAATTAAAGGATGGAGTAAGACCTTCTGGGCCTCAACTGACAGAAAGAAGGCAGGAGTGGCAATCATGATATCTGATAAAGCCAAAGAAAAAATAGACCTGATCAAAAGGGATAGGGAAGGTAATTATATTTTGTTAAAAGGGACTTTAGATAATGAGGAAATATCACTAAACAACATGTATGCACCAAATAATATAGTACCCAAATTTCTAATGGAGAAACTAGGAGAATTGAAGGAAGAAATAGACAGTAAAACCATATTAGTGGGAGACTTAAACCAACAATTATCAAATTTAGATAAATCAAATAAAAAAATAAATAAGAAAGAGGTAAAAGAAGTGAATGAAATCTTAGAAAAATTAGAATTAATAGACATATGGAGAAAAATAAATAGGGATAAAAAGGAATACATCTTCTTCTCAGCACCACATGGTACATTCACAAAAATTGACCATACATTAGGTCACAGAAACATAGCACACAAATGCAGAAAAGCAGAAATAATAAATGCAGCCTTTTCAGATCACAAGGCAATAAAAATAATGATCAGTAATGGTACATGGAAAACCAAATCAAAAACTAATTGGAAATTAAACAATATGATACTCCAAAATCATTTAGTTAGAGAAGAAATCATAGAAACAATTAATTTCACCAAGGAAAATGACAATGGCGAGACATCCTTTCAAACCTTTTGGGATGCAGCCAAAACGGTAATCAGAGGAAAATTCATATCCCTGAGTGCATATATTAACAAACTAGGGAGAGCAGAGATTGATCAATTGGAAATGCAAATAAAAAAACTCAAAAGCGATCAAATTAAAACCCCCCAGCAGAAAACCAAACTAGAAATCCTAAAAATTAAGGGAGAAATTAATAAAATTGAAAGTGATAGAACTATTGATTTAATAAATAAGACAAGAAGCTGGTACTTTGAAAAAACAAACAAAATTGACAAAGTACTGGTCAATCGAATTTAAAAAAGGAAAGAAGAAAAGCAAATTAACAGCATCAAAGACAAAAAGGGGGACATCACCTTCAATGAAGAAGAAATTAAGGCAATCATTAAAAATTACTTTGCCCAATTATATGGCAATAAATACACCAATTTAGGTGATATGGATGAATATATACAAAAATACAAACTGCCTAGACTAACAGAAGAAGAAATAGAATTCTTAAATAATCCCATATCAGAAAATGAAATCCAACAAGCCATCAAAGAACTTCCTAAAAAAAAATCCCCAGGGCCTGATTGATTCACCAGTGAATTCTATCAAACATTCAGAGAACAGTTAATCCCAATACTATACAAACTATTTGACACAATAAGCAAAGAGGGAGTTCTACCAAACTCCTTTTACGACACAAACATGGTACTGATTCCAAAACCAGGCAGGTCAAAAACAGAGAAAGAAAACTATAGACCAATCTCCCTAATTAATATAGATGCAAAAATCTTAAATAGGATACTAGCAAAAAGACTCCAGCAAGTGATCAGAAGGGTCATCCACCATGATCAAGTAGGATTCATACCAGGGATGCAGGGCTGGTTCAACATTAGGAAAACCATCCACATAATCGACCACATCAACAAGCAAACCGACAAGAATCACATGATTATCTCAATAGACGCAGAAAAAGCCTTTGATAAAATACAACACCCATTCCTATTAAAAACACTAGAAAGCATAGTAGGAATAGAAGGGTCATTCCTAAAAATAATAAACAGTATATATCTAAAACCATCAGCTAATATCATCTGCAATGGGGATAAACTAGATGCATTCCCAATAAGATCAGGAGTGAAACAAGGATGCCCATTATTGCCTTTACTGTTTGACATTGTTCTAGAAACACTAGCAGTAGCAATTAGAGAAGAAAAAGAAATTGAAGGCATCAAAATAGGCAAGGTGGAGACCAAGTTATCACTCTTTGCAGATGACATGATGGTCTACTTAAAGAATCCTAGAGATTCAACCAAAAAGCTAATTGAAATAATCAACAACTTTAGCAAAGTTGCAGGATACAAAATAAACCCACATAAATCATCAGCTTTTCTATATATCTCCAACACAGCTCAGCAGCAAGAACTAGAAAGAGCAATCCCATTCAAAATCACCTTAGACAAAATAAAATACCTAGGAATCTATCTCCCAAGACAAACACAGGAACTATATGAACACAACTACAAAACACTCTCCACACAACTAAAACTAGACTTGAGCAATTGGAAAAACATTAACTGCTCATAGATAGGAAGAGTCAATATAATAAAAATGACCATCCTACCCAAACTTATTTATCTATTTAGTGCCATACCCATGGAACTCCCAAAATGTTTCTTTACTGATTTAGAAAAAACCATAACAAAGTTCATTTGGAAGAACAAAAGATCAAGGATATCCAGGGAAATAATGGAAAAAAAACACAAATGATGGGGGCCTTGAAGTCCCAGACCTTAAACTATATTACAAAGCAGCAGTCATCAAAACAATTTGGTACTGGATAAGAGACAGAAAGGAGGATCAGTGGAATAAGCTGGGAGCAAGAGACCTCAGCAAGACAGTATACGATAAACCCAAAGATCCCAGCTTTTGGGACAAAAATCCACTATTCGATAAAAACTGCTGGGAAAATTGGAAGACAGTGTGGGAGAGACTAGGAATAGATCAACACCTCACACCCTACACTAAGATAAATTCAAAATGGGCGAATGACTTAAACATAAAGAAGGAAACCATAAGTAAATTGGGTAAACACAGAATAGTATACATGTCAGACCTTTGGGAGGGGAAAGACTTTAAAACCAAGCAAGACATAGAAAGAGTCACAAAATGTAAAATAAATAATTTTGACTACATCAAATTAAAAAGCTTTTGTACAAACAAAACCAATGTAACTAAAATCAGAAGGGAAACAACAAATTGGGAAAAAATCTTCATAAAAACCTCTGACAAAGGTTTAATTACTCAAATTTATAAAGAGCTAAATCTATTATACAAAAATCCAAGCCATTCTCCAATTGATAAATGGGCAAGGGACATGGATAGGCAGTTTTCAGATAAAGAAATCAAAACTATTAATAAGCACATGAAGAAGTGCTCTAAATCTCTTATAATCAGAGAGATGCAAATCAAAACAACTCTGAGGTATCACCTCACACCTAGCAGATTGGCTAACATGATAGCAAAGGAAAGTAATGAATGCTGGAGGGGATGTGGCAAAGTTGGGACATTAATTCATTTCTGGTGGAGTTGTGAACTGATCCAACCATTCTGGATGGCAATTTGGAACTATGCCCAAAGGGTGATAAAAGAATGTCTACCCTTTCATGCAGCCATAGCACTGCTGGATTTGTACCCCAAAGAGATAATGGACAAAAAGACTTGTACAAAAATATTCATATCTGCGCTCTTTGTGGTGGCCAAAAATTGGAAAACGAGGGGATGCCCATCAATTGGGGAATGGCTGAGCAAACTGTGGTATATGTTGGTGATGGAATACTATTGTGCAAAAAGGAATAATAAAGTGGAGGAATTCCATGGAGACTGGAACAACCTCCAGGAAGTGATGCAGAGCGAGAGGAGCAGAACCAGGAGAACATTGTACACAGAGACTAATACACTGTGGTATAATCGAACGTAATGGACTTCTCCATTAGTAGCGGCGTAAAGTCCCTGAACAATCTGCAGGGATCTAGGAGAAAAAACACTATTCATAAGCAGAGGACAAACTGTGGGAGTAGAAACACCGAGGAAAAGCAACTGCCCAACTACAGTGGTTGAGGGGATATGACAGAGGAGAGACTGTAAACGAACACTCTAATGCAAATACTAACAACATGACAATGAGTTCGAATCAAGAACACATGTGATACCCAGTGGAATCACGCATCAGCTATGGGGGGTGGGGGAGGGGAGGAAAAGAAAATGATCTTTGTCTTTAATGAATAATGCTTGGAAATGATCAAATAAAATATTGTTTAAAAAAAAAGAAAAAGGGCAATATTTGGCAACACATTGTACATATGATGTGGGAGAATGAATCAAGGGTGACACCAAAATTGTGAACCTGAGTAACTTGGATTGTTGTGTCTTCAACAATGATAGAAAAGTTGGGAATAGGAGAGTGTTTGGGGAAATAGTAGGAGTTATGTTTTAGACTTGTTGGGTTTGAGGTGCCTATGAGACATGAAGTTGAAATATGCAAAAAGTAGCCCGTGATGTGGGATTAGAGTTCAGGGAAGAGAGATGAGTTGGCTATATAGATATGGGAATCATCTGCATAGAGTATGTATATATATATATATACATATATATGTATGTGTATATTACACATATATGTGTGTATGTTTTACATATATTACATGTATATTATCTCATTTGATCCTCATGATAACCCTGAGAGGTAGGTATTATTATTATCATCATCACATTTTACAGCTGGAGAAAGTAAGGCAAATTGAGAGTAAGTGACTTGCCCAGGATCATATGACTAGTAACTCTCAGAAAATAGATTTGAGCTCAGCTCAAGGCCCAGAACCCTGTCCACTGTGCCACCTAGATGCTGGGAAGCCATTGATGGCACCGCATGGAGATGGTATTTGAAGCCATGGGAGCTGATGAAATCACTGAGTTAGATAATGTGGAGAGAAGAGATGAGAACCCAGGACAGACACCTACAGTTAATAGTCTTGAGTTAGGTGAAGAACCAGGCAAGAAAACTAGGAGGGAATGTTCATAAACAGGGGACTCAGGAAAAAGTAGTGTCAGGAAAATCCAGAATGGAGAGAATTATCAGGAGGAGCTTATCAAAGGCTGCAGAGAGCCCCCCAAAAAATAAGAATTGTGAAAACATTAGATTTAACAATTAAGAAGTCATATGTAACTTTGTAGAGTATAGATGACTCTGTGACCACAGGCATGTCACAGAATAATGCTTAGAATCCTACCTCATAGGATCATTGTGAGGAAAGTAATAATAATATCTAATACTTCTGTAGCACTTTCTGTGTGCCAGACACTGTGCTAAGCACAATTATGATTTCATTTGATCCTTACAACAATTTTGGGAGATAAGTATATTGTCCCCATTTCACAGATGAGGAAACTGAGGCTACACAAGGTTAAATGACTTGCTCCAAGAGCTAGTGTCTGAGGTTGAATTTGAACTCAGATCTTCCTTACTCCAGACTAAACAAACTCTCCATTGTGCCACCTCTAGGGAAGTGCTTTGGAAACTTTAATAGATGACAGAAATATGAGTTGTTATTGTTTTGGTTTTTTTTTTTTGCATCTCTGGACTTTATCTCTCCATCTATGAACCCAGGAGTAATGAATGAACTCATTTAAAAAAAGTAATGACTAGGAAATACAAAGATCAAGGATTGATTGAGGATGAGACACTAGCCTTTTTACCTCTAGAAACAGAAAGATTACTTAGTCAGGGAGTCTGGGACTTTTCTCTAGGGCACTGATACTTAGGTTCAGGATAGAGATTCTCTGGCCACTCTTTCTAAAGTCTGATGGGTCTCTGAAGTCCAACCCTGGGCTTTCTCTTTTAGAGACCTACCACACGTTGTGTCCCTTTCTCTCTTTGTATATCTCCCACATCAATATCATGCCTAGCTGCTGTCGCTTCCTGTTCCTTTGCCTCTCCTCAAAGCTTAGCATGGGGAGTTAGAGTCATTGGCTCACATCCCTAGCTGGATTAGCTCTGGGTGCCAGCATTCCTAGTTATAGTTCTATGTGTGGGAAGCAGGAAGCAACAGAAGGAGGGGCAGTCTTTATTGAGGGATTCAAGTATAGCTAGAAATCAAGGGCTTCTGAGGAAAAACAATGATGGTTTATTCCATTTTAGTTTTAGATGACCAGGGATCAGCTCCATTTACTGGTTAAATAGTGATCTTTGTGGATACCCACATAATAATAGAGAATAACAGAAAAAATTGTAAATAATAGATAGTAATTATAAAGTCTTCAGAACAGTGCCTGGCATATAGTAAGTGCTATGTATGTGTTAATTGGTTATTATTATTATTATTATTATTCTAGTGAGCAAGAAATATAGAGTAAGAGAAAATCATTGAGTAAGATTGAGCATCACTCTTACCAGCAGAAGAAACAATGGAGCCAAGCCAATGTGTCACATTTGAATGTAGGCAGTAACACGACAGGACAGGACAGCCAGGGGGAATAGTCCTGGGAATTTGTCCAGGCAGAAAAGGTATGACAAGTATTATCAGTCAGGAAGATAAAAGTCAAACTCCAGAGGAATCAGCCAAAGACAGAAAAATCAGGTAGACATTGTAATTTTAGGCAGGTCAAGAGACAAATCTAGAGAAGTCATTTGTGTCAGGGATGGTAAATACAGATTAACTCTGATATATCAACCAAGGCAGGGTTATGAGTTATGTAGTTTCTTTAGGTCTAAGCAGGCAGCATCCTGAATGTGGAGAGAGAGAGAGAGAGAGAGAGAGAGAGAGAGAGAGAGAGAGAGAGAGAGAGAGAGAGAGAGAGAGGAAAAAAGGAGAGAATACTCTTAAAAAGTAGAAAACTCTTAAGCCTCTGAGCATTTCTCTTTTTTTTTGTGAATTTAAAGGCTAGGAGATTAGATAATGAAGGATTTTGAATGCTAAACAGAAGGTTTTATATTTGATCCTGGAGGCAATAGGGAGTCTCTGGCATTTATTAAGTAGGGGAGTGAGTAACAGTCAGACCTTCACTTGAGGAAAATTACTTTGGTGGCTGAACGAAGGATAGGTTTTGGTGGGGGTGAGGATGGACCTGGAAATAGGTAGACCCACTACAGGCAGTTATAATAATCGAGGCATGAGATGATGGCTTTTAGAGTGGTAGCTGTGTCAGAGGAGAGAAGGGGACAATCAATAGGCTATGGCAACAGATTGGATATAAGGGGTGAGAGAAAGTGAAGAATCCAAGACATCACCTAGTTTGTGACCCTGAGAAACTACAATGATGGTGTTGCCCTCTACAATAATAGAGAAGTTAGAAGCAGGATATCAGTGTTTGATGACTATGCTAAAGATTATGGTGTGAATTCAGAAGGTATGGTAAGGGGCAAAGTTCAAACTGATTTTATGACTCAACATGATTTCTGGGACTTGTCCAAATTCTGTTCACTTCACTTTGCATTACTTCCTATAAGTCTTTCCAGTTGTTGGGTTTTTTTTTTTTGATCATGTTATTATAGCACATTATGGCACAATTGTATTCCATTACAATCACCTACCACAACTTGTTCAGCCATTCCCCAATTGATGGCTGTCCCTTCAGTTTCATTCTTTGCCACCACAAGAAGAGCTTCTATAAATATGTTTATACAAGAAGATCCTTTCCATCACGTTTGATCTCTTTGGGATATAGACCTAGTAGTGGTCTTGCTGGGTCAAGTAAATGAACTCTTAGGCACAGAATTTGGACAAGCCCCAGACTATGTCACAGTGACAGCTTTGCCATTTACCATACCTTCTGAACCCACACTATGATCTCTGGCATCTCTACATCAGAAGTCACTGAAGACTAATAATGGATGGAGGGGCATAAACTATTTGCTTTTTGTCTGGTTTTATGTTCTCTGCTGGTTGTTTGCCACTCGAGTGAAGACCATAGGAAGAATTCAAAAGGCTTCAAGAGTATCCTGCTCCTTCTAGAGATGAAGACAGAAAACAAATCATTTTACAGCAAGTACATTCTTTTATTCAGGTTTTTGGTATGAAACTTATCCAGATTGCAAACATATGGAAAGCTAAAATGGCTAGCTTTTTTGCCTTCAGATTTTGTAAGATATGGATAAATGGCAAATAAACAAACTTATATGAGAGATTTATTTTAAAATATACTTGACTAGTGTAACAAGGACCACTTCATTGCATTTGCTCAGAGTTGCCCTTCCCTATTTTGGTCAACCATATGGGAACTTTGGTTCTTGTTTCTGCTCCAGTTATGACAGTTTGGCACTTTGGGTCACATTTTAATTATAACAGGGCAAAACCTGTTAGGTCAGTAAGTAGCAGGGACATGGAGGACTACATCAGCAAAGAAAGGAGATAAACTTCTAGGTGGTTCTCTCTTGTTTTGTTTTCTAGATGGCATCAAGCAGCTCTTCACGTGAACCATTCCTAGGGAAGGCTCTAAGGAAAGGTTATACTTCTTACCAAAGAAATTCCCCTAATCCTGAGTTCTTCAGAGCTCTTTAGGTCTGCTTTTTTAGATGGATTCCAAGAGGTTTCCCCCTTTCCTGCTATCAAGTGAGTGAAGGGCAAAGTAGGCAAGCTTCAGAGGGACTTTCCCCTTTATCAAGGTGTAGGTACCATGGCAGACAAGTTTCTCCTTTCCCCAGCCAGCTCTATTATACTAGAGAGGATTCTTTTTCCTCCAATAAACTCCTAGCAGTGATTCTTTTCTCCCAATCAGCTCAGCTTCCAGCAGCAGGTGCAAAGCCTTTCTTCTTCCAGGCAGCCCAGCAAGGGGCTAATGCCTCTTAGCTCTTTCATTTCTCAGTTTGGCTGATTTTCTAGGAGCCATCCACTCAGCTGAGTACAATTGGGCTTGTATCCTTTCAGGGATCAAGGAGCTATCTCTCTCTTCAGCTGACCTTAGATTAGCTCAGCTCTTTGCAAGCAGTAGGATTCAGTCTCTATTCCTTCTCTGCTCTGCTTTTGTCTTCCCCTTCCTCAGCTTCTGCCTTCTTTCTCTGTCCTTCCTAATCTAGTGCCACAAAACAGAGGTTCCTAGTGGGAAGCCATTTGATTCTGTCTTAGGGGACACATTTTCTGGTTACATATGAATGAATTGGCAATATTTATTTTTCTCAGGCACCCCCCAATTTTTTAGTTTTATATCAAGTTAAATATTTAGTTGTTACCTGTTGAGAAACAGGGTAATTTGGCTATTTTTTGCCTTCATTAAGTGCTCTGTGGGCAATTATGTGGTGTAGTGAATAGAGCACTGGACCTGGAGTCAGAAGATCTGAGTTCAAGTGTGATCTCAGTATCTTACTAGCTGTGTGACACTGGGAAGTCACTTAACCTCTAATTGCCTCAGTTTCCATATCTATAAAATGGAGATAATAATAACATCTACCTCCTAGGGTTGTTATGAATGTCAAGTGAGATAATTATTGTAAAGTGTCTGGCACATAATGAGCACAATATAAATGTTAGGCATTATTACTTTTGTCTAGGGACTGCATTTTCTCAGGCCTTTCCAAAATCTTCTGCTTTTCTGCTTCTTTCCACAAATAAAATTATCCAAATCCAGAAGGTGGAAAAAACTTCAGATATCATTTAATTCAATTCCTTCTAAAAGAAGAAACTGGGGGCTATTGAGACATATATTGGTCTCTTCTTAACTTTATCATGTCCAGAACTATTGTCCCAGTACTTCACTGTTCTTACTGGTGAGTACCATATATGGTATATACTTCATTTAATCATTCACTTCCCTTTATTCCCCATCCATTTTCTCTTCTGCTCCCTCATGAGTGTGCATGTATCCATAGATACAGGGCAAACAGCTAGATACTAAGGGAAGAGACTTGGTTTATTTTGAAATACCCCAGTAAGACTGTTGCAGGCAAACAGCTTGAAAAAGCTGTAAGTTTGTTGTTTCCTCCTAACTACCTTGGGGAGGGTGAAACTGTGACTAAGAGAAAAGATTTTTTTTCCTGTTTTCAGAAAGAATACAACTATTTTTCGGGGCTGGCTATGTAACTCCAACCCCCTCCCTAGGAAGGGAAATAAAACTCCATCTTGTCTTTAGCAGAATTTTCTAAAGTATTAGCAGTTAAGAATACTCCCTCCCCTGTGAGGCTGCCCAATGTCTAAACACGATCATCTTTTTAAACATCCCTCTGTTCAGTCTAGTAAGATCTTGCCCACCAACACTAAAAGCAGCATTAAAACAAAACAAATATCTCCCCTTCTAGTTCTGGAACAACAATCAAATCAATAGAACCATTGCTATTAAAAAGGTGCATCAATCTCTCCCACAGCACCATTCGCCATTCCTATAATTGTCTAAATCACCTCACCTGGTCTAGGTCACCACTTCTCTTTTGAGCCATTTCCTCCTAGTGGAAAATATGCTCCTTGAGGGCAAAGCTTTTTTATCTTTTGTGTTTGTATAGCCAGCCCTTAGCACAAGGCTTGGCACATAATAATGACATGAGAAATATTTTTCTATTCATTCATTCATTCATTCATTCAATTTATCCCAAATGCCTTACTTTATTGAATATGGAAAAGGAAATCCTGTCAATAGCATCCTAAATGAAATAACACGAACCAAGTTGAATTAAAGAACGTTTTTTTTTCAGTTATATTGGACAAACTCACTTATCTTCAACTACTGACTGGCCTGTTGTCTTGGATTCCCTAGTACCTTAAACACTGTGCAATCCAAAAAATAATTTTTTCCTCCCTCAGAATTTACACAGTGATTTGTTAAACAATACTGCAATAGTCTAGAAAAATCAAGCTGGCAAGTAGAAGTATATGACCTGGATAGACAGTAGCATTGGCACTGGAGAATCTTATTTCCACGGCAGCTCTGGAGCTAGACATCAAAGCCAAGGCTGACATTTCCATAGACTTCCTACATGCTGTTCTAGAGCTTTAGTTTTTATCATTCCCAAGACTTTGAAAGAATAATATTCTACCTTATATTATAGTTGTTTATATATGCTTTGTGTTCTCCTAGATGAGGAGAAAATGTAGAATAACAAAGTTGGAGATAGACATTGGTTCAAATTCTAATATGTTTTTAATATTTACTAGCTAAGTCACTATGGGCAAGTCTCCTGATCTACAAAATGGAAGTGATGGTATTAAAGTCTTTACTTCACAAGATCATTGTAAAGAAAGTAATTTTCAAATCTAAAAGTGCAGGAAATGGGAATAAGAATGTAGTAAACATTGACTGTGAGTGACAGTAATCATATTCCCAATCATGTGCTCTGAATTCCTAGGATGATAGTGCAAGAAGAGAGAATAAGAAGGACCAGTCAAGATTACTGAATCTGAAGGCAATGAGCGGCAGCAAGGAGTTGGTGTGTTCTGGAGAAGGGTCTTCACTGATCCATATGGCCTTGGAGGGAAGCTCCTTTGGATTAGGCACTTGGACTGGTTTTATTTTATTTTATTTTATTTGCATTATCTATCTCTGTGACTAGAAATAGAAGCTTAATAAATGGTCGAGTTGAATTAAATCAAAATAAATTAGAGAAGCTTGTGCTTAATGGAGACACTGACATATATGAATGAACCTGGAGAAAGTCAGGAAGACTTACTTATCTTCTTGAATTCAAATCTAGCCATAGACATTTACTGGCTGTGTGATCCTGGACAAACCACTTCAACATGTTTGCTTCAGTTTATTTATCTGTAAATTGAGCTAGAAAAGGAAATAACAAACCACTCTAGTCTCTTTGCCAAGAAAACACCAAATGGAATTAGACATGACTGAAAAATGACTGAATGACAATTGGCTAGAGATCTGTGCTGAAGGTGGTATATCCATGTGGTGCCTCAAGGGAAATAGTGATGGTTCGTAATGCTGAACCAACAGTGATAGAGCGCCAGTGGAAAAAAAGATCAGAGTACGGGGAAGCATGGATCCAAGGACTGAAAGGGGAATCTAGAACTGAGAAACATGTGGAGTCATAAAAAAGAGAAGCAAATTTGGGTTTTATCCTTTACAAATAACTTATGTCATGTGAGCTGTGCAGGTCCAGCAGAGGGAGAAGGAAGGAGGGGGTCTTTAGTGAACCTAGCCACATAGGGTAGTACTGCAAGTCATAAGGACTCTCTAGATCTCTGTGGGAAATGATAGCAACCTATAGATTGTCTCCAAGTTTGGATATGAGTCCTCCCTGGATTTTTGCTCTATAAATAGTTTTTCTCCTATATTTAATGTTTTATTAATCTGAATACTTACAAAGGATCTGAGAACACTTTGGGGAATAAAACAAACCAGATATTGAAGTTCACAGGGTTTCTAGGTATAAGGCTGGCAGATTTTTATGAGACTTCCCATAGGGAGCTCCTCATGTCAGAGAGAGATGCTCTACACTATGTGCTCCTTGCCTTATCTGTGTATACTTATATATTACCATGCATAGACTGTAGTCGGGGTTCAATACATTGTTGAATGAATGAAATGCCTGAGAATGTATTGGGTGTCCCAGTTGAAAAAGATACTATCACTATCTTCAAGTCACTTCTGGCTCATTAAAAAAAAGGATCTTTTATAGGATATTTAAAATCATTTGTTCCATTGTCAGTGCTATGTGCCGAGCCCCTAGTCAGACTCTTCCAGACTATTATAGTATTATTTAATAAATCACTCTTCAAATCCCATTATTAAAAATTGATTCCACAAATTGTTTCAAGAAGGAATTTCAGGGGTCTTTTAAGCTACTAACCTCATTTTGCAATTGAGGAAATTGCAGATGAAGCTAAGTGAGACAGAGAAAGAGAGAGAGAGAGAGACAGAGACAGAGAGATAGAGACAGAGAGAGACAGAGAGTCAGAGAGAGACAAAGAGAGACAGATAGAGACACACACACACACACACACACACACACACACACAGAGAGAGAGAGAGAGAGAGAGAGAGAGAGAGAGAGAGAGAGAGAGAGAGAGAGAGAGAGAGAGAGAGAGGTATATACTGTGTAGGTGATGGTGAATAGTGTTCCCTTTCTTCTAAGGACAAACTAAGAAGGAATAAGCACATTTAAGAGCTACACTGAGCTGACTGACTAATGTGCAATTTGTCATTCATTTATGATCCCAAGAGCCCAGAAATGATGGTTGTGTCACCTTCACATTAATTCTCTAAGCAAAGGGCTAGGGTGGGGGGAGTAGAGGAAGAGGAGGAGGCTCTACCTTTAGCTCCATTTGCCATAAAATACACGAGAAAATATACTGACACAGAGCTTAAGGTCAAGTGTACTGATTCCAAAAACCAAACTGCAGTTTTTCTGACTTGTTTTAGAAGGTGCCTGATTTTAACTAGGGCTTAAATCACAGAGAACTGCATGGAATCCTAAATAAAATCTCTGTTTTCAGAGGACTTAAATGTGAATGCTTATTCATTGGCACAGGGACTTCATGCTGAAAATATCTTTCATTGCAAGGGAGAGGGAGTTAAGGTGCCTCTTTTTTTCTCCTTGTAACTGAAGTTCTGAGTTTTATTGTTTTATCTTTGCTATTATGATTACATAGTTATAGGTTAGACAGGGACTTGCTGAACTCTCAGCAGTCAGGCCATCTTAAATGGTAACTTATTCTGGCAAAAGATTGTTTGAGGCCCTGAAACCTGCCTAGCTCAATAGAGAGAGACTAACTCACCTGAAGATCGGTTATCAGGTTATGATATTTTTGGCCATGGTTCTCAAGAAAGAAATTATTTATATGTTTTTATCATTATAGCAGAACAAATATATATGTGTGTTGATAGATAATATTTTACCATTTCCATAACATTTTACGTTCAGTGTCTCATTTGAGGCTCCCTATAAGCCTGTGAAGTAAATAGTGCTGGCCGTGATTGTCCCCATTTTATAGATGAGGAACCTCAGAGTCAGAGGGATTAAAAAGTGGACTTGCATCCAACTACCTGACTCTAAATCCAAGGATCCAGAGTAAGATACTGAACAGGAGAAAATAGCTATGAACTGGGAAGCGGAGAGCACTGCTTGGCTGGAACAATGATCAGAATTCATGCAACCACTGGCATCTCTGATTCAGTTTGGTGGGGATGGTGAGCCGTGCCTGGTACTGCAAAGGAATGCTGATTAAAGTCTCCTTCAGGAGAATAGCTGAGCCAAAGTCTTTGCCAAGGACCATTTAAAAGCTTCCATCTGTCATTCAAAGAAATTCCTTTTGTGGCTGGATAATTTACTTAAACACCTTATGTCAGATAAAGTTTTTAAAAGCCTGCATCAGTGCCAGCGCCTTTCATTTGAGAATTGATCTGCCTTTAGAGAGTAGTTTAGTGTCTTAGAGGGACCATTCTGCACTTGGGCCTTGGCTCCAATGCAGGAGTCAAATAGACAATTGTGATAATTATCTAGATAATTTGGGCAAAGAAAAGATTTAACTTTGGCCTCAGTCATGGCTGGGTAATGTGGATGAAGCCAAAGGGAGCTCCGTGAGAGATGGGATTCTTTTTTTCTTTTTTTAATCTTTGAATCAGTTCCTGATATATATATATATAGAAGGCACTTAATAAATGCTTGCTAAAAGATTAAATCTTACCAGAAGAACGAACAGCTTGAGAACAGAGACTTATCTAGCAGTCTCAGAACCTGGTGATGAGCTTCACGAAGCCCTCCTAGAGCAAGTAGCATAAACATCCTTTTTGACTAACCTTTTAAGACAAATTTAGTTGTTTGGGAAATACCCAAGACACCAGCCACAGTGGGGGGAAACAGAGATCCAAGGACACTGGCCTCTTGGAGAGAACATCACCAAGTCATGGCTTGGGAGACAAGGGGAAGATGAGGAGAAGGACTGGACAGGGCAATGGGGCAGGGATGGACTGAGGGGGCACTAAGGAAGTAGGCCTGTATTAGCATCTAATTCTAACCATTTTTATTTAACTAGGTACTAAAAGTTGTTTCTAGCTGCCTTTAAATTCCTGGGCGGCAAAGCTCTGGTAACTTTCCTAGTTTTGGGTTCTGGGCAAAATTGAATAGTTGATGTTTCCACCCGTCATCTAAATCTCTTTCCAAATCTTCAAACTTAAGACATCTAAAAGGGAACTTATGATCTTCCTGAAACCAGTTCCTGCTCCGAATTTTTATTTATTTATTTTTTATTAATGTTGCTACATTCTCCTAGGCACCGAGCCTTAAAACATCAGCGTAATCTTCACATCCAGTGCTTGTCCCAAAGCTTGTCCTTCTCGGAACTGGGGCTCCTTCTTTACGTTTCTTTCCTAATGGCTGGATCCAGAACCCTTGCTACTTTTTGCCAGATGAAGTTTATGCCAAAGGATGGTCTGCCTTACCTTTGCTGATTGCCTGCCATCACACTCCTGAATCCAAATGCGGTCTGAACTATGGCGATAGCACGCAGATCTCCCTTCCCAAGAGGCTTCCTCACTTCTGGTTTTTCCCTCCAATCCTTGATGAAATTAGTATTTGGGAAGCATTATTTTCATTAGGTCACTTCTCTATTAAAAATCTGCAGTCATTTCCTATTGCCAACTGAATGCAGTCCAAATTCCTTAAAGACATGGCATTTAAAGGCCTCCTCAATCTGACCCAACCTGTCTTTCCCGTTTTATCTCCCATTAATCCTCTAGGTGTAGCCTATACTCTCAGCAAACTGAACTACTCCCTATTGCTCAAACACACTCTGAACTCTCCTGCCCTCACATCTTTAATTATGTTATTCCTTTCTTGAGGAATGTCTTTCCCTTTTTCCCCTTTTTTCTCAGGAGGATATACCCTTTGAGGTCCAGCATATTTCCAACTAGGTGACAATATATACCTAGCTCAAATGCCACTTTTTCTTTTTTTTCCTTTTATATGATTTATGTGCATTTATTTTTAATAAAATTACTGCTTCAATTCATTTTTTTAGTTGGCTTTCTAGAATTTTTTAAGTAAACTAGATTAATTAAATGCCATCTTTTCCCTGAAGTTTCATTTAGGGAAGACCAAAACCTCTGGTGTGAGGGTTTACCGAGCCCTTTTCAGGATGCTTTATCCCCTTTTGGTGTCCATCCATTTGGATCCATGTCACCTACTCTTACTTGTGGCTTCAAGAAGTTGTAGCATGCACAGTGGTCACATCTCAGAAAAACCATCTTGGCAGATGGGCTGAACTAGATTGAGGGCAACCAAAAGGCCTTGAACCCATAGGGGGATGCCTACCCCAAGCATGTGTAGGCTTCTTCTGATGGGATGGGCAGATTAGAACAATTTGTCCCAACGATTATGAAGGTGGCTGAAGCAGGCACTGTGGAATGCTTAGAGCTTGGTCAGACATCAGTGATGCTGAGGTCATCCTCTGCATCCCAGGCCATCACCAGTTCTCCTGACTTCTTTCTTGCCACTGGACTTTGATGACTTTGGAAGAGAGGATGAGGTAGAGGCTGATGACTTTGTACAACTCTATCTTGCTACAATTCATGCAAAAGTCAAGTCATCAATCTATGATGTCGCCAGTCTTTAAAAATGATGGATGGAGAAAAATCACACCCTGATCCTAACCAGGAGCAAGTGTTCCCTCCATTCTGTGAACTCCTGCATCAGTAGACAATTAGATCAGGTATCATTTTTTGTTTATCTTTGTAATCCAGAGGTAGCCTACAATAATGCCTAAAACATAGTAAATGCTCAATATGTTTACTTAGCAAAATGATACTGGGTTTGGTTGTTTAAATTATTAAAGAAAAAGTATATCTCTCTCTTGAATTATTTAGAAAAATGCTTCAAGTCTCTACTTTCTTTGGTGTCTAATAGTTGACTGAAGGTGAATCTGAATTTCAGTTTTAAGTGTCTGTGTGGGGTGACAGGGAAAGGAAGAGAGGGGTGGGAGAGCTTTATACTGACTGAATGTCAGAATTACAAAGAATCTTTGAAATACATTTTTTAATTTTACAGAGAAGAAACTGACACCCAGAGTAGGCAACTGACTTATCCAACTTAATGCAGTTTTTTAAGTGGCTCCCGGGGAAAGGAGCACTGGCAGGAGGGGAAGGATTATAGTAAAGGCAATACTAAAGATGGTTTACCTACTGTAATATCTTACCTAGAAAAGGTCCTGTGTCTAGGAAATGAGGAAAAAAAAACCAACAACAACTCTTCTTTCCTTTCCTGATCTCCTGTTCCCAGGACCCAGAACACAAGCAAATGCTCTTGGCATAACACTTTCTAAGTTAAGGCCCTTGGGGGCCTAGGCTGGGAACTAGACCAACATTTATAGAATGAGTTCCAAACAACTGTCTTACCTATGAACATGTGGAACACAATCTGGGGCATGCTCGGAAATGTTTAACAACCAGTGCTCTAGGGGAAAAAAATGACACACTTTTAAATTTAATCTGCCGTATTAACATTTTTCCCATCACTTTCTTAAGTCTATAGACAATCAACAAAACAATCAATCAAACCCTGATTTGTAGCTTGTGAATTTCAACGGTGTAAATGCCCCAAATGGCTCCAGCACAGCCTTGTACATAACCTAATCATAAGTTGGCACTTCCTTTTATTTAATTCTGTACTCCATTTTCTTGAGAGGCAATTTCTGAGTGGAAGGCAAGTACTGACTAAAAGAGAGGGAGAAGGCCTCACCTCAGTGAAGCAACATTCAAGCAATGAAGTCAAGAGAACACTTTCTGGGTGAGGAATATGGCTCCTTCCTTAGAGGAAGGAATCTGTTTCATAGGCTGACTCTCCTTGGAGAATATCTTCGTAGGATGCAAGCAAGTAAGAGTGCTAACGAGGTTTGATATTTCTTACCAATTCTGAATTCCACTTCGCTTGTAAATACAAACAACGTAAAAGACTTTTGTCTTCTTTGCCACCAAAAATTCCTTATCCTCCCTTTCCTTCCTTCCAAAACCCCAACCCAGATCAAGCTGCTTGTGGCTCCTCAAGATATTGCGGATGGCTCTAGAAATGGAATGGATATGAAGGCATCGTCAAGTTCCAACTCCCTCATTTTACAGTGGGGGAAACAAATCCTGAGAAATAAAGTGACTCTCCAAAGTTCACCCAAATAGTAAGTGTTAGAGTGATTTAGCCAGAATTTTGACTAGAGAGTTTAGCAGTTGACATACTAAAAGTATTGATAGGAAGATCTGGGTTTAAATCTTGGGGCAGACACTTTTCAGGTATGTGACCCTATAAACAAGTCATTTTTAACCTTTTCAGCCTCAGTTTCCACATCTATAAATTGGAGATAATAATAGTACCACCCTCACAAGATTGTTGTGAGGATCAAATGAGATAAATACATTTATTGTAATTTGTAAACCTTAAAATACCATATAAACATGAGCTATAAGTATTCTTCTGACTACAAATCCACTGCACTTTCTCTCCCTTTCCTCAGTTGAATATGAAATCTATTGACAAAGGTTTATCAGATAAACAGATGACACAAACCCTTAATCCAAGGCGTCATTATCATATCAAGGTGACCTGGATGTTTTCAACAGGGAAGCAGCAGGAAGCCTGTTCTGCACAGCTTCATTAATTTACAGGCTATACTTCTGAACCTCTTGGACTTTCTCTACAATTCCTTCCTTCCAGGGAACCTTCATCTCTACTCCTGATCCTCTCACCTTCTCTACTCTTTAGCTCTCTTTTCTATTCAGATATCCTTTCTGCATTGTGGTGCCTCTACAATTTGAAAAAAAAAAATCTGTATAAAATGTTTTGGCCCTCTTTTTGTATCAGAGAAGAAGTCTGAACTTTCTTTTTCTTTTTTCTGTTATGGGGTATTTAGAGTACCTTATTGTAAAAATTGGGTTAAGTATTTTGGTCATGGGTTTCATATAGGAAACATCATCTCCCATGCATGTAATAAATCAGATGTGTCAAACATATAGGTGAGGGTCATGTGGCTGGTGATCTTGAGAGCCAGGAACCAGTTTCTATTTAACAAAATTAATAAAAACAGAATAAAACAAAAATTACATTTGAAAAATAATGTAGCCCATAGGTATCCTTATATATGGATTAGTTGCTTTATTTCTATTTGAGTTTGGCACTGCTGCCATAGATGATGGCTAAGGAGAGGCAATAATAAAAGCTTTCTTGAACCTCAGTCCTTAGAAACAGCTCTTGGATGGAAGACTAAACTCATGGCATCAGAGCTAGAAGAGAAGGAAATGACCAAGCCTGTGATGAAGAGGAACAAAGCCTGGATGTTGCCCTCTGCTACTATTATTTTGAGTAATTTGGAAGATGTAGGTCCTATGGAAAAGGGAGTTTCCCAAGTCTTTCTGGAGAGTGTACAGACCCTCAGGAAAATACAATAATGCTGAGGTCAGCATCAGTTCCTGGAGGAGAAAGCAGAGCTTCTTAGAAGTGAGGGGTGGAATCTCCAGTAGTTTCAAGTTTATTTGTCTTTTGAAGAAAGTCTAACCCATAGGGGAGCACAACAAAAGTGAGAGGTCCATATCTCTCCCTGTTATATATTTTGGGACTTTGAGTACACTGGCTTCCTAAATGGTCTCCTTATTTCTAACATTCCCTTTCTAATCCATCTTCCACAGATCTGCAAGAAAAAATGCCCTTAAAGAGCATGGCTCTTTAAGATAGACTCCTCTGCTCAAGAATTTTCAATGATTTCCCTTGCCTCTAAGTTAGAATATAAACTCCCTAGCACAGTTTTTAAATCCTTTCCCTTCACAATCTGGCACAATCCTTCTTTTTCAGGCTTCTTTTGCAATACCCTCCTTCATGCATTTTATGCTCCAACCAAACTGGCATGCTCACTCTTCTTTTAACTCAACATTCCATCTCTGAAGATTAGTGGGCACCAAAATTTAAAACATGAATTTCTTCAGAAACTACTGAGTTTAGCACCTGGTTAGTAAGACTAATTGCTTAGGACCAGAAGCGCCCATCTGTGAGTGAGCCATCATAACTCCCAACTTAATTTGTCTTAGTTACTTCTAGTAATATTTTCACTTCATGAATACAAAGTTAATTTGAGATTTTGAATTTATTTCATCCTTCTTGCTGTGGGCACCAAAATCACTAGTTAAGACTCTGTATCTGCCTCACCGATAGTATTGGCCATTACTGCTTAAACCAGGACAGTCTCTTAGCATTGAAGACTACCCTGTGACAGGCTCTTGTCCATAGCCTTCCTTGGAGGGAGAAAAAAGGACAACAGTATCAGAAATAGATCAGTTAATACAGAGTCCACCATAGCCCAGCTAAACAAACCTTCTTACTGTTTTCATACATAGCACCCATCTCTTGTTGCTGTACCTTTGTCCAGGCTGTGTCTCAAGCCTGGAATGTACTCCTTCCTTACCTCTGATTCTTAGAATCCCTGATTTCCTTCAGGATTCAACTCAGATTCCACAACCTTTCTTCTTGTTATCTCCTTCCCAGGCCCAGATTTATTTTGAATATTATCTTATACATATTTATCTTATATACTATCTTATATCACATTACATTTTTATACCACAAGAGACTGACATTCCCTCAGGGCAAGGACAATTTTTCATATTTGTCTTTGTATCAATTTAAACAGTACTTTGCACATTACACTTGATAAATACTTTTTGGATTGAGTTGACAGTCTTAGGAGCCCACAATCACTTTCAGAATTTGATGAGGTTTCAGGGTAGAACTTCATTGACAATTGCCTTGAGGTGAGGAGACTAAATTCAATAAGTCTGTTAACAGAGATGTGAAAATTATACTGTGAAGACTTTTATTTTTTAATTCATCTTTTATTTTATTTTTAGTTCTGAATTCTTTCCTTACCTCCCCTCTCATCCATCAAGAAGATAAGAAAAACCAACCCCATTACAAATATGTCTAGCCAAACAAAACAAATTCCCCCTTAAGCTATGTCTAATAAAGAAAAAGGAGAGGAAGGAAGGAAGAAAGAAATAATGAAGGAAGGGAGGAATGAAGAAAGAAAGGATGGGAGGAAGGAAAAAAGGAAAGGAGAATTGAAAGAAAGAAAGAAGGAAGGAAGGATGGAAGAAAAGAAGGAAGGACAGAAGGAAGAAAGAATGGAAGGAAGGAAGAATGGAAGGAAGAATAAATAGAAGGAAGGAAAGAAATTTACTTTAGTCTTTATTCTGAGTCCATCAGCTCTCTATATGGAGATAGTCAACATGCTTCATCAAGTAAACATCACTTGTAATTGTGATGGGTCATTGTACTGATCAGTTTCTAAGTTTCAAATGTTATCATCTTTAAAATATTGTGGTTATTATGTAAATTGTTCTCCTGGTTCTGCTCACTCCATTTTATATCAATTTCTTGGATATGAAATTATTAAAATGCTGAAATGAGTTAGAGAGGGAAGCTGTGGACATTCTCAAGAATCAATTTTGTATGGCTTAGATATGCATCTACCTGAAGCCATAATTCTCGATGTTTCTTGAGGTCCCTTCCTGCTCTAAGATTAGTTGCTTTCGATTAATAGAGTTATTCTTCTTTCAAACTGAACATAATCTCTTTGAAGTGAGAGGACGCAATGAAGAGAACTGCTGCTATGGATTCATAGGATGGGTTAAGTGTAGTGAAGGGGAGATGGCACTGAATTCTGGAGTCAGTCAGCAGACATCTGTATGACCTCAGATAGCATCCAACCCCTCTGGGCCTCAGTTCTCTTTTCTTTAAAACAAGGGTTTTCAACTATGTCATCTCTGAGGTTCTTCCAGCTCTAAATCTTATAAACCTTCAGAGAAAATGACTGAGTTGTCTTTTAATTTTTTAAGAGAGAAGGAAGGGAAAGCAATGACAGGCACAGAGGCTAGTGAGCTGCTTCTGTCCCAAAGACTTGACTCTGAGAATGTCAGTGCCCTGGGCCAACTCTCCAATACTGTAAGCCATAGACTCAGTTGGAACTGCATTGGATTTTACTTGTGTATGCATGTTCTTTTTCTGTCTCTGTCTCTCTTTCTGTCTCCATCTCTCTGTATCTGTCCTCTTTTCTCTCTCTTTTTCTCTGTCTCTCTGTCACTCTGTCTTTGTCTCTCTATGTTTATATGTATTTATATGTGTGTGTACACACACACACACACAGAGGAGAGAGAGAGAGAGAGAGAGAGAGAGAGAGAGAGAGAGAGAGAGAGAGAGAGAGAGAGGTAGTTAGGGACTATTTTCTATTTATGTCTTTGTATCTCTTAGCACCCAGCACAAAGGCAACTTAATATATGTTTGTTGATGATGATAAGGAACATTTAAATAGTACTTTAAGGTTGCCAGGTGTTTTTCACATATTATGCTATCTGACCCACACAGCAATACTGTAAAATAGATGATATTATTGTTTCCATTTTACAGGTGAGGAACCTAAGGCTAGAAGGGACCTTAGAAACCCTCTAGCCCAACCCTTTCATCTTTTAGTTGAAGAAACTGAGACCTAAGGAAGTTGAGTGACTTGCCCTACCTAGGTCACATAAAGAATATGGCTCAGAAGTGGGACTTGAACTCTACTCTTTTGATTCCAGATAATAGTTTTTTTTTTCTTTTCATTTTACCACACAACCTCATAGATAGAGGGAATTTCCTACACAATGAAATCATTTCCCCATCAACTGTTTTAGGTTTCCTTCTGCAAAGAAGGAGAAAGAGGAGGAGAAAAAATATAGATACACATTTAAAACTAAGAAATCAAAAATTTTTAAAACTCATAAATGTGCTAAGTACACTCTCGCGAAATGATTTTAAAAGAGAAGACAGTGCAATTGATGAAGGAAAGGGGGAGGAAGCTAAAAAAAACAAACATGACTCCATAGGGAACTCTGGCAGGAATTCAAATCTCTACATACATGGAAGGTGGGGCATCTGATCAAAGAATACAGTAGAGAGATACAGATCTGTGAGAAGAGTATCCGGAAGCTAAAGCCTAGAATGAGCTGAAGCTGGCAGAAAAAGCCAAGGACAATAAAAAGAGCTCTTTAAATTCAGTTCAGAACAAAGAAAGGAGAAGCCAAATGCTTGGGGGCATATGGTGTAATGTTAATAGATCAGAGAGATGCAGCAGAGAGCTACCTAACTCCTCTTTTGCTTCTATCTTTCCTACCAGGGAGAATTATGTTTAGACTGGAGAAAGTGGAACAAGTATGGTACCAGAGAATCGAAGCAGAAGATAGGCTAGTCTACAGGAAGAGAGATCCTAGCCTTTTAAAGTTGTTCAGATGTGCAGGCCTAGACACTTGCAATCCTGGGCATTAAAAGAATGAACAGAGCTGTGTTCTGTTCAGGAGAATAAGAAGGTAGGTTGGCATCTTCTCCCCAATCCTCACCTGCCCATTCCTGAAACAGCAGTAGCTCACCAGGTGAGCAACACTAGCCCTGCATTCTCTCTTAAGCCTATAGACTTTCCCAGATAACAATGTAATTAATTGTGGTAGGCAATTTGCAATTCTTGGACAAAGAAGGGTTTGGACTATGTCATCTCTAAAATGGGAATGGGTTGATTTGGTACATGAGATCTTCAAGTAGAGGCTAGATCACTTATCAAGATTGATTTCTGCTCAGGTATATCAATCCTCCTGTATCCTTTGGGAGCCTTTTCATCCATCATTCCTTCTCCTCTTTAATGTTTAATCTCATTCTATCTCTTAGTTCCTTCTGTACCCATATAGTCAGTTCTTACCTGCCTTAAAAAACAAAACAAAAATCCCTTTCTTCTGACTCTGACATCCTTTTGAATTATCTAGCTATATTTCTCTTCACTTGTAGGGTCAAAGTCTTGGAATGAGTCATTTATGTTTTCTGACTCCACCTCTTGGCCTCTCCCTTTTCAGCCCTAGCAAACTGGCTTCTGCTTTACCAATCTACTAAAATTGTTCTCTAAAAGGTTATCAGTGATCTTGTATTGGTTCGTTTTTGATAGATGAATAGAACAGCTTTTCTGTTCTACTATTTTGACCTGGTGTCCCATTGATACCTAAAATTTAAAATGTCCAGGTCAAAATAGTCTTGATAATTAAATATTTATTTTTGAATTCCTATTTAATTTTGAAACACCAAATAAAATGGGCATTCCCATATACATAATAGGACAGAAAAAGTTTTACATCAGACTGTTAATCTTTTATGTGCAGCTTGCTTTTCTTTTAAACCATATCATATAAAAATAATTCTAATGTGTCATTTTCAAAGCTATGCTATTCATCTATGATTCTTTCCAGCCTTCCTTCTGTTTTCTTCTGTGCATTTTAAAAGATAAAAATGCTTAAATGACTAAAAAATTATTCTAGTTTGGGTCTACATTGACACTCAAATTATTGTAATAGTTTCCTAACTTGTCTAATCCATTTTTTCAAACCTTACCTTCTGTCTTAGAATCAGTATTAAGTATTGATTCCAAGACAAAAGAGTAGTAAGGGCTAGGCAATTGGGATTAAATGTGACTCTTGCCTAAAGGCACACTGGAAGTGTTTGAGCGACTTCCGGTCAAGATGGCGGCTTAGAGAAAGCTAAAGTTCAGATCTCTGGAAAACCCTTCCTGCCTGATCTCAAACTATAAGCTCCTAAGGCACTGAAATTCAAAACAATCAACAGCACAGACCCTGGGAATCCTCCTCCTGGACCTGGACCTGGATCAAAAGGTACGGCCCCCCTCAAAAGACAGAACCCGAGATCACTCGGACCTAAGGGGTAGGAGCGCAGAGTCCAAGGCTCCGGGAAGCTGCGGCCCCTTCCCCCTCAGAGAGCGGGGTCTTCTGAAACAACAGCAACCCTCAGGGCGGGCAAGACAGCCTCACCAGCTGGATCCTGCTATCCAAGTCTCAGTGAAAGTCACTGCCCTCGGAGCTCTGGGAAGCTGCGGGCCCCTTCCCCCGCAGAGAGCAGGGTCCTTTGAAACAACAGCAACCCTCAGGGCCGACAAAACAGCCTCACGGCCAGCTATTCTGAAGGCAACTTCCGGAAAGCAACCCCGCCCACTCCAGTCGAGGGGGCACCTTAGCAGCAGGGAAACAGAGAGAACTGGGGGAGAGTGTGGCCCCCTGGTCCAACCCTTCCATTCCAGTTCCAGTGAAAGTCATTGCCTTAAGGCATACTCAGTTTAACCCAGGGAAAGCTCATAGAACCGACAATCTGCCCAGGACTAAAGCCTCTGAACACCAGACAGAGATAAGAAAAGCTAATCTTCCCCATTCAGAGATGGCAAACTCCACAGAAGCACAGAAGCCCCAAAATTCCAAGAAAAATAAGAAGAAAGGGGTGACTTTGGACACATTCTATGGAGCCAAAATACAAAATACAGAAGAGATAGAAGACGATACACAAGAAAATGCTCCGAAACCTTCCAAAGGAAATGGAAACTCTATACAAACACATGAAGAATTTGAATCAGAAATGGCCAAAAAGATGGAAGCCTTCTGGGAGGAAAAGTGGGAAATAATGCAAAAGAAATTCACGCATCTACAAAACCGGTATGACCAAACTGAAAAGGAAAACCAGGCTTTAAAGGCCAGAATCAGGCAGCTGGAAGACAACGATCCTGTAAAAGAGCAAGAATTAATAAAGCAAAGCCAAAATACCAAGAAATTAGAAGAGAACATAAAATATCTCACCAACAAGGTGACAGATCTGGAAAATAGAGGGAGAAGAGATAATTTAAGAATAATTGGACTTCCAGAAAAGCCAGAAATAAACACCAAACTCGACATCGTGATACAAGATATAATCAAAGAAAATTGCCCAGAGATTCTAGAACAAGGGGGTAATACAGCCACTGACAGAGCTCACAGAACACCTTCTACACTAAACCCCCAAAAGACAACTCCCAGGAATGTAATTGCCAAATTCCAAAGCTCTTAAACAAAAAAAAAAATGCTACAGGAAGCCAGAAAAAGACAATTTAGATATAAAGGAATGCCAATCAGGGTCACACAAGACCTTGCAAGTTCTACTCTGAATGATCGTAAGGCATGGAACATGATTTTCAGAAAGGCAAGAGAGCTGGGTCTTCAACCAAGAATCAGCTACCCAGCAAAACTGACTATATACTTCCAAGGGAAAGTATGGGCATTGAACAAAATAGAAGACTTCCAACTTTTTGCAAAGAAAAGACCAGAGCTCTGTGGAAAGTTTGATACCAAAAAACAAAGAGCAAGGAATACCTGAAAAGGTAAATATTAAGGAAAGGGGAAAGGAGGAAGTGTTTGAGCCCAGATATGAACCCAGGACCTCTTGTCTCCAGACCTGGGTCTGTACTCACTGAACCACCTAGTTGACCCCAATCCATTCTTTACAAAGCTATAAAATAATTTACTACATGCACATATTTGTCCAGGCCACTCTTCTACTAAAAAAAACCTTCAATGGCACTCTTTTGCCTCTTTAGCCTGGCTCTTAAGGTTCTCTACAATCTAACTCTAATCTCCCTTTTTAGTCTTATTTCATATCATTCCCTTTAATATACTCTGTGTTCTGAGTCAACTAGTGTAAAGATTAAAATTTAGGGGAGACTGAGGCAGGTAGAAATTAGTTTCTCTCTGCAATGAGTATTATATTTTTATGAGGTTTATTAAAGATTAAGAATTAAAGAAAATACAGAATAAGAAACACATGCCTAGGCCAGAGGCCTAGACAAGACCTCACCTACATTATGGAAAGAGCCATGTCTGCTCCAAAATGGAAGTCCAAAAGACACCTGCCTATGGGGAAGACCCTTTAAATAAAATTTTGTTCTCGTCCCAGGTGAGAATTCAGTGAGATTAGAGGGCATTCTGGGAACTAGCAAGGACTCCTGGGGAATGGAGTCCAGAGTTCAAATCTCAATTTTACACTAGATAACTAACTGTTGCCCAAAGTCATTATTGCTCTTTCTTACCTGTGTGCCTTCATGCAGCCTGCCCTCTATGACAAAGAATACACTGTTTCCTCATCTCATCTGGACTATGACAACTGTCTCCTATTTGGTTTTCTGGCAGTCATTCTCTATAATCCATACTATCCAACTGCCTAACCTGACCATTGCTGACCATATCACTAAACCTCTCAAGAAACTTCAGTGGCTCCCTGCTGTCTTTAAGGCAAAATCTAAACTCCTAAACTATCTAGTATTGAAAGACTTCACAATCATATTTCAACATATCTTCTTGGGCTGATTTTTCTAGGTCACTATTCTCTAGTCAAATTCTGTTCCTCAGGTATAACATTCCATTTCCTCTCTCCATGCCTGAATGTTATCCCTCCTGACCTTAGTGCCTGGAATCCCTGGCTCCGTTCTGGGTTCAGCTTAAATGATGCCTCCTTCAGGAAGTCTTTCCTGGCTGCCCTCGACATTAGGGTTTCCCCGTCACCATATTTTTTTTAATATATCCAGTATTTACTTATATGTGAATCCCTCTAGTAGAATGTAAGCTCTTTGAGAGTAGGGACTATTTCACTTTTCTATTTGTATCCCATCTATGAGCTAAAATGTGGTTTGCCAAGACTGTGAATTGCCAAAACTGTAACGGTTTCAGCCAAACTGTAAAGATAATTTTTAGTGTCTTGATTTAAAATCTAAAATTAAGTGCTCACCATGGGAAAATTCCCAAATATGAAACTACCCAAGTCAGCTGGGTTTTATGGAGATTTTAATTAATACAAATGAAGGAATTAAGGGAAGGCGAGAGAGAGAGAGAAAGAGAGAGAGAGAGAGAGAGAGAGAGAGAGAGAGAGAGAGAGAGAGAGAGAGAGAGAGAGAGAGAGAGAGAGAGAAAGAGAGAGAGAGAGAGAGAGAGAGAGAAAGAGAAAATAGTAGAAAGGGCCTAGGTCAAATGGCCTAGGTCTGAGCCTACGGGAGAGCGAGTCGGTCTTTATCACTCATAAGATTGTCTTCAAGCAAGCTCCAAACCTCCGAACTCCAACTCCAACTAACTTCCAATCCCCAAACTACACACTCCAACTAAACTCAATTTCGAACTCCCCTTCCTTTTAAAGAAATTTTCTCGTGTCACCTCCCCTAAATTTTCACATCTACCAATCACAGTAGACACTTTTCCCCAGGACTGTCCATTCTTAGTTCACATCTTCTTTTGTTCTCACCTTCTCTGGTTAGATTAAATCCTCTGAGTACTTCACACCTCTTTTGTTAAGCTTGCCCTTTGTAAGTTGCTTGACCTTTTAGTGATTAATTTAACCTTTATAGGTATTTAGCACCTTTTTGTATTAGATATAAAAATAGACCTAAAAATAGATCTAAAAATAAGGTTCTAGCTTTACTATAAGATATGAGTTAGAGTCTTTTCATTGTTCAGTCAGGAGATTGCAACTTTATCTTCCCCTAAGGCACTGTCTGAGTAGGGTGGAGTAATTGTAAAAGTTCTCAATACATTCCTGACCAAGTACCTCCATTGTTAAAAATGGGGAATAGCTTAATCAAATCTTCTGAAGTAGAGTCTGAGCAGTTTTAAGATTCACACTATTCTCTAGTCAAATTCTGTTCCTCAGGTACAACATTCCATTTCCTCTCTCCATGCCTGAATGTTATCCCTCCTGACCTTAGTGTCTGGAATCCCTGGCTCCGTTCTGGGTTCAGTTTAAATGATGTCTCCTTCAGGAAGTCTTTCCTGGCTGCCCTCGACATTAGGGTTTCCCCATCACCATATATACTTTTTAATATATCCAGTATTTACTTATATGTGAATCCCTCTAGTAGAATGTAAGCTCTTTGAGAGTAGGGACTATTTCACTTTTCTATTTGTATCCCATCACTGAGCTCACTGCTAGGTTTAGTTGATTGACTGATCTCTGCTTGCCTTCCTTTTTGGGAAGAAGAAATTCCTGGCACCTGAAGGGATCAGGGAAGGCTTCATGTAGAAAGTTGCACTGGTCTGAACCTTGCAGGAAGGGATTTTAAGAAGCACAGATGAGGAGAGAATACATACCAGGTATGAGATACAGTCTGGACAAAGGCAAAGAGACAAGAGATGGAGTACTGTATGTGAGGAACACATAAATCCAGTTTGACTGGACTATGGTGGACTTTTGAATAACTGATCTGTTTTTGGGACTAATGAACTATTCTTATACTGCAAGAGATGCCATCGACAAAAACCTGTCAACAATTACCACAATGCTAGCTACATTAGTGAGGTAGAGGGTCAGAAAGAGAGCCATCACTAGTGATCTTGGCACACAGTGTAAGCAGGATGAAATGGGCTCTCAAATAAACTTTATAATTCTTGTTATAAAAATAACACAAGAAATTATCAAGACAGATTCCGTTAGTGATAATTTTGATGGTTCACAGATGGATCTTATTAACAATGCTCGCAATCTGGTATCTTATTTTAATTAATTAGTATTGTTAACTATATGCTAAGCTCAGTTGTTTCTAAAGGCTGCATGTATGTTTGAAATTTTGGTACCCTCTAAGTCTCGATACACTTGGGCAAAATCCTCATCACCCTGCCTTAGTTATGACTTAGAACAGAATCAAGACGTAGCTTGTGCAAGGAAATGGCATCTATTATCCCAGGAAAGATAATCAACAGTCAGGGGCCAGAGTCACGGGGCATGCAAAGATTTGGAATCAGAGGTCAGCAAAGCAGCTGTCAGAGCTAGCTTAAACCATATCAGTAGCAAATTAAACAGACTCTGGAGCAGCAGGGGAAATGGTCATGAGCCCCTGGTACAAATAGATGCTGACAACTGAGCTAAATGCAAGTTCCTCCAAAAACCTTTGTTTTTGAAGACTAAGATTCTACCTCTTTGCTCATTTACCCTCTCCTCTATCTTTTAATTTGGTTTATTTTCTTAAGACTTGGTTACTATCTATGTTTTAATCTTCATTCATAGATTTGCTCTATTTTCATTTTCCTATGGTCCCCATGCATCCTTCTCTCCCTCCCCATCCCAGCTGCTGTCCACTCAGATTGTCTTAGGGTTTATCTAAAGTACCAGGTTTTCGGGAGAACATTATACACAGTAACTGAAACATTGTGGAACGATCAAATGTGACAGACTTTGCTACTGATAGCAATGCAATGATTCAGGACAATTCTGAGGGACTTATGACAAAGAATGCTATCCAGCTCTAGAAAAAGAACTATGGGAGTAGAAACGCAGAAGAAAAACATATGATTTATTACTTGTTTATATGGATATATGTTTTAGGGTTTGAGAAAATCAACAATATGGAAATGGGTTTTGAGTGATAATACATGTTTAATTGAATGGAATTGCTTGTCAGCTCTGGGAGGAGGGAGGGAAGAAGAGAGAGAGACAACATGAACCATATAACCTTGGAAAACTTAAGTGTAAATTTGTTACTGGAATAAAATAAAGATTAAAATATAAAAATAATTACAAAAAGGAACCTGCTCTACCACTGACCCCATACCCAGAGGCATCCAAATGGCAGTAGAGTCAGAATCTGAAGGCAGAACAAACATGGTTGAATGTCAGAGAAGAGTTTGAGAAACCAGATGTCCCAAATAGATTTGAACTTACAAATATGTACACTTCCAATTTTACTCACCAAGGCAGTGGCTATTCCAGTGAAAATTTTTAGGCTATGGTTTGAGATTGATCACAACACCTACCTCTTTTCTGTGAACTTCATTTATAGACAACTTCTTATTAACAGAATTTCCTACATGGGAAAGAGCTATGTTTTAGGGCAGTAACATTTCCCTGCCATCCCCTTGATCAATTGGTTCAAAATGTATTTTGTTCTATGATACATTAGACAACCTATTAGAAATTATCCCATTCTAGGAAACCACCACTGGCCATGGCTATTGTGGAGAAAGAGAAATTATAAAGCATGAAGCTTTAGACATGAAAGACAAGAAGCTGGAGATTGATCAGCTGTCAATCAAAGGAAAATTCCATTTGGAATGTGACCGGGAAACAGTTGAAGGCAAGAGCCAACTGCTGACTGGATTTCTGGGCTTCTTGGCTGATGGTGGTGACTTTGAACGAAGAAGCAGGAGGTGACCTGGCTGATTTGAAGGCAGAAGAAGGACAATAGTCCATATATATCTCTCTCTGACTGTCTCTGTTTCATGCTAGTGACTGAATTGCCATTTCTCTCAATATCCTCCAACTTAAGATTCACTGTAGATAATAGGGAAACTTCCAACCCTCTTACCTCCATCCTCCATCTATTCCTGTTTTCCCCAATAAACCCTTACTTGAGATAAAGAAGAGAAAAGAGTATTTTCTTTGAAACATCATAGCTCACCCTGCGTGACTTAGAAGGAGGCTAAAGAAGGGGGAAGGGGAAACTGAAGGGAAGAAGAGGGAAGGAAGGGAGATATAGAGGGAGGAGGGTAGGCAAAAGAAGATAACTACCTGATCCATTAGTTATCATTTATTCATCAAATATACCCCCTTCAATATAATCTATTACACTATCTAGGACTTCATATGATATTGGATAACTTGACAGTATTCTCTGAATTCATGGAGAAGTAGAAAGGTAATGGAAGACATGCACCAACCTTCAAAGCAGACTACCTCAGATTCAAGCTATTCTATGGCTCCACAATCCATGAGCCCCCACTTTTGTGTTATCTTTATTAATCAGCCAGGGGACATAATTAGTTTATAACAGAGTCATTTAATAAAATGGAATAGTAATAAAAAAGCAGCAAAGTATTTTCTCCCCAAGCTTGAGATATCCTCTACCACAAATACATATAACATTACTGGTAAGAGGGAACATGCATAGACAATAGTCATAGAGAGGTATATGTGTAGGAAACACATATATAGGACATGCATAGAGAATATATATAGTCAAGGGAAGTGAAGGAATTTATAGCATCAATCTATGCATCTGATGCTGCAAAGTCCCTGGTATCACTGATGCTTTTTAAAAATAAGGTTAAAAAATCATCATCATGTTCCTCCTACTAACTATTATCTTATAGTTTGTGCCAGAGGAGCTTTTTCTGGTCTCTAGAAGATTTGCTCCATCAGGCACCAGCATGGAAAGGATTTGGCCACCAGATTGCATCAGATGCTAGTTCACTGAGCCATCATCTTGGCAGTCACTGGCTGTAACCTCCATGACCTCCAGTTTCTAAATCAGCTGAATTCTTGACCCAGGGTGCGGCTATCATCTCTTTTAGAAAAGGGAGAAAAACCCTTGCCTTGGGCCCAGAAGAAAAAAATATCCCTTCTTATGAAGGCTTGCACTTACCTAGGGGGAAATTGTCCTTAGTCTAGGGGCCAACTGCTTTATAAAAAAGGGCTAGAGAGTCCTGACTAGCTCATAAATTTAGGTCTACCTTTATTTATTTATTCATATATTTATTCATTCATTCATTTGTTTGCTCATTTATTTGTTTATCTGTTGCTTTTCCTAGTCCAGGGCTTGGGCCTCTATTCTGAAACCTCAATTATAGTGAATATTCTAAGCTTTATAAGTTTTGTCTCTGAAGGCTAATATAGCCCAGTAGTAGTTATTTTCTCAATAATTATGAAATTGTTCTGGGGGTTGGAGATTTCTCAGTTTTTTAAACTTAAGTCTTTTCTATTCTCCCATTTAGACAAGTAGGTAAGGGAAAAAATTACAGATAAAAGCCAAGCCCAAGAATCAAGGTCATTGCCCTCTTACCTGCTTTCTGTTCCTTTATTGCAGGTACAGGGCCAACATTTAAAGCTTGGAAAGGGCTTTTTCCCAGACCCCTCTATAAGGGTGGGGGAGAATGAGGGCTATGAGCAAGAGCAGGAAAAAGTACCTCAGTGTGTATCCAGGCCCCTCCTATCAAGAAGAAGCCTCTGTCCCAAGGGATGTATTTTGGGAGTTTATTAGGGATTTGATTGTCAAGCAGAGGCCTTCTGCATTTAGTGACCAAGCTGAAATAGCACCCCTTGCAAAAACTAAGGCAAGCATGAGACTAACTAAGGAGCATTCTCCTTTTGTTTATTCTGTGTGTGGAAGATTGAAGAACAGTAGTAACTATTCAATTATTAAAGTGTTGCTACACAAGCCCGCATGTAGATCATCACAAAGCACTGTTTGGTTTGGGGGGAACAACTATGAACTGTGATGAGAGATAGTTAGGTGGTCTTGTGGACAGAATATTAGACTTGTATCACCTAGCTATCCTTGCCTGGTCCATATTAGATACTAAAATAATCACTTACTAAATATTTACTAATTGAATAGACAAACAATTGATAACTGGGATCCACTTTTCAGCACAATGGTACATGCTATGATTTAAATCTTTACCATTACCACTACCCATGAGCCTTAATCTTGGTGAAATAGCCCCAGTGAACTTTATTAAAGCAAGCATTAATTTTTTATGGGTCCAAGGTGGCCCTGGCTCTAGTTCCATCACTGCATCCCAACTATGACATTGTAGATTCCAGTTTTTGATATGCCAGTGACATGTTCTTCTCTCAGGTACATCCATCACATGTATCCATCTTGCCCACAGTTAAACAAAAAGTGGAATCAGCTCCTCATGTGTATGAGCTTTTTGTATCATTACTAGACCTTAAAACCTGAACATGAACTTCCTTAATTTTCTTAAAAAAATTTTTTTAATGATCCTTACATTCCATCTTTGAATCAATACTGTGTATTGGTTCCAAGTCAGAAGAACAATAAGAGCTAAATAATGGGGGTTAAGTGACTTGCCCAGGGTCACACAGCTGGGAAGTGTTTGAGGCCAGATTTGAATCTAGGACCTCCCAACTCTAGGTCTGGCTCTCAATCCACTAAGCCATCCATCTGCCCCCAACTTCCTTAATTTTCAAGGAAAGAGGAAATAGAATTACAATTTAAAAAGCAACGGACTTAATTCAAATTTGTTCAGTGAGGAAATAATAAAAGTCTATTAAAGATTTTGAGTGGAGAGAGGAATTTGTCTTTTAGGAAAACCAGTTTGGTAGCTATGTGGAGGATGGGTTGAAGAGAGAAGAGACTAGAAGTAGAAAGACTAGTTAAGAATCTAATACATACTTCTATATCACAAAGTTTAAAATGGAGTGGACACCATTTCCAAAGGTTTCCATCATTTCCAATCCAGCAACAAATTCTTCTCTATTGACAAGACTCTGACCCAAAACAATTCCCCCCTTTTGATTACTGTACTTCAACCTTATCTTGGCCATTTTGATATTTTTCTTACAAGTTTTGTTGTTGTCTTTTGTTTTTATACCATAATCATTCACTAATCAATGAGTGACCATTTTGTCATTTGCTGACAAAACATGAGACATGTACATCTTTATGATTTTTAGGAGGAATATGCCTTAGTGACTTTAGCAAAATGGATTATTGGTATTATTATTATTCTATGTATATCTATGACATTCATGTCTCATAGTACAACAGTGACAACAAATCTACAATCATGACTATAGAAGTTAATGAGGAGATGGATACCATGGCTTAGGCATGTTCCTACTAAAAAACATTTCTGAAGTTTCCACTTTGGGATTAGATTCCAGGCTCTTTACAGTACTAACCCTGACCCTCTATATCTCTTATCTGGAAGCTTTATAGGAAAAAGAATGCAAGGTTGATAAAAAGCGTAGGAAATCTTTACAACCCAATGCTTCAGACTCCTTTGCCTCAAGGAGGTATGCTTCCCTAGAGGTATGATTTTGGAGAATCCCTGGTACCCAAGGAATGAAAAAAATGAAGCACTAGATTTGGAGTGTTTCTAGTGCAAGAGTGGGATGCAGAACATGCCTATGAGGTAAATGAAAGGACTAAGGTAGGTCCTTATAAAATGCTATGAAGTCAGTTTGTCCCAGATTGTTTAACACTTCACTTCATCTGGGGTCTCACCCTGGAATATCCAACACTTCCTTTGGACTTTTCTTCCTATACTAGCCCCTTTCTCCTACTGGTAAACTTTTCCTGGGGCCTCCATTGTAGAGAGTGATGGAGCTAATCGAATTTCATTCCCCTTCTGACTCTTCTTGTGACTTGAGGAACTTCAAACACCATGGCCCCAAGCTGGTACCTTCACAGTCCCCTTTTCTTCTACTCCCTCCCTCCCAATCCCTTTCTAGTTTCCCTGTAACTATTGTTTTCCTCTATTAGATTGTAAGCTCCTGGAGGGTAGAGCCTCTCATTTTGATTGTATATGCATCCCTAGACCTTAGTGCCTGGCACGTAGTAAGCATTTAAATTCTTATTGCCTTGTGTTGATTGTCTGCTCAGCTATCAGCAGTTCTGTGTTAGACCTGCATGCTAGCTGATGACAGTGGCAGAGGAAGATGAGGAGATGACCTTCATCCAAGCAGAATTTTACCAATATTAGTGTATGCTACAATTGACTTCTGAGGGCAACTGTCACTTATTAATGACCTACCAGGAAAAGTAGTAGGTGATAGACTGACACCTCTAAGTAATCCCTAAGCAATGAGGATGGCCTCATTTTGCTTGAAGAGAAGACTCTGGAAGGGAGAAGTGAGAGACATGATGATGTTGGATCGACTAAAGGCTACTATCTCGAAGCTGTTTCCTGACAAGTGTCAGTTTTGCTGAGCATCTGTCAAATATGTGAGTCACAAAACATCTCAACAAGGAGTGAGACAGAAGCACCAGTTTACCTAATAATATTCACAGGGCTCTTATGAATGTTGCTCTACTGGCAATGTCAAATTCAGTTTCCTTCTGAGAGAAACCAAGACCAGTGTGTGGTGCTAAATGGAAGGACTCTAGGAGCCTGGGGTAGGCATGTGGGACCCATTATATCAAGGAAATAAAATGATGTTGATTTGTGAGTACTTTATGCTATCTGTTCATAGGTTCCTCTGAATCCTTTGTGATTGTATAATTTTCTGTGGGATGAAATAAAAGGTATCACCCAACTTAAAAAAATATTTTAAATGGAAGACACTTCTAAAGTTTGTGGTAACTAATAGATTTTTGTGAGAATCAAAAATCCTCCTTTCATTATAAAGTCCTTTGATTATTTCAAACCCATGGATAGCTGGTTAGAAGGAATTTATAAATAGGAGGGCAGAAGGGAAGTTCTGAAATAACAACCATCATCTCCTTTGAGCTGAGAATTGTAGGAAGCTTAGGCTGCAGGTAGAGGAGAATGGCAAAAGGAACCTCAATATGGAATAGTAACTGGTGACTGTAAGAGCTGATGGAGATAGCCAACATGGCAAACCAGTTAAAAAAAACCCCCATTATACTCTAAGTGTGCCATAACCAGAAGACTGTAAATGATGGAGACTAGCTATCATCTTCTGGAGGATGGGTTATTTATGGGTGAGTACTATTAGTTTCTATCATTTCTGATATGAATCTTGTTTCTCTTAACTTCCAAATAAGCCTATTCATGTTTTATGCCTTAAAAACACAGTGTGCTTGTGAATGTGGGATCAGAGTAGAGGCTATGTTCTAGAGAGGGAGAAGTTACCCAAAATATACTTGTGCATTTCCTTAAAGAGGAAGCCTCAATGTTCTGAATCACTGTTGATTAGAGAAGTGCAAATTAAAACGACTCTGAGGCACCACCTCTCACCTCTCAGATTGACCAATATGACAGAAAAGGAAAATGACAAACATTGGAGGGGATATGAATACACCATTGGTGGAGTTGGGAACTGGACCAACCATTCTGGAGAGCAATTTGGAATTATGCTCAAAGGGCTATAAAACTCTGCCCAGTACCCTTTGATAGTACCACTACTAGGTCTAAATTCTAAACAAATCTTTAAAAAAATAAAAAAGGAGAAAAGAACCTATATTGTAAAAATTTTCATAGCAGTTCTTTTTGATGACAAAGAAGTGGAAATTGAGGGGATACCCATTAACTGGGAAATGGGTGAAGAAGTTGCGGTATATGATTATAATGTAATAATATTGTGTTTAAAGAAATGATGAGCAGGATGCTTTTAGAAAAACTTAGAAAGACTTATATAAACTGATCCAAAATAAAGTGATTCTGTTCCATACAGTAATAGCAATATCATGTGATTATCAACTGTTCATGACTTAGCTATTCTCAGCAATGCAAAGACCCAAGATGATTCTGAAGGACTTATTAAGGAAAAATGCTATCCACCTCCAGAGAAAGAACTGATAGAACCTGAATGCAGATTGAAGAATACTATTTTTACTTTTTTTCCTTTTTTGGCCTGTGTTTTCTTTCACAACATAACTAATATGGAAATGTTTTGCATGACTGCACATGTATAATATATATCAATTTGCTTGCTATTTCAGTTAGGAGAGAGAGAGGTGGGGTCAGGATGGAGGGAGGGAGGGAGAAGGAGGAAGAGGAGAGAGAAAAAAAAGGGAATTTGGAATTCAAAATTTTAGAAAATAAATCTTAAAAAGAGGAAACTTTTGACACAATGGTTATATAAGGAAACACTTTTTGAAAATCAGGACTAACCAAAAGTAGAATGGTAGTGGTGGTGGGGTCATCAGTATATAATGGATGTCCTTATTATTGGAATCATCAAACAGAGGCTAGATAACCACTTTCCAGGACCACAGAAGGAATTCTGATTAGGTTAAAAAAAAAACAAAAACAAAAAAAACCCGCTACAGTTGATAACTTTTGATATAACTTCCAACCCTGAGATTTTCTGATCATGAGAAAAAACTTCTGGAAGACATATAATATTCCTTATAAAGATAAATTGAACATAAACTCAGGATGAGAAGGACTTGAATCCAATTTCTCTTAAAACATTTTTTTTGTAGGGAGGGGACCAGACTCATGATTTCACCAATAGAGAGTATTCTTAGTATTGAAACTCCCTCCACCATTATAGAGCCCTAAATCCTCTGCAATCATACATCTTGAGCATTGAGGTTAAGAGAGCTATCCACAGAAACACAGCTATTACCTATCTAGGGAATTCCATTTCTAGTAAAACTTTAAAGTTAAAATACAATCTAGAAAAGCTTGTTTGCCACAACGACTCTTTACCCTTTTAAAAAAAGATCTTGGATATATGCTCCCCAGCCCCCATGCCCTGTGAAGGAGAAGGCATTCACTCAATGAGGTCAGGCTGCCTTTCTTTCTTTCTTTCTTTCCTTTCCATTTATTTATTTATTTATTTATTTATTTATTTATTTATTTATTTATTTATTTATTTATTTATTTATTTATTTATTTATTTGCTACTTTACCCTTGTGGTAGCTAAATTAGAATTCCTGATAGCTAGAAAAATGCACCACATTCTTTGTGTGCTCCCCATCTAAGCACATCTGTTGATTTCTATTTTTTTTCTTTTTAAAGGGCACATATGAGTCATCCTCTAGAAACAAAGAGACTTCAGTTTGAAGCTTCCATAGGAATACAATATAAATAGTTTGTAATCACATGATTTTTTTTTTTGAAATCTGAAAGAATTCACCTTAGAGATGCCTTTGAACACCTCAAGGCAGCTGCTTCCTTTTGACAGCTGGATTCAAAATGTAAATGTTATTTGTCAGAAGTTGTCATGGTTATTTGCATGTAGATATAAGGGAAGATAGTTATATTGAGACACTTTTTCATTTCTACCAGGAATGTGTACTAGGGTTTGATTTATTGTTGTGCTTTAATAGCTAAAAGTTAAGCCACAGGGTAGCCTTCTGTGGTAGAAAAACCAATGGGCAAAGAATTAGTCAACCTGAGTTCTAGTCTCAAATTCATTATGTGACCTTCCCCTCAGAGTCCTAGATTTCTCCTCTGTAAAATGAGGTGATTTCTGCCCCTCCTCCTAACCCCCACCCTAGGATCATTAACTGTAACTAGGAGAAACACAGGGTGAATTAATAGACCCCAAATTACCCACAGTCTTCTGTTTTTCAGTTTTCTTTGCAGAATACAGGTCAGAGATTAAAGTTCTTGAGAAGTCTTTTCTGGAGGAAAGGGATTGTAGTGACCTTTTTGTATTTGTGTCACCAGGTACGGGGTTTGTCATATCGTAGGGATTTAATAAATGCTTTGCCAGAGATAAAGTTCTCATTTACTTTCTACAGAGATGGCATGCAATAAACTGAAGAAGGCCTTGAGAGCCACTTTCCTCTTCTTCTAGGTCATGTACTTGGAGAAAATGTAAGACAAATAGGGTTGGTGTTTTGGTCAGTTTCTTTCATTTTCATTTCATGAGGCACAGGGAGAAGTTCCCTACCTCGGGGATGTCAGACCTAAGATTTCAGACTACATTGAAACTGGCCAAGGAAAGGAGCCCTGAGAAGCCAAAGTCCTAGGACATGAAGTCAAGGGGCAGAGTGAAAGAAGGGAGTTACTTTGGACTTGTAATTGGTGGGACCAATGTTATGTAGGAATCAAGATCAGCTGTGAACAGAATCCTCCTTCCTTCCCCAGAATCCAAGATTGTATAAAGGGAATTATATCTCTGAAATTTGTAGGAAAATATCCATATGTTTGTTCTCCCTATCCCTTTGAAATAAATATTCCTTTGTAAAAAATTATTATGACTCAAAGGTAGTTAAATGGAATTTGGGTGCTTGGATTCCTAGAATTGGGGGTATAAAATGGGGGGAGATGAATTGAGCCACAGGTAGAGACAAGAGACACCCCCAATCTCCTAAGAGTACAGAAAAATCTGGGTGAGGGAGGAAATGTAATATCTATGGTCAACAGTGTAAGCCCTGGGGGGTAGTATTGGCCACCTCACTTTGTTTGCTGAGTTTTAGATCCTGCATCCCTGAGGATAGATTCTATTGCCCATAACATCTTACATATTGCATTTATATTTTGCTCAAGGAAGGATTATTGTATCTCCTCCGTACTTAGTGGGATCCAGACAATTACTGTTACATTGTACAATGTATATCTGTATGGGAGTTGGAGACTCCATTCCTCATACGTGGGGATACCTAGACCTCAGATAAACTTTTTTTAAAATAAACTTTAGTTTTGAAATTTTCATCAAAATGAAATTCTGAGGGTGGATGTGAACCTGAAAGAGAGAAAGACCTTCTTGGGCAATTAGTTCCCAGGATCAAAACTCAAGCCCAGAATCTTGGTGGAGATGGGGATACCCTGTGTTTCATACCATGGATCGTGGTAGGAATTATAGTCCCTTTAGCTAAATCTGATTTCCTTAGTGGCCTTTTCTGAAATATAGGTGTGGGGGGGGGGTGGAGTGAAAGAAATAGGAGCAGAATTTTTCTACTGAAAACTGAGAGTTATGAATACCTGAGAGTTGGCTATTTTAGGAAAGGCTCTTACTGATTGACTTGTCTTTTCCCATCCTAATCTAGAGATTTTAATGAACAATAAATGACTCAAATAAATTTAACACAGTACAGATATGGAATCAGAAATCCTAGTCATGGCTATGTCATTATATACTCTAGAGAAATCATTTACTCTCTTGGTGCCTCAGTTTCCTCACCTGTATAATGGGAGGGCTGGATTAGATGATTTTTAATATCTCACATTAACATAATACTTTATAGTTTACAGAGTGCTATACCTACAACAAAGAAGACGGTGTTAAATATTATGATTCTTGCATTACAAATGAGAAAATTGAGGCTTAGGAAGAATAAATAAATGACTTTCCATTGTCACACAGCTTACTGAAAATGAGAGGATCACACTAGATAATTCCTATGATTCCTTCCATCTCTAACATTTTGTTATGTTATGTACTGAAACTCAACACCAACATCAGAGTAAGGACTTAAATTTGGATTTGGGGATGTTAAATCTAGTACTGTTTCCACTCTTCCACAATGTAATTCCCCAAACTACTTAGCCCTGATCCACTCAAACTGTAATTCCATTTTATCTACTACTAAAGCTGCTTTAAACATTTAAGGAGGAATTGAAAAACATTTGTGGACAGGCCTTCCAGCACTTTTCCATATTGATTAAATACCATGTTGAAGATAAGGAAAATTCATTCCTGTACAATTTATTTTGAAGCAAAAATTTATAAGCTATTTAGATTATAAACATTTCAGTAACATCTGTGTGGTTAAGACTGAAGTTTACCCTTTTCAGGGCTCATTAGAAATAAATTTATGTGATAACTTTAGGATTTGTTTATTTTTCTTCTGTAAATCTTCAATCAGTTTTATTTTTTTTTAAGCCCATTAGGTGGGAAGATAGCAGAAGAACATGAAACTTTCTTGTCCTCTTAATACTACCCATAAAAAAACAAAATCACTCCACAGAATCAGAGCTAAAAGTGACAGAAACCAGATAGGAATTGGGAGTGAAGCTGAATAGCCTGGGAAAACTAGGGAGGAAGATATCTGACTTCCTTGGCCTCAGTCATACTGCTGTAGACCTAAATCAGGAACAGAGCAAACAAAGTGGGCCACCTCACTTTGTTTGCCGAGTCTTGGATCCTGCATCCCTGAGGATACCACCACCCATATCATCTTACACATTGCATTTATATTTTGCTCAAGGAAGGAATATTGTATCTCCATACTTAGACACTCTTGACTATTAGTTTATTTTGTCTTCCTAATCTGGGATTTAATCAGTGTTATTGCTGTTCAGTCCTGTCCAATTCTTCCTGATAAGCATGGACCTTACTGTCCATGTTTTGTGTCTGTGTGTTTACAAAGATCCTAGAGTGGTTTGCCATATCCTTTTCCAGTGAATTAAGGCAAACAAAGGTTAAGTGACTTGCCCAGGATTACACAGTTAGTAAGTGTCTGAGGTCAGATCTGAATTCAGGACTTCCAGACTCTAAGCTCAGCACTCTATCCATTGAGCCATCTAGCTGTCCCAGTCAGTGGAGGAGTCTCTAATTGTGAAAATGTCCTCTGTTAATGCAGATCAGCAATTTTCTTTCTTAGAGATTTGCTTGGAGACACTGAGAGTTTTAAATGATTTGTCAGGGATTAAGCAGAGGCAGGTAGGTAGCAAATAGAATGTTAGATCTGGAACTAGGAAGATTTGAGTTCAAATCCAGTCTCAGGGACTTACTATCAGTGAGATCCTAGGCTAGTCACTTAACCTAAGACTGGTCCTCTATCCATACTACTTTTCATGGAGTACTGTAATATTAAAAATAAACAAGAAATAAAATATTGACCTTTAAAGAATTCTTCCCTAGGAAGAAAATGCGTTGTTTCTTTAAAGTTTGTTCTACTGTAACCAAGTAATCGTCTTTCAAATTTTACTTACACTAGAGGTTCTTTATCTGGGACTCTAAAAAGGCCTGAGAATAAATTTCAAAGTGAGAGGGTTCTGTGAATTTAGATAGGAAAAAAATGACATCTTTATTTTCACTAACCTTTTACTGAAATTTAGCATTTCCTTTCAATATGAATTTTTAAAGACAACATTATTATTCTGAGAAGTCCATAGGCTTTAACAGACTGCCAAGGGGTGCATGATTCAAGAAAAGGTTAAGCACCCCTGACTTAGATTAATGGGGTTTTCCTGGATTTGAGCAAATTAGCTTCTTCTTCACTTGCTTAAGTCAATTCTTTCAAGGCTTGGTGGGGTGGGGTGACAATATAAATATTTCCAGGGGATATTTTAGAAAATAATGGGCCATTTACTTCATCCTACCATTATAAAGTAATAGCATAATTGTCAGTATTATGTAGATTAAGAGTTTGGAAAGCACTGGATTAGATAATTATTTTGAATGCATCTCTATAAGAACAGGGGAAGTCCTTACCTTTAGAGTAGCCCTTGATTTGTCTTGACAAAAAGGGTTACTGTAAGGCCATTCTCCTTTGAGAAACATGAAACAATAAATTTCTTAAAATAACAAGCTGACCAGGTAAATTAGGAAGACAAATCTTTGACACTTAAGCAGTTAATTCAAACAAGGCACTGCTATGAGTAGTTTAACTTTTGAAAATGGATTTATTAGGCCTTGGGAATGGGCCAAGATTGCACTCTCCATAGTTGATTCTGGACATTTAAATCACAAGCACTTCCCTAATATACTAATAGCACTTTGCATTGATTCTAGTTTCAAAATGTCCTGAGTTCATTAATTGGTTACTCTTTATATGATCCCTGTGTTTGACTCTATAGAGGAAAATACGAAAGCAGAATGGCCGCTCAGACCCTCAGACAGATGTCTTGTTGGGAGATAAAGTTAACATTCTTGATACTGGGTTGTTGAAGGCCAAACCTAAAGAACACAAACTCTTGCAAGTTCATCTATAAAGAAAAGACTTCAAATATAAGCATGGTGATGGACTCCCAGTTATCTGAAGACCATTCTAGATAAGGTTTGAAGCCACAAACTATCAGAAGGTGAGTCATCAGGGTCTTAATTGCTTTAGTCACAACAAAACTGATTAAGCTATCTACTAATGGATCAGTAAACAAACAAACATTTATTATCAAATACCTACCCTGCTAGGTGCTGGGATGAGGTATAAACAGGTTTTACTCTCCATTATTAGTGCAATTACACCAATGAAATCATGGAGGCATTGAAGTAGGTAATAGGAGGCAGAGGTAATAGGACTTCATCAAGAAAAAAGCAGAAACAAAATTGAAAAGTCAGTGTTTCTGATTCTAGTATATTGTGTCATTTTTTAAAAATGTGCTTTGAAATCCCTGAACATTACTGTTGGTAGAGCTGTGAATTAATCCAACCATTCTGGAGAGCAATTAGAACCCTGCCCAAAGGGCTATAAAACTGTGTAGACCCTTTAACCCACCAATATCTCTACTAGGTTTTTCCCCAAAAAGATCAAATAAAAAGGAAAAGGAATTTTATATACATTATATATATATATATGTATATGTTTTACATTTCATGAATAGGGAAAAGAAAACAAATTTTTGAATCATAACTGTGAGATCAGGGGAAGCTCTTTTTATGGTGGCAAAGAATTGAAAATTGAGGGGCTGCCCATCAATTGAGGAATGGCTTAGCAAGTTGTGGTATATGATTGTGATAGAATACTATTATGCTTTAAGACCATGATGGTGAACCTATGACACGTGTGTCAATACTGACACACATAGCCATTTTCAATGACACATGGCCTCATGCGGGCTCAGTGTGCCTTGGGGCCCCCCTGGGTTTCCCCTGCCTGCTCAGGGTGTGGGTAGGTGGGAGGGCTGCTCCACCCACTGGCCACAGAGACGGGGAGAGCAGTGGGCGGGCATGGGGGGAAGCTGAGGCATGAGGGACTCCCCTGGGGGCAGGGAGGAGGCGCATAGGCAGAGAAGGAACACATAAGGGCAGGCAGGTCAAGCCAGCCATCTGGGGAGGGGTGGGGTAGGGTGGGGCAGAAGACTGCTTTTTTAAATAGCAGAAGACTGGGTGGGGCTCTGGCCCATGTGCAACAGAGGAGTGCCAGGAACCAATTACCAGATACTTTTAGCACCCTGAACAATATAGCAATGGCTTTACTCACAATTTTCCCCTCTACAAACTTTTGTGAGACCTTATTTTCAGCATTAAATAATATCAAAACCAACAAAAGAAAACAGATTGACAGATGAAGTTAGTAGTGCTTGCTTGGGCTTGAAGTGTACAAAATACCAACCTTCAACTGAAGATTTAGTCAATGAAATTCAGCAACAAAAAAGCCACTAGTAGCCAGGTTAGTTAAATAATTTCCCCCTCCCCCTCACTTATCTTAGTTTACTGGACCCCACACAATAAATAATATCAAGACCAAAAAAAGATACCAACTGACAGATGAACAAAGAAGCCACTAAGCAGGTAAGTTAAATATTAGTTTTTGGTTTATTAAATACAATTATATATTACAATTATACATTTTTGTTATTTAAACTATAAATATCACAAAATTATGGTTTTTTTTCTCAAAGTGACATACCACTTGAGTTATGCTCTTTTTTTTTTTTTGGCAAATTTTGACACATCAAGCTCAAAAGGTCTTTAATCACTACTTTAAAAATAATGAGTAGGATCCTTTCAGAAAAATCTGGGAAGACTTAAATGAAGTGATGCAAAGTTAAATAAGAAGAACTAGCATACAACATTTGTACACAGTAATGGCAATATTGTACAATGATCAGCTCATCCACCTTTGATGTTCACCTTTCACCCAACTCTCACCTGTGACTCCAAGAAGCGGTAGCATTCACAGTGACCACACCACAGTAAATAATCTTGGCAGATGAACTAAACCAGGCTGAAGGGAACCAATGGACTACAAATCCATAAGCATGTTAGGAAAATGTCTACCCCAAGCATGTCCCTGGTGGAATGGACAGATAAGAACAATTTGTTCCAGTGTTCATGAAGGCAGCTGAAGCAGGCTTAGTTGAGTGCTTAGAGCTTGCTGAGATATATGTCCATCCATCACTAGGAATCTTGACTTTTGTCTTACCCCTGGACTTTAATGATTCTGGAAGAGAGAGTGAGGCTAAGGCTGATGACTTTGCACAACTCAATCTTACTTAAGTTCAATTCATATATAAGTCAAGAAATGATCCAGTGATGCCTTTTGTCCTCTTCCAAAATGAAGGACCACCACCACCACCAAGAATATTTAGTTATAAGAGCATGATTATGTTTAACTAAGTTTGTTAAGTATGGGATTAATAATCTTTCTTATTTTTAACTTTTATGGCCTAAGAGGAATATACAAGACTGCATTATACAAAAGAATTATTTCCCTGCCACTATAATGCAATTTTGCCTAGAAGAGGGAATTTTAGAGTCCTAATGATAATTCAGGTTTTCTCTGAGACTTGAATGTATGCTTGTGCATAATATATTAAAATACAGACTTTTACCTCTACACCTTCTGCATTGTGGAAAATATATTTTGGTAATGGTTATCTACCAGATGACTCAGAGAGGAGATATTCCCCTGCAAATCTTATAAGGAAATAGGTACTGAAGTCAAAAGACTCCCAACCCCACCCTGTCCACACCAGGCACATTATGGTATTTCCACTTACCAGTTTGTACCTGAGAGTAAAACACGTCACCTCTCATATGGTAATGGTTTCCCTGCCTACCTCATAGGGATGCTCTGAGGAGTAAATAGCAGAATACATATGAGAATACATTGTTAAACTGTTAAGGCACTGCCTAAAATATAAGTTATGGGAGAAGAGTAGGATCGTTTTAAAAGGGATCATTAGATGGAGTTATTTGGATTTAAAGTACCAAATAAATGTTTATTTCCTGCTTAGAGATGACTTGTTTTGATTCAGGGGTGACAGCTGTGACAATAAAATAAAACCAGGCTTATTGCATGTGTTCTTGTCTTCTCAAATCAAAGTTTATAGAACAGATTTGAGAACTCAGAAAATCCAGTTAGTTATTTGCTAATGATATGTTTATAGGCATTCGAGGCAGGATTAGATAACTATTATCAAATAAGTCAGGTAAATGTTCATGTTAAGAAGTCATTCCCTCTTCTGGCTTTGCAATCCTATTATATGTTATCATCTCAAGGGATGTTATGAAAGTCTTAATATAAAATGAATTTAAATCGACCATAATTTTCTTGCTGGAAGCTTTGTGAAGGAAGGAGAAGAGTGCTGGGTTTAGAGTTAGGAAGATCTGAGTTTAAATCTGAATTCAGCCCTTTACCAGCTACATGATCTGGGAAAGTCATTTAACTTCTTGGCCTTCCTAATACTTCTCTACCCCACACCAAGATCTCCTTACACTGAAAAAATTAATACAAATTATAGATGCTTTTTATGTGTGTTTATTTTTAGGGGCCATATAGCACTGTACCACTACCACTCACACTTGAACCCTCTGGTCAGAAACTGACAAAGGAGAGTCTCTGTAATGCAGCTATGGAGAACAAGAATCTAAGCAAGAGCCACAGCCAAGTCCACAAACCAAAGTCCCTGGAAAAAATATAAGGTAGTTTTTGAAATAATAAATATTAAAGTAGTTATCAATATAAAAAACACTGAATAAAATGAACTGGATTTATTTTGGCAGTGGAAACCCCAGAGGGCGTTAATGATGATCACCTCCTTCAGATTCCCTGAAAACACCAATGGGATAAATGAGCCATTTTTCATCAATGCCAAGAATTTTAAGGACTTCTGAGGCATTGGCTTGGAAGGAGCCATTGTTTTCCCAGAGTCTCTTTTATAAGAGAAATCTCAGTCTTACAGCAATGGAAAACACAGCAGCAATTTACTAGACAACAACCAGGACACTGCTATTATAAACTCTTACTGACAGTGCAAAGAGGAAATCTAATCAGACTTAGCTTTCTCAGAGTAAGCATGCACAAACAATGTGGCATAGGGCTCATATTAGATCCATTTTCCCTCTGAACCAGGAGCCTGGTTCAATAAACTGCCCATTATCTGACCACCTGGATACACTGGAGAAGGAATGTTATATTCCGTTCCATACAATTAAATTCCTCACATCTTTAGAGAGTTGGCACCAGAAGAGATCCTGGAGACCAGATAGTTCAGTCCCTTTATAGGCAAAGAAACTTGGTCCCAGAGATTGTAAACTAGGACAAATCATTTACTCATTGAGTTAGTTGTAGAGTTGGGAGAGCAGCCTAATTCTTTAGCTCCCAAGTGCAGGACTTTTTTTTCACTCTGCTACTTCCCTTCAATGCTCATGTTGTCAGAGCCTATAATCCATGAAGCTTGTAGCCCACTAGGGAAAGGAAAATGGTTTAAGCAGGAAGTATCAGGCAAGCAGTAATTAGCAGTTCTTGCTATTCTCTTGTGTGTCCAGTTGTCTTCTCAGGATCACAAATTAAGAGCTGAAAAGTACCCCAGAGGCTACCTCATCTAACCTTTTCATTTTATGGATGACTAGAACAGGGAGTAAGTAACTTCCCAAAGTCAAACTGATATAGAGGAACAGGCTTCCTTAGACACCGTAACATTCCAGATTGTTAGAGTATATAAAAGATTCAATTTTTCCTTGCATTCAGGAAGGTGAATTTGAGGCCCTCTGGCCTTCATTCTTTTTTTTTTTTAAACCCTTACCTTCTGTCTTGGAACCAATTAGTTCCAAGACAGAAGAGCAGTAAGGTCTACACAATGGGGGTCAAGTGACTTGCCCAGGGTCACACAGCTAGGAAGTATCTGAGTCTATATTTGCACCTAGGACCCCCCATCTTTAGGCTTGGCTCTCAATCCACTGAGCCATTCAGCTGCCCCCCCCTCCTTTCTTTATTGATGAGCACAGATAGACACCTCTCAGCTTACTCCTGTTAAACATCTATTTTATATTCCAGTTATCTGATTATCCTCTAAAATGGGCAGATCACCCCCTTTTGACTTTGAGGCATAAGATATAACCATATGACCCACTTCAGGCTCCAGAGACCTAGTAATGTGCCATAATCATCCTTTCTCTAGTTACACAGGCCCTGTTGACAAAAGGGTATATAAAGCCCAGAACACATCTCCTATAGAAAGCAATGTTCTACCTCCATGCTATCTTTCCAGCCATTTCAACATAAATTCCAAATGAATAAATTTCTCTTTTTATTTATAGTTTTGGGGTCTTGCATTCTTGAAAAGGGTACCTGTCGTGAACCTTGGGATTTTTTTTAATTGCTTAAAAGAAGCATAGAGAATGGAATATCTTTATTAAATACATGTAGACTAAATTGCATAGAGTATAAATCTTGAAAGGAAAAGCTAATCAATTTTTTATCTTTAATTTTTAATTTTATTTGGTCAATTTCAAACATTATTCCTTGGTTACAAAAATCATATTCTATTCCTGCCCCCCGCCTTTCCCATAGCCGATGTGTATTTCCACTGGGTATTACATGTGTACATGATTAAAACCTATTTCCATGTTGTTGGTGTTTGCACTAGGATGTTCCTTTAGAGTCTACATCCCCAATCATATCCCCCTCGACCCATATAATCAAGCAGTTGTTTTTCTTCTGTGTCTCTACTCCCACAGTTTTCCCTCTGAATGTGGATAGTGTTCTTTCTCATAGAGCCTTTCAGGTTGTTCATGATCACTGCATTGCCAGTAATGGAGAAGTCCATTACATTTGATTGTGCCACAGTGTATCAATCTCTGTGTACAATGTTCTGGTTCTGCTCCTTTCGCTCTGCATCAATTCCTGTAGGTTGTTCCAGTTCACAAGGAAATCCTCCACTTTATTATTCCTTTTAGCACAATAGTATTCCATCACCAACATATACCACAATTTGTTCAGCCATTCCCCAATTGAAGGGCATCCCCTCATTTTCCAATTTTTTTGCTACAACAAAGAACGCAGCTATGAATATTCTTGTTCATGTATTTTTCCTTATCTCTTTGGGGTACAAACCCAGCAGTGCTATGGCTGGATCAAAGGGTAGACATTCTTTTATTGCCCTTTGGGCATAGTTCCAAATTGCCCTCCAGAATGGTTGGATCAATTCACAACTCCACCAGCAATGAAGTAATGTCCCGACTTTGCCCAGTCCCCTCCAGCATTTATTACTTTCCGTTGCTGTCATGTTAGCCAATCTTCTAGGTGTGAGGTGATACCTCAGAGTTGTTTTGATTTGCATCTCTCTGATTATAAGAGATGTAGAGCACTTTTTCATGTGCTTATCAATAGTTTTGATTTCTTTGCCTGAAAACTGCCTATTCATGTCCCTTACCCATTTATCAATTGGAGAATGGCTTGATTTTTTGTACAACTGATTTGCCTCTTTATAAATTTGAGTATTAGACCTTTGTCAGAGGTTTTTGTTAAGAAAATTGTTTCCCAATTTGTTACTTCCCTTCTGATTTTGGTTATATTGGCTTTGTTTGTACAAAACCTTTTTAATTTGATTTAATCAAAATTATTTATTTTACATTTTGTGACTTTTTCTAAGTCTTGCTTGGTTTTAAAATCTTTCCTTTCCCAAAGGTCTGACATGTATAATATTCTGTGTTCACCTAATTTACTTATAGTTTCCTTCTTTATGTTCAAGTCATTCACCCATTCTGAGTTTATCTTGGTACAGGGTGTGAGGTGTTCATCCAAACCTAATCTTTCCCACACTGTCTTCCAATTTTCCCAGCAGTTTTTATCAAATAATGGATTTTTGTCCCAAAAGCTGGGATGTTTGGGCTTGTCATAGACTGTCTTGCTGAGGTCATTTACCCCAAGTCTATTGCACTGATCCTCCTTTCTGTCTCTTAGCCAGTACCACTGCTTTATAGTATAGTTTGAGATCTGGTATGGCAAGGCCACTTCCTTTGCATTTTTTCATTATTTCCCTGGATATCTTTGATATTTTGTTCTTCCAAATGAACTTTGTTATGGTTTTTTCTAATTCAGTAAAAAAGTTTGTTGGTAGTTCAATGGGTATGGCACTAAATAAGTAAGTAAGTTTGGATAGGATGGTCATTTAAGTCAGTTGCTTTTTAAATTGTAATTCTATTTCCTCTTTCCTTGAAAATTAAGGAAGTTGGGGGCAGCTGGATGGCTCAGTGGATTGAGAGCCAGACATAGAGTCAGGAGGTCCTAGATTCAAATCTGGCCTCAAACACTTCCCAGCTGTGTGACCCTGGACAAGTCACTTAACTCCCATTACTTAGCTCTTATTGCTCTTCTGACTTGGAACCAATACACATTATTGATTCTAAGATGGAAGGTAAGGATCATTAAAAAAAATTAATTTTTAGAAAATTAAGGAAGTTCATGTACAGGTTTCAAGTTCCAGTAATGATACAAAAAGCTCATACACATGAGGAGTTGATTCCACTTTTTGTTTAACTGTGGGCAAGATGGATACATGTGATGCATGTACCTGAGAGGAGAACATGTCACTGGCAAATAAAAAACTGGAACCTACAATGTCATAGTTAGGATGCAGTGATGGAACTAGAGCCAGGGCCACCTTGGACCCATAAAAAATTAATGCTTGCTTTAATAAAGTTCACTGGGGCTATTTCACCAAGATTAAGGCTCATGGGTAGTGATAACGGTAAAGATTTAAATCGTAGCATGTACCATTGTGCTGAAAAGTGGATCTCAGGTATCAATTGTTTGTCAATTCAATTAGTAAATATTTAGTAAGTGATTATTTTAGTATCTAATATGGACCAGGCAAGGATAGCTAGGTGATACAAGTCTAATATTCTGTCCACAAGACCACCTAACTATCTCTCATCACAGTTCATAGTTGTTCCCCCCAAACCAAACAGTGCTTTGTGATGATCTACATGCGGGCTTGTGTAGCAACACTTTAATAATTGAATAGTTACTACTGTTCTTCAATCTTCCACACACAGAATAAACAAAAGGAGAATGCTCCTTAGTTAGGCTCATGCTTGCCTTAGTTTTTGCAAGGGGTGCTATTTCAGCTTGGTCACTAAATGCAGAAGGCCTCTGCTTGACAATCAAATCCCTAATAAACTCCCAAAATACATCCCTTGGGACAGAGGCTTCTTCTTGATAGGAGGGGCCTGGATACACACTGAGGTACTTTTTCCTGCTCTGGCTCATAGCCCTCATTCTCCCCCACCCTTATAGAGGGGTCTGGGAAAAAGCCCTTTCCAAGCTTTAAATGTTGGCCCTTTGATCTTTGGGCTTGTCATAGACTGTCTTGCTGAGGTCACTTACCCCAAGTCAATTCCACTGATCCTCCTTTCTATCTCTTAAGCAGTACAACTGCTTTATAGTATAGTTTGAGATCTGGTACTGCAAGATACCTTCCTTCGCATTTTTTTCTTTATTATTTCCCTGGATATCCTTGATCTTTTGTTCTTCCAAATGAACTTTGTTATGATTTTTTCTAATTCAGTAAAAAAGTTTTTTGGTAGTTCGATTGGTATGGCACAAAATAAGTAAGTAAGTGTGGGTAGGATGGTCATTTTTATTATGTTTGCTCGTTTTACCCATGAGCATAATGTTTTTCCAATTGTTTAGATCTAGTTTTAATTGTGTGGAAAGTGTTTTGTAGTTGTGTTCATATAGTTCCTGTGTTTGTCTCGGCTGATAGATTCCTTAGTATTTTATATTGTCTAGGGTGATTTTAAATGGAATTTCTCTTTCTAATTCTTGCTGCTGAAATGGGTTAGAGGTATATAGAAATGCTGATGACTTATGAGGGTTTATTTTGTATCCTGCAACTTTGCTAAAGTTGTTGATTATTTCCACTAGCTTTTTGGTTGATTCTCTAAGATTCTTTAAGTAGACCATCATGTCATCTGCAAAGAGCAATAACTTGGTCTCCTCCTTGCCTATTTTGATGCCTTCAATTTCTTTTTCGTCTCTAATTGCTTTTGCTAGTGTTTCTAGTACAATGTTAAATAATAGTGGCGATAATGGGTATCCTTGTTTCATTCCTGATTTTATTGGGAATTCATCTAGTTTATCCCCATTGCAGATGATGTTGGCTGATGGTTTTAGATAAATACTGGTTATTATTTTTAAGGAAGACCCTTGTATTCCTATAATTTCTAGTGTTTTCAATAGGAATGGGTGTTCTTTTGTCAAAGGCTTTTTCTGTGTCTATTGAGATAATCATGTGACTTTTGTTGGTTTGCTTGTTGATATGGTCTATTATGTGGATGGTTTTCCTAATATTGAACCATCCTTGCATTCCTGGTATAAATCCTACTTGATCATAATAAACCCTAGTGATCACTTATAGGAGTTTTTTTTTTTGTTTGTTTTTTTGCATCTGTGTTCATTAAGGAGATTGGTCTATAGTTTTCTTTCTCTGTTTTTGACCTGCCTAGCTTTAGAATCAGTACCATATTTGTGTCATAAAAGGAATTTGGTAGAACTCCCTCTTTGCTAATTATGTCAAATAGTTTGTATAGTATTGGGATTATCTATTCCTTGAATGTTTGATAGAATTCACTCATGAATCCATCAGGCCATGAGGATTTTTTTCTTAGGGAGTTCTTTGATGGCTTGTTCAATTTCTTTTTCTGATATGGGATTATTTAAGAATTCTAATTCTTCTTCTATTAGTCTAGGCAATTTATATTTTTTGTAAATATTCATCCATATCACCTAGATTGGCATATTTATTGCCATATAATTGGGCAAAATAGTTTTTAATGATTGCCTTAATTTCCTCTTCATTGGAGGTGAGGTCTCCCTTTTCATCTATGATACTGTTAATTTGGTTTACTTCTTTCTTTTTTTTTTTAATTAAATCGATCAGTTCTTTGTCTATTTTGTTTGTTTTTCAAAATACCAGTTTCTAGTCTTATTTAATAGTTAAATAGTTCTTTCACTTTCAATTTTATTAATTTTTAGGATCTCTAGTTTTCTTCTGGTGATTTTTAATTTGTTTGCTTTCAAGTTTTTTGATTTGCATGTCCAAATCATTGACCTCTGCCCTCCCTAATTTGTTAATATATGAACTCAAAGAACCTCTGCCCTCCCTAATTTGTTAATATATGAACTTAAAGATATAAATTTTCCCCTGTGTACTGCTTTGGCTGTATCCCATAGGTTTTGAAAGGATGTCTCATCATTGTCATTTTCTTCAATGAAATTATTAATTGTTTCTATGATTTGTTCTCTAACTAAACGATTTTGTAGAATCACATTATTTAATTTCCAATTAATATTTGATTTGGCTCTCCATGTACCCTTACTGATCATTATTTTTATTGCTTTATGATCTGAAAAGATTACATTTATTATTTATGCTTTTCTGCATTTGTTTGCCATGTTTCTATGACCTAGTACATGGTCAATCTTTTTTAATGTACTGTGTGCTGCTGAAAAGAAGGTGTATTCCTTTTTGTCCCTATTTATTTTTCTCCATCTATCTATTAATTCTAATTTTTTCTAAGATTTCATTCACATATTTTACCCCTTTCTTATTTATTTTTTGATTTGATTTATCTAAATTTGATAGTGGTAGATTCAGGTCTCCCACTAGTATAGTTTTACTATCTATTTCCTCCTTCAATTCCACTAGTTTCCCCTTTAGAAATTTTGATGCTATACCATTTGGTGCATACATGTTGATTATTGATATTTCTTCATTGTCTATACTCCCTTTAATCAGGCTGTATTTACATTCCCTATACCTTTTAATCATATCTATTTTTACTTTGGCTTTGTCAGATATCATGATTGCAACTCTTTCTTGCTATCAGTTGAGGACCAATAGGTTTTGATCCAACCTTTGATTCTAACCTTGTGAGTATCTACCTGCCTCAGGTGTATTGCTTATAGACAACATAAGGTAGCATTTTGGATTCTAATCCACTCTCCTCTTTGTTTTCATTTTATGGGTGGGTTCATCCCATTCACATTCGAAGTTATGATTGTCACTTGTATATTCACCAGCATTTTGATATCCTCTCCTAATTCTGTCCTTTCTTCTTTTGCTATATTCTTTTAAACCAGGGGATTACTTCTAATCAATCCCCCTAATTCCCTCCCTTAATATTCTTCCCTTTCTGGCCCCTCCCTTTTTGTTCCCTTCTTGTTTTTTTAGGTTTTGTTAAGTTCCCTCCCCCCTCTCTTTCCCTCCCTTTTTGTATTCCCTCACCCCTATCCCCTTTAGTTTTTCCCTTCTCACTTTCCCTGTAGGATAAGATAGAATTCAAGACCCCAATGGGTCTAGATGCTCTTCCCTCTCAGAATTGATTTCACTGAGAGTAAGTTTTAAGTATTACCTATTAGCACTCTCTTCCTCCCCTTCTTATAAGAGTATTCTTTCCCTCTCCTTCCCTTGTGTATCTTTGTGTGATAAAGATTATCCTATTTATTTTATGTTTTCAAGTATCTCTTGGTGCCATCTTTGATTCCCCCCTCTCTTTTCCTTTTTTGTATGTCATCTTATAGCACTTATTACCTCAGTCTTTTCCTGTGAATGATCCTTCTAATTATTATAATAGTGAATATAATTTTTGAGAGTTACAAATAACAATTTCCCCATATATCAATGTATATAATTTGATGTAATTGTAGCCCTTAAAGAAGAAAGTTTGAATTAAAAAAAAAAAAAAAACCTTTTTCCCCTTTCCCCTGTCTTATGTACCTTTCCTTGTTTCTCTTGACCTTTGTGTTTGGATATCAAACTTTCCACTTAGTTCTGGTCTTTTCTTTACAAATACTTGGAAATCTTCTACTTTGTTGAATGCCCATACTTTCCCCTGGAAGTATTTAATCAGTTTTTATGGATAGGTGATCCTTGGTTGAAGACCCAATTTTCTTGCCTTTCTGAATATCATGTTCCAATCCTTGTGGTCCATTAGTGTGGAAGCTGCAAGGTCTAGTGTGATCCTGATTGGCGCTCCTTGGTATCTTAATTGTCTCTTTTTGGCTTCTTGTAGAATTTTCTCCTTAGCTTGAAAGCTCTTGAATTTGGCAATTACATTCCTGGGAGTTGTCTTTGAGGATTTAGTGTAGAGAGTGTTCTGTGAACTCTTTCAATGTCTATTTCCCCTCCTTATTCAAGAACATCAGGGCAGTTTTCTTGGATGATTTCTTGTAATATGATGTCAAGATTTCTGTTTATTTCTGGCTTTTCAGGTAGACCAATGATTCCCAAATTGTCTCATCATGACCTGTTTTCCTGATCTGTCACCTTGTCAGTGAGATGTTTTATGTTTTCTTCTATTTTGTCAGTCTTTTGACTTTGCTTTATTAATTCTTGCTGTTTTGCAAGATCATTGTCTTCCAGTTGCCTAATTCTGGCCTTTAAGGACTGATTTTCAGCTATAATCTTTTGATTTTCCTTTTCGGTTTGGTCTGTCCTGCTTGTCTTGGCTACCAGCTGTTTCTCCAATTTGAAGTTCTTGTCCTTCAGACTTATTTTTTCTTTGAATTATTTCCCACTTTTCTTGCCAGAAGGCTTTCATCTTTTTCATAAGCTCCAGTTTTAATCCTCAAGAGCTTTTGGAAATTTTCCATTTTGGGGGGGAAGATTTTAAGTTTATTTGAACTTCCTCCTGTATTTCCTCGGTAGCCTGGATTTTTCCTCTATAAAAATTTTCCAGGGTCAATGCCTTCTTTTTGTTTTTCTTGGAGGGAGGTTGTTGCTCCTGGGCATTATTTGCCATCACTGTGGAGGTTTTTCCTTCCCCTTTTAGTAATAAATCTGAGTGAGATGGGCAGGTTCTCTGTGTATGGAGTTAAGGAGAAAAGATTTTGTCTGAGGCAAGCTCTCAAATCTCCGTGGCTTCTGCTGTTTGCAGCCCTTCTCTGTGATATCTTCCTGTGAGTGCCCAGGGTCTACGCTCTTCAGCCTCCTGCACTTTCAGGTGTATCTGCTCTCTGGGGTAGGTCTTTGGTGGTCTTAATTAGCTCCCAAGGACCTAGAGGTGCCCCTTACTCACTCTAAAAGTGCCCCTTGCTCACTCGCTGATTCTGGCATGCACCGTCTCTGACTCTGGTTCTGTAGGTGGGGTGGAGGAGGGTAGATTAGCTTGCAGTTTTGGTGGGAACCTTTTCATCCCCTTATAGTGTGGAAATGCCCAAATCCCACATATCTTCAATACTGAGCCCTCCTGTAGAGTCCCTTCGTTCATATGAATTTGGGTTTTTTTGGTCTTTTGAGGTAGTCTATATTGGTGGGTGCTGAGTAGAGGACAAGTCTTGTGACTAGACTGCCACCATGTTTACCTGGAAGTCCATACCTTGGGTTTTTACTGTAAAGCTCTCCCACAACAACACCATTGGTAAGTGCCAGGAAGAATTGTCACTCTTGGTGACTTCAAGGCTAGTAATCTACTTGCTGCACCACATTGCTTTTCCACTATATTTCTCCCTTTGGGATTTGCATGTGTGAATTCCCAAGAATCTTGCCTTTATGGCTACAGACAAGGAGGATATGACCTACTGAACATGTGCACTGTCCTTTGGTTCCTCTTTTTGTTGAGAAATGTCCAAGTAGAATGAAGAAACAGATGTAGAAGGTAAGATATCAGAATCATCATGATCACAATGACTTGCTGCAGTGGAGAATCTCTCCCATTCTTCTTACTTCTTTTACTCCATATTTTATCTCACCTCACAGAATGGTGCAACCAGTTTCAGAAAAACAAAATTAAAAAAAAAATCCAAGCCCTTCAGTTCCTTCTTTTCTGAAAAAAAGATGATTAATTATGCCTCTACAAGTACAGAAGTCCAGGTGAAATCTTCCAAGCAGCCATTCTTTCCCCTGTCCCTATCAAACAGTTCTCCAATTCTTCCTCCATTGCTGACACATGCCTGGATGCTTCACCAGACTTCCTTCTGCCTCTCATCAGAGAGGAAACAGGCAGCAGGGGCAGGTTTTTTTTGGACTTTCAGATGATAGTGGAAGGTAGTAACAATAGTCTAGCATCCTAGAAACTCTTTTGAGTGAAATGACTGTTGTTAGCTTATAAAAATTAAATTTAGGTTTTGACTCAGTATGAGAGTTATAAAAGTGGTCGAAGTTTATCAAATATTACCCTCTAAATCAAAGACTGTTAGCAGCTGTTATTTATAACAAGTTAGAGATATTGAAAGTGGGAAATATAGGAAGGAGACAAAGTCTGGTCTAGCCTATTAGGCCTAAGTGCTGCTCCAATGAAGTCTGACTCAGTCCCCAATAGGGGCTTCCCCAAGTCCCAATCTCCACATGGATTTCCTGGTAGTCCTCAACCAGAAGTCTTGGTAGTGTCTTCAGCTCCACTCACCAACACAGAATCCAAAGGATGAATCTTTCCAAGGAACCAAGGAAGGAAAGAGAGTTCCTCCAACCCTGCTCTCCTGAAGAAGAGAGAGCCTGAATGCCTGGTCTGGCCTTTTAAAAAGAGTTTTCTTGATGTCACTTTCTGTCTCACCTCCTCAGGAAGCAATCATAGCCTCCCAATTTGCTTAGCACTGCCCAGGGCAGGGTAGTGGTTGTGGCCATTGGTGGTGTGACCTAGTAAGTGATTTATGAATTCTCCTACCTAGTGACCTATCAGTGCTAAGTAGGAGCACTTTAAATTCTTGATTTAATTAGCTAAAAATAGACAAAGGGAGAGCGAATTCTATCTTCACCACCCCCCCTGTGATTCTACTGGAAGACAAGCATGTTGAAATCTCCCAGATTTATATGCTTAGTCTCCCCAATGAATTATTTCCCATAACTAGCTTATATCTCCAAAGACGTTCTAGCTAAAAGTGCATACAATATTGTACTTTCAAAGAGAAAATTACAATAATTGGAGATAAGAGGGAAATAAAAGAGAGAGCAAAACCAATGATTGGTAGATGCATTGACAAAAAAGTCATTTGGGGGCAGTCCGCTTTGGCATAAGAGTTTACATTCAAAGTAAATATGTTTAGTACCCTTTAGTTCAATTAATTATATCCAAAGTCCTTTCTGGATCTTTGATGCAGTGTGTGGTTTCTTCAGGCTTCTTTATGGCACTTTCTCCAAACAGTTCCCTTTCTTGATTTGGGGAGTTAGCGAGCTTCTTTTCCTGAAATTTCTCTTAAGAAAAAAATTTAAATCTTGGATTTTATGAAAATTATACAAACTCCAGAGTTGTGAGACCTGAATCTTACCATTTCCCAAAGAAATTATACCTGTGAAAGTTTATGCATCTAAGGTTCCTTTGTCAGTCTAAATGAAATCACAATGCACTTTTCTAGGCCTCTTTCTTTTTGGACAAGGTTGATGGAAAATAGGTTAGAGAACCGGTGGTAAATATGGTGAGAAAAAGGAGATTGTCTGATAGGGATAACAATAGATGACATTCACTTAATACAATTTACATTTGTAATAATTTTATTTTTTTAATTTATTATTTTATTTTTACCAATTGCATGTAATAACAAATATACATATACATTTTCTGAAGTTATATGATCCAAATTGTCTCCCTCCCTTTTTCCCTTCCCCTTGTCAGAGCTGACAAGCAATTTATTCTGGGTTACATGTGTTTTATTACACAAAACATATTTTAATATCGTTCATTTTTGTAAGTGAATAATCTTGATTTTTAATAATTCTTAGATTCATTTTCTTTCTTGAATTAATTTCATTCTCCCAACAACTCTGTGGCCTGGGTAGCACATGTATTATTACCCCATTTCACAAATAAACTAAGACACAGAGAATGTTAAGTGATTTGTCCAAAGTCACATAGTATAGTGAGGTACTGTGTATTTGAAAAACCTGTTACCCTAAAAAAGAACTACATTTCCTGGGATCCCACTGACTTCCTATCATTATGTACTTCCTGCAGACAGGGGATATTAACCAGGGGGTTGGCTGGCCTCAGACTCTTTGACTTCCTGGCAAGGATAGTAAGCATGGGGGTTTGAACCGGCTGATTAGCCATGGGCATGTGGTTTTTATTTTTGTATCCCTTTTATTCCTCTATTTCTAATGACCATTCATAAATTTCCTAAAATATAACATTTTGTTATTGAGATTTAATTTTAATTTTTATATTGATGGCAACCACTAGTTGGAGAAGGACTTCTCACTTTTTTTAAGGTAGCCTAGATAAATTTTTTTAAGACATGTTTTTCCTACCACACCTGCTGGGCAGCACCAGTTTGTTTGTTTGTTTGTTTTTTATTTCCCCACTTTTTTCCGAACTTGCTACTGGCCTGGCTGCTTTAGTTTGAGGGATTTAGCTGGGGACTCTTGGCAGAGAAGAAATAAGCCACTTCTCTCACTCATCTGCTTGAGTCTCTGTTCCTGGTTCCTCGCTCCTGGGTTGTCCTAGCCATATGATCTTCTTGATACCAATCACCTGGGTTGTCCTAGCCATATGATCTTCTTGATACCAATCACTCATCCTCCTGCTCTAGCCCTAGCCATAGCTCTGGTCTTGACTAATATTGCTGATCCTGCTGTATCTTTGGAACTCACAAACTGGGAGTCCTTGGATCCCTCTCTGGGCAGCTGGTAAAAACCAGAGTATGTTTTCCTTGGGCAACAATTAGCCTCCAAACTCCCTGTCCATGTAGCAGGGGAAGCAAACTGCTCCCTAGCATTTTATTCCAGAGAGGAAGGGGAAGGAAGGTTACTCTTCAAAACAGGAAGTAAAATTACAAGCATGGCTCACTCTATGAAAGAGCAATACCTTGCCTATTTCAAACATCTTCCAGTTTTAGGATGTTTTTCTTTCTACCATTCCTGGGTGTACTGGTCCTTTCAATTATCTTGCCTGAGATTCAGTGGAGAAATTAATATCCCTCCAACCCTTTGCCATTTGGGCCTGCCCAGTCTCTAAGATTCGTACAGTTTGGGATCTTTAAAGATCTTTTCATTGTTTTATGAACGTCTCTGTATTTTATTGTATTTTGCTGATTGTTTTGTTTACAATTTAATTTTGATGTTTTAAGTTCATATATTAATCTGATCAATACTATTCTTTTACACTGAATCATTTTAATCTACTAAGTTTTAGATTTTAGATATATTCTGTTACCTTTCCCCTATAACTACACTGAACAAAATATTGTAAAATATTGCAAAAGCCCCCAAACAGCTTTTTCTTCCATTTTGACTTTGTTAATTGTCACATAGATGATGGATGGACTCCATCAACCTTGCTAAAAACCTTTGGAAAATTTAATGAGCTAAATATCTCAAATTGATTTTAAGGGTCTTTAGACATGTCTTTTAGATTTTTTTCAACAACTCTGACTGATCATTTTGCCTGCCTCTGAGTTATTTGTAACAAGAGGTAAAAGGTCCATTTTAGTAGCTGAAGTGAAGAGCAATTATATCCCCACCTCTGCATTTATAAAAATGCAAATGGATGGGACATAACAGTCTCAAACCAGAGGAGCTAGTAAGTTGTTCCTAGAGCATGGTACCCTTGGATGATTCCTAAGAGGGAGCATCTCTCATTTGTAACTCTTCAGCTTACTCTAATCCCCTTTCACCAGAATGATCTAGATTCTTGATGATGTTTTTTAGACCCAACATCAATAGTACAGAGGTTTGGTTTTTTTCCTAGACTCCCCTACCACATTTATAATGGTGGCAGTAATGGATTTTTAAGAAAAAAATATCTCAACCAAGGTTGAAAGATTGCTACACCTGAAAAACTTGTGACAAGTATCCATTTGCTTTAAATGTCATACAGCAGATTCATGTGAATCTTAATGATAGTGGGTTTGTTTGCTATTGTCATTAAATGGGCTATTATAACTTTGGGGATTTTGATACTTCTTGAATGTGCATTACCTGTGGTACTATTGTTCTTTATAAAAAAACTGTTACTTTGTGAAAATCATTTGCTCTCACACAGTGGATCATGGCCAAGTTTGAAAAGGAAATGGATCCCATTTTTGATGAGAAACCTTTGTATTCCACTTTTTCTTAGCTGACATAGTGTATCAATGATCTTAAGATATATATTTTTGATTTTTAAATTTTTTATTGTTTTGCTTCCATGTGAAATATACTATTTCAGTTTTATTTTTCTCTCCTTTTTGTATTTGAAGCACGTCACCAATATTAAGAAGATTTTCTTTAACTTTTTTGATTTTGCAGTAATATAAGTTTAAGATACATTTGCTATAATATCAATGCATACTGTGAACCTTAAAAATTCTCAGATCCTACTTCAGAACACTTGGTTAAGACCATTCCCCATTTTAAACAATGAAGGGACTTAGATCAGGAATGTGAGACCTCTACTCCACCCCTACTTAAGCATATTTTAGGGGAAGATAAAGTTGTAAACTCCTTGCTGAACAATGAAAAGTACTTAAACCCATACTTATAGTAAGGCAAAAGCCCTTAAGCTGTGCCTATTTTTAAATCTAATACAAAAGGGTGCTAAGTACCTTTAAAGGTCAGACAACTTGTGAACTTGCAAAGGGCAAAGAGGTGAGAACTTACTCAGAGGCTTTTAGTCTACTCAAGTGTGAATTACTCAAAAGTTTAGTCTAATCAGGTGTGAATTAAGAATGGTCTGTCCTTTGGAAAATGTCTACTGTGATTGGAGATGTGAGAACTTAGGGGAGGTGACATAGGAGAAAATTCTCTTTAAAAGGAGATGATAAGCTGAGAGCAAAGGACTCTCTCGGTTCTCCCTCTCAGAGAACTCTCTCTGGAGATTGAGCTGGCCAAAGCTGAACTGGTGTCTCTCTAAACACTAGAATCTTGTTTAGACAAATCTTGTGGTGAGTTGATAAAAGACTGACTGATCTCTCTCTTAGGGTTTTCAGCCTAGGCTGGCTCATGCTGGCCTAGGCTGGTCTAGCCTTTTTCTCATTATTTCCTTTCTCTCTCTCTCTCCCTTTCATTAATTCCTCAATTGTATTAATTAAAATCTCTATAAAACCCATCTGACTTGGGTATATTTAATATTTGGGAATTTTTCCCTGGCGACCACCTTATATTTGATTTAAAACAAGACACTGTCTTGAAACCATATTTTCTATGGTCACAATTTAAGCCAACCACTCTTTTATCTGCAACGGTTTATACCAAACACTATTTTAATTGTTAAAATACCCATAAAGCTTTAGACTATAAAAATGATGCCAATGATTGTTTAAAAAATTATGGGACTTTGCTTAATAACTTGTTTGATTCAAGAAGAAGGGAATTTAAAAAAAGAGACATTGCACAGTGCCAAAGAAGCACAAAACTAAACTACATAGTGACAAGGAGCACAAGGTCAAAAAGTACCAAACCAATCAAGGTAGGATTGATGAACTTCCAAGCCATAAGAAAGAACTTTTACCTAATATGAGACTCAAGGTTGTGGTGCTTGACATATGTTAAGTCACAGGATGCCTTGTATCCACAATCTTCGTGAAATATTCACAGACAAGTACCAAAGTATGGCTATCATCCTGGCTCTCTCTATCCCTGAGAGTGAAGGTAAAATCAGACCAGGGAATGACACTTCCCTATCAGTCCTTTTTTCTCTCTTATAGTATGGTAACTTCTTGTAGTCTTGGCTGCAAATGAGTAAGTGAAATATTACTGCATTTTGTCCTATAGACTTGTGGGACAGAAATCACTTTAATTGGGCCCTGATTCAAGGACCTGTTTTAATTTTTTTTTTGCTTAGAATTTTTATACATACAACTTTGATAGTCTATATTTCATCCAGAAGTTATCTTTTCTCTTATTTGGATTTTTGATGTTTATGATTTTCTCTTGCCAATTCATTTAAATACCTCATAACTCAGTCATGCATTCCTAAGCGATCCCTGTATTTTTCAACATCCTCTTTGGGGGGGGGGGAGTATTATTATTCTAAAATGCAAAGTTTAAGTTCTTTTGAGAGTAATTTTAGGTTAAGAAACATGATACCTCTCCAAATCCAGAAAGTGAACTGTTTGGAGAAGGCACCATGAAGATGCCTCCACAGACCATACACTGCACCAGAAGATCTAGAGTGAACTTTGGGATGTGGTGATCTGAACAGTGTGGGATTGAATGCATTTGTTATATATGTATACTCTTATGCCAAAGGGGACTGTCCCCAACTGAATTTTTGTCATGCACCTAGCAATCATGGGTTTGTTCTTTTTCCTTTTATCCCCCAAATCATTGTAATTTAAAAGTTGGTTATATTTAGAAGATCCATTGGAAAGACCAGTCTTCCACCAAATCTTGGCGGGGATGGGGGATGTGTAATTGAAAATCTGTTACCCTAAAAAAAGGACTACATTTTCTGGGAGCCCAATGACTTCCTGTCGATATGTACTTCCTGTAGACAGAGGATATTAGTGAATGGGCAGTCCTGTTCTCGCTTTTTTATGGCCCTGTCGTCAAGTGTGATAGTAGTGAGTGGGAATTTTGAAATGACTAATCAGTTATGGGCATGTGGTCTTTATTTTGTATCCTCTTTATTCCTTTATTTTTTATTATCATTAATAAATCCATTAAAATATATAATTTTTATTGTTGATATTGAATTTTCATTTTTACACTGAACTACATGTACTGATTATAAGGGTTTTGTTTTTCATTATTTTTGTTGCTCTTGCTTTTGTTATTGTTTACTCTAGGAAGAAGTAGACGAGAAGGCAAATGAATGCTTAAATAAATAAACAAGAGAACAAGGTACTTATTTGACCAAAAAAATGAAATGGGCTTTGTACTGCTATCCTCCATACAGCTTCAGTGACATATTTTTGGCAGAAACATCCCTGACATCAGTTTGGGGATCATAGGCACCTCACAAAGATCTAAACAAGATTTAATAAGGAATTTCTAACCTTAAGTCAAATAGGGATCTGAGTTAATAGACTTCAATTCAACACCAAGCACAATCAATCCAAATAACATAAATAATTTTAGCCTGACTTTTATTCAGCTGCCTTTAGCCAGTTGTGGTGGTTTATTTCTTTGTCTATGAACTAAAGAGCTATAAGTCTTGTCCTTATAAAAGAGAGGCTTTCTTGTCATAATCACTTAGCAGACAAAATTTGATATGGCCAGCAGATGGTCCCAAAGAAATCAATCATGAAACTGGTAGCACAGAGAAATGTGGCAACCACAAAACCAATGGATATATCCAGAATGATGGCTACTAGAAGACATTGGCAGCACTACAGCATCAAATGTATAAGTTACCCTGGCCATGCATATGTCCTGATCAAAATGTATGCCTTCTATAAATAACCCATGATTGTATTTTCCACATTTTTATACTCACCCATTCACAGTGGGACAATTACTTGTGGGAAATCATAGTTCATGTGCTTATGGGATAAATCTCCGCTTGACACTTTATTTGCTACATTGTTTGATTGGATGTCTTCTCTTTAAATTAAGGTGTTCTCTAGATGGTTGTTAACAGTAACCCCATTACATTGGTTGAGTTTGTTGAACTACTCTTTCTCTCTTTTTATTATTTATTATTAGGGAGTTTTTGCTAAGTGTGTGAGAGAGAACAAATATTTGAAAATTAAAGGTTGTAAAAAGAGATGAGTGTTGTAAATTTTGTTTTGTTTTGTTTTTCTTTATTCGAAGATGTTATTTTCCCAATTACACGTAATAACAATTTTTAACATAAGTTTTCCAAAATTATAAGATCCAAACTGTCTCCCTCCCTCCCTTTCCTCCCCCTCTCAGAGATGGTAAGCAATTTGATATGGGTTATACATGTATTATCATGCAAAACACATAATAAAATTTTTAAATAAATGTCAGTGATGGCTCATGAGATATGATGTTGAATGGCTGCTGACCTATGAAGTATCATGAACTTTTCTGGGAGTCTGTATGTGAAAGGAAGTACTCCAGCCTGCTGAGAAGGCTTGCTAATGTGACTATTCTGCTCTATGTAGAACATCTCAGGAATAATACTTATTACAAGAAAGGATCAAAAGGGAATGTTATATCAAGAAATGGTAGTGATGTTCTAAGAATATGTCAAAATTTTCATATTAATGAGTTGCAGTTGCTGAGAAATAAGGTTCTAATAACACTGAAATAAATTTATCTTGAGTAAGATAAGACTTTTCAGTATCAAAGAAAAGAGCTAGTTCTGCAAGGATCACTTTAAACCTATATAAAATCATAAAACATCTCCAACTTAACAGGTCCAAAACAGAATTAAGAATCTTTCCCCTCTAATAATTTTCTCTTCCAAGCTTTCCTATTACTGTTGAGGGTGCCACCATCTTCCCAGGTACCTAAATTCAATGTGCTCCCCATTCAGCAACCTGACCTCACTTACCCCAAATATCAAATTTGCTGCTAATGTTGCTTTTTATGCTTTCATAATATCTTTTCTCTATGTCCCCTTCTCTCCACTCACATAACCATCAACATAGTTCTGGCCCTCATCAATCCTTGCCCAAGTTATTGTAACAGCTTCCTAATTGGTCTACCTCTGTCTCCCCACTCCAATCTGTCATTCACTAAGCTGCCAAAGTGATTTTTCTTAAAATAGAAAATTAATCATGTCACTCTCTTACTCAAAATACTCCAGTAGTTCCTTTGTATGCCAAGGATCATTATAAATCCTTCTATCTGGCACTTAAATCTCTTCATAACCTGGACCCTTTCTACTCTTACTCCCTTCTATATACTTTATGATTCATACTTGCTGGTCCACTTGCAAACAGTACTTCATATTCTATCCCTATGTCTTTCCACTGACTGTTCCCTGTGCCCGGAATGTTCTGCTCTTAGTGTTTTTTATACTATATCATACTGCTTCTCCTAGAAAGACCAGTGTCCATATCTTGGATCTGCTACCCATTCTATGTGTCTTTTGTTAGAATCACTTCCATTCTCTGTTCTTGACTTCAGTTTTCTTGTTTGTAAAATGAGAGGTTAGACTAAATGATCATTAAGATACTTCCCATCTCTAGCTCCTATAAATTTATGTATATATCTTATCTAATGAGAAATATTAGCTTTTTGAAGGCACAAAACATATTTTACATATCTTTGTATCAATTTCAGAGTCTATAGCATACCTGTCACTGTTTACTATTTGTTGATGGGTGAAATGTCATCTATTTATTTATATATGGAGTTATAGGAGGCATGGGAGATTGGGAGGGAAATATCTTGACTTTGGAAGAATTACCTTTTGTACTAATTCACTGTTATGCATTGGTTTTCTTTGAAAGTCCAAATGGAATGCAACAAAAAACAATAGAAAATAAGCATCAAGTTAATGGGGTTAATGTTTGCTCTGCTGAACCTCTACCACTACCCAGCTACTTTTGCAAGTTGGGGATGCTCTGGTGAGATGTATCCTGTTACCCTAATTTGTCTTCCTTCTTCCTCTGTAGATACTCTCTGGAGTCTTAGGTTCTCTGGATTTTCTCCTATTGTACGTTCGCTTGATTTTTTACCACTCACAGACCAGATTCTTGTTCAGATTTGGGTTGGACTACATACCTCTGAGTTTCCTTCCAATGCCAAGATGCTGAGATGTCCTTCATAGAGCAGACTGGGAAAATTTCCATAATACCAGACCACAAGGTAGAGTATTTAGAGACAGTGAGAGCTTGCCCAACTCTTCCTGTCTGAGACAGTTTAAAAAAAGAGGCATATGCATCCTCACTGAATAAATGTTCCAGGGTCCTATGAGCTAAATCAACCCAGGATTTAGATCTGCAAGTTACCCAAAGCACTTTATAAATGTTTGTTGACTGACATCTAGTACAGTAATCTTTTACTAATGAGGAATGTAAAGTTCAGAGAAATTAAATGACTCTCCAAAAATCACTTGAGTTGTAAGTTATAGAGTTGGGATTCCAAGGCAGGTCAAACCTGGTCTTCTGAGCCCAAATCCTATCTCTTTCCAATATATTGGTTCCATTATCTTTAACCTGTTCAAAAATAATAAATGTGAAACCCATTTTTTTACTTCAAATATTTCTATGGAAAAACACAGAGAAGGATAATCAGCTGTTTTTTCCTTCTCTGCTGATGAGAAGACAAGAATGAAATTGGTTTGAGTTATAGCAAAAGGGATGGAATGTGTAGATGTAAGAAACAACTCCCTTAGAGACAAGAGTTGTGAAACAGTGGAAGATGTCATGGGAGGCTATAGAATCTCTCACCCAGCGTCATTAAAGGTTTTCCAGATGTTCTGAAGAACATCCACCTGGTAAGATTTAATTCAGGTCTGTGCTACATTTGGGGTCTTAAAAGTTGGGTGATTTTGGGCAAATTACTTTCCCTCCCTGAATCTTCATTTCCACCGCTGTAAAATGAAGGGGGTTAAACTGGATGATATCTAAGGTCCTGTGCATAAAATCCAGCAGAGAGGAAAATTAGTAGGCAAACCCATGTACTCAGGGACAACTCACAACTCTGAGCTTCAGACTTTGATGTCCTAGCTCTCTTTAGGAACTAGTCTATACTACAGATCACCTGTGGGGGGAAGCCATGCCTCTTATCATCCTCTTTGCTCTCCTACTGGATGAAATAGCTTCTCTTCTGAATGTTGCTCTTAAGTCATTGAAGTAGTATTAAGCTCTTGTTGAAAACAGAAAACTTAAGCCTTACATATGCAATACAGTGATCCTTTGCCTGTGCTCTGAAGCAAGTGCTGGTTCTCTTAACAAAATAGTTCCCATAAGCCTGGAATCCATACAGTTCTCCAGGTTGGCTTCAGGTCGGCTGTGGGAAATTTCCTTCTTTCAAATCATGAGTATAAATAATGAACAAAGAAGCCTTAACTTTCCTTTCCCCAGCCAACTCTCCAAACAGGACAATATTCTGTTTTTCTCTCCAATCATCTCTTTCAAAAAGCAGAGCTTTCCTCCATTCAGATCAGCTCCCACCAGTAGGAACAAAACCTGTCTCCCTTTTTTTAACTGGTCTTGGATGGCTTGGAACAAAGCTCTTTGCTTCTTCTTTCTCTGCTTTGTTTAAAGATGCTCCACTTCTGTTTCTTCCTTGCTCTGTTTTCTCTTTCCTGCATTTGGATTCTATCTCTGGTCACTGACTTGGCTTCTTTGCTTGATGATTTCAGGTGCTAGTTGACTTTTATTTCAAAGCAAGGTCTCCTCATGTGAAAGGACTCTCTATCCTTTATTGTGGGAAATCAAGATCCACGGTTCTGTCTTATGTGCCACAAATAGGCAAATCTATAAATGTCACATAAAATTGCCCCCAAAGTCTAATTGCTAGGGCTTCCCATTTATCCCCCTCAAAGTTCACAAAATAGTCATATGTAAGTGAGCTTCTGAGAAACAAGATATATCAGTCATCTTTGCTTTCAGTAAGTTCTTTTTCTCTGATGTTTTGATTTCTCTTAAGTCATGTTAGTACTTTTCATCTGAGAGGCTTTATTTCACATCCTCTCAGAACTATCTACATTTCGCCCATGTACTTTTCTCTGTGAGTCTTTGTTTCTCAACTGCTTTTCTTAAAAATAGAAAAGTTCTTTCCCCTTGCTCCTTTCTTTTTTTTTTTAAACCCTACCTTCCATCTTAGAATTAATACTCTGTATTGGTTCCAAGGCAGGAGAGTGGTAAGGGCTAGGCAATGGGAGGTAAGTGACTTGCCCAGGGTCACACAGCTAGGAAGTGTCTGAGGCCAGAATTGAACCTAGGGACTTCCATCTTTAGGCCTGGTTCTCAATCTACTGAACTACCCAGCTGCCTCTTCCCCATGCCCCCTGCTGCTTCTTTCAATAAATAAAAATGTTCAAACAAGAAAGGAGTATCTTTTCCTTATTTTCTATTAGTCCCTTCCATGCAATGGCTCCTGCCCTCATCCAAATCCTAGGATCTCCTTTCTTTATACCTTTGCTTATCCTGTCCTCTATACTTACAACATTCTATCTGAATCTTTTCACTTCTTGAATTCCTGTCCATCTTTTTAAAGCCCTACTATAATGCTTTTACCTCCAGGAAGCTTGCCTTGATCCACCTGGTTGGTAATGACTTATTCTATCAGACTTCACATAACACTTTTATTTGTACCTCACCCCTCTTTTTCATTTCTAGTTTTTATAGTAGTAATTAAATTAATACCACAAGAACAATTTTTAAATGATTGGTAGGATTCATGGATGAATAGGAAAAAACAAACATTTATTAAGCACCATGTTCCAGGAGCTATCCTAATTGCTTTACCAATATCTTCTCATTTATTCTCACAATAATCTTAGGAATTACATACTATTATTATCCCCATTTTATAGTTGAGGAAATTGAGGCAGACAGCAGTTAAGTTTCTTGTCTAGAGTCATATAACTAGTAAGTGTCTGAGGTCAGATTTGAGCTCAAATCTTCACAGCTCCAGGTCTAGCCTGTCCCATACTGCCTCTAGGAAGGATAAGAGATGTAACTGATGAAATACTTGGAGTATTGAGGATTGTCTTAGTCAACTCAGTCCCTGGGAGCAACTCAGAACAGCCATAGCCATTGCTGGATCATTTGTTTAATTTATGGAGACTTTGTACCTCAAAGTCTTAGAGCTTTTGGATACTTGCCCACCTGCAGCAGCTGCAACTGCTTTGGAAAGAATGCTACTAAGCCCACATTCTGATAGCTTTGCCCTTTAAAGAAGCATAAAGGGTGGCACTGAAAGAATTATACGTTTGAGGCCAAACAAAGCACTTCAGAGTGGCATTTTGACTGATAACCCTGAACCCCAGCTTACTTGTACTTATTTGCTTTTTTAGATATTTCATTCTCATCATAAACCCACCACTTTCTGAGTGCTCCTTTAATCAATCTAACCCAGACTCCTTTCTGGTCCTTTAGATCCCCTTAATCCAGCAAATCTTTTTCTCTTTCTGATCCTTTTAACTCTAATTCGCAGATATAGTTTGATGAATCCTGAGAGCCCAAATTCCAAAATTCGCCACAGTGATTTCTATCCACATTGATTTTTTTTTGACCTGACTGCCTCTCAGTTTTGCTGATGCTTGATTTGCACAACAATAAATAAGAGTGCTAATGAATTTAAACTGATTCCATTGTGTTAAAGACCTTTAAACTGTTTTTTACATGTAGATACAATTTTTAGTATTTTTTCTGACACTTTTCAACTCATGTTCTTTTCCTCCTTCTCTTTCCTCCCTCCTCCCCAAGATGACAGGTAATATGATATAGTTATATATGTAAAGAACTTTTCAATGACCAGTTGCACTATTCAATACTACATTGTAAGTGGATGTGTTTCTTTTGGGTTTGCCCTTGGTTCAGGGAAAATGAATCTTTAACCTGATTTTTCTGACTGGAAAAGGTTTGGAAAAGGCTACATTCTAGAAAACATACATCATTGCTCATTCTTACTTTTGGGTGCTTTCCCTGAATGGCCACATTCTTTTTCAGCAGGTATTTATTTGACTTACGCCCAGAATTTCATCAGACTGGCCTTAAGAAATTTGTTCTGAATTTGAAGGGCCAAATTTTGGAGGCTGGAGTGGTGACAGATCTCCTCTGTCTATTCCCCACCATCTAATAGTAAGTGCTTTCTAAATAGAGCGTTATATGGTAAATTAGAAGCAAATCTAGGGAAGTAAAAGAGAGAATCCAATGTCCCCGACTCATACATTATGGTAACAATGTATTGAAAGAGAAAAGTAAGGCTAGCTAGGTCTTGAGTGATTAGTGAAAATGAACATAGCCACTACATTTTTCTCAGGTACTTCCAGATGCAAAGCATGTTCCTGCTCAGAATGACACGATCCCACACCAACTGTTACAATATGGATACCAATGTCCATTGACCAGTCCATGAGGTGACAAGAGACTAAAAAGAGGAGCTTTTGGTTTCTCTCTCTAGGATATACTTTGAACATGTCTCTGACACTTGCTAATAATTCTTTAACTTCAAGATCTATACCTTAGGGGTTTGAGAAATGATTGGCTAAGTACAGGGTGCCTAGACTTGGGGGTACACATGAATACTTGGCCTTTGTAATGCCATGGTCTTGGCCTGAGGTCTGAATCAAACCTCTTTGTTATCTATCCATAAACTAAAGATTCTAGAACCCTCCCGTTAGGATTTGCCTTATCTTATATACCTAGAACTCTTCCAAACAGGGGGTTTTGTAAAAATTTAAAAATGCTCTTTAAGCATCTAACAAAAAGGGTATTATAAACATATATCCCCTATTTCAATGTGGAGCAGCTAGGTGCCAAAGTGGACAGAGCACCAGGTCTGGTGTCAGAATGTCTCTTCTTCCTGAGTTCAAATTTGGCCTCAGACACTTATTAGCTCTGTAAACCAAGACAAGCCATTGAACCCTGTTTGCCTCAGTTTCCTGATCTAGAAAATGAACTGGAGAAGGAAATGGAAAACCATACCAGTATCTCTGCCAAGGAAACCCCAAATGGAGTCACAAAAAGTGACCACCTGAAATGACTGAATATTTAAATGTGTTTTTTTTTCTACTTGAAATCACCCCATGCTAAAGCTCTAAAGAGTTTATTTACACAATTACTTTGAAGTGGAATTCCTTTTTTTCTGGAAGCAGTTTCTGGAAGAACAGGTTTGGCCACGCAGATGAAATAACATGTTTATCTCCAAGTCTAATAGGGAGATGGGCAGAAGAGAGATCTAAAAACGACAGTGGAAATTGTTAAATAATCCTAATGTTTTCCTCCCCTTTTGGGGGCACAGAGAACTTGGTTGAAAATAGGACATCTCACAATTGGTTAAAAGTTACTTTTTTGGTTGTGTTTTGCCCTGCTAAGCTGTGCTAAGGAAATGTGTCAAATTATGGTAACAGACTATTCCTTAGATTTTTAATTCAACACAGAGACCATAGTCTGGGTGAATCTACTGTTCCTTTGCTCCTTTTCAAAGAAAATCTGCCTTATACCAAATTCTATTCTAGAAAGGCATCATGGTATTCTGATAAGGATAATAGTCTTAGAGTCTGAAGAGCTGAACTCAAATCTTGGCTTTAGCACTTGGCAAGTTGTTTAAACTCTCTGACTCAGTTTCCTCTTCAATAAAATGGAAATTGAAAAACTGACCTTGTACTACTTACTTCAGAAGTCTGTAGAGGTGAAAATACTTTGTAAACAACATAGCTCTCTGGAAATATAAAGCATTCTTATTTTTATCTAATATGTTATATTGAAATTCCAGTATACATAGTACCAGCGAATCGCTCTAGTCATCATTTGTGTTCCCATAAAAGCATATTTCTTCATATGCCAATTGTTTTAAACATCAACTAATTTTTAGTCCCAAATGAGTTATCCAAGCCCTCTGATTAAAGCTGATTTGCAATAGTACCTGGAGAAACTTGTTAGAACATCTTATTTACATGCTGATTTTATAGTTATTTTCATAGCCAGACTTAAAATATTTTAGAATTTTTAATTTTGATACTCTTCAGAGATCTGTTTTACTTGTGAATATGTGCAATGTGGAGCCAATGGGCTCAGGATAATTTACCTGAGGGGAGCCACTTTAAATTAGTTCCTGTTGAAATTAGAATACATGTAAATTCAATAGCTGGGAAAATGGTGTGCCTGTTTTAGATGCATGGGGGCTATGTGAGAAATAAATGAAAGGATCAGTGACAGAGGGGAGCCAGCCTTGGCTATGCTAAGAATTTGTCCTATTGAGCGTGTTCCCATAATATTTTCCTTTGGATTGCAGCCATAACCATCCTAAGGCTAATTAGACTAGGAAACCACAGGTTTCAGACACAGTCAAGGTTTAGAAGTGCCTCGCAGCAGAGGCCAAACATTATGGGGGAGGAAATATGGAAAGGGAAGAGGATTGCTAGGGATAGTTATCTATATACAAGACTTTATTCTGCCTGGTACTACTAACAGTAGAGACCTGCAGTAGGTCTGGTAGCTGCCCTTCCCAACCCAGAAAGATGTTCTCCCAGGAGCAGCCTCAGAATGCTATTTACAGTGACTAACTTGGCAGCATGCTTGCAGGAATCATCCTGGAGAGATGTCAGGGTGCACATCGAGGATGCTGTGTCACTGACAAGTGGGAGGTAAAGAAGGAAGGGGAAGAATAAGCCTCTTTGAGAATGACTAACTATAATAACCTGGGGCAGCTAGGTGATAGAGTGGATAGAGTACCAGACCTTGAGTCAGGGAGAATCATCTTCTTGAGTTCAAATCTGGCCTCAGATGCTTATTATATGGGTGATCTTGGGCAAGTCACTTAACTCTGTCTCAGTTTCCTAATCTGTGATATATGAGCTGGAGAAGGAAATGGCAAATCAGTGCAGTATCTTTGCTAAGAAAACCCCAAATGGGGTCACAAAGAGTCAGACGTGACTGAAATATGACTGAACAACAGCTACAATACCTAACACATTCTCTTTGGCTTACCTTTTTTGGAAAAGGTTAAGTCTATTCTCTTCTCATCTTGTAGCAAAAGATCTCATCTTTACTCTGATAGGTTAAGCTAAGGATTTCCTTGGCCATGATAGAGAACTACCAAGAAGTCTGTCACTTTCTGAAGGAAATAGCATGAATGCTGATCAGAAATCTGTGATGGGCACAATATTGTTATTTACTCTTCTTAAAAAAAAAAAAACCCTTACCTTCAGTCTTAGAATCAATATTGGTTCTAAGGGAGAAGAGTGGTAAGGGCGAGGCAATGGGGGTTAAGTGACTTGCCCAGGGTCACACAGCTAGAAAGTATCTGAGATCATATTTGAACCTAGGACCTCCCATCTCTAGGTCTAGCTCTCAATCTACTGAGCCACCCAACTGCCTTGTTATTTATTCTTCTAAAACACATTGGCAATAATCCTGGTGCCCATTGTCCACATTTGTCTGACAAAACTATTGTATAATATTTTTGACAAGCTTTAAGAGGATGATGGGCTATGGGAGGCATACAAAGTTATGATCTTTGTTCTTTTGTTTTTGTATACAAAGAGACAGTGTTGTGTAATGGGACAAGCTTAGAATCAAAAGATGTGGATTTGAAAGCAAGCTTTTACCTCACAGATAAATCATTCAACCTTTCTGAATCTGTTTCCCCATTTATAATGAAGAAGGCAAATATTACTTATCTCACAGGTTTGGGGGGGGATGTAATGGAATTTAACTGCTATAGAAGCAGAGTTATCCTATGTTCCTGTTTTCCATTACAAAATTGAAAAAGAAAACCAAATGACATTCTACTCTTTAATATGGTAATTAGGTGAAGCGGCAATGGCAACATATTGCAGGGTATATTTTGAAAAAAGATGCATCAAATACATGACAACAGCTATTATTATGAAAGGTCTAAAATTCACTCATACAAAAGCCATTTAAAATAGCATTGATGAGAACAGCTCTTGTTTGCCATGCCTACCTAGGATCCAATTTCTTTGCTTCACTTAGAATGTAGAGGACCTTAGAAGTCATTGCTTCTAACTTTCATTTGCTATCTATAGGAAACAAGTGACTCACTGAGGTTTACACAGCTAGTCAGTAACAGAAGTGGGACAAGGACCCAGATCTTCAGATTCCCTGTTCCAGTGCCCCTCCGAAGTACCAAGCTGAAGCGGGTTCCCTCTTTCATGATGAACCCATCCAACAAAAGCAACATGGTTCAGGAAAAAGGGAACCAGACAGAGACTAGAGTCACAGCTGACAAAATAATTCCCTCGAGGCATCTGTCTGATCACATCATGCTCCAGTTCAGAAATCTTTACTGGATCATTACTGCCTCTAAGATAACATATAAACCTCTCTAGGATTTAGAATCTTCCACAATCTGGCCCAAAACCACCCTTCTAGATTTACTTCATATTGCCCTAAATTCGAGCCAGATTTACCCTTGTAACTGTTCCTAGATCTAGGCATTTCATCTTTCATCATTACAATTTGACATAGAATGTCTCCCATGGCTGAACCCATTCTTTTTTTCACCTCTAACTACCAGAATCCTAAGCTTCTTTGAAGGCTCAACTTAGACGCCTTCTTCCTTAGGAAGCTTCTTTTGATTCTCTGAATTGGTAATATTCTATCTTTCCTCAAATCTCCCTTTCCCTGTCCCTCTGTCTGTCTTTCTTTGTCTGTTTCTCTGTGCATCTGCCACTCTCCCTCTCCCTCTCCCTCTCTCTCTCACTGTATATATACATATGTGTAAACATGTATGTTTACACACATACATGATATATGCCTATAGATATATCTACATCTATCAATATATAGTATCCTGGAGAATGAGGCAGGACTGAGCACTGTTAAGATGAAAATTCTCCAGAGACTATATCTTCGTTTATATGTATTTATTAAATAATTTTTTTAAAAGCAGGTCAGAGAAGGAAAAGACACCAGCCTCATGTGGTGGGCTGTTCCCTTTACAAGCCTCCTCTCCTAGCCAGCGCTTGCTGGCACTGGTACTGGCACTCTCCTAGCTGCCTTCCAGCTGTATGGCCATACTCTTAAGTGTGCCAGTATTAACCTAGTCACCTCCTCTCCCTGTGATGCTGAGGTAAAAGAGGATTACTTCCTTTCTCCAAGTCCCATTTAAGCTACTAGTGATATCACTTTTCTGAATCCCTCTGATTTGGCAGACTCCAAACTCAGTAGGGATCAAAAGTGCATCATCCAGGTGCCAGGAGTCACCTAAGAGGCAAATGTCTTCTGGGTGCAAAGGAGCCACAAGGCCTCTGCTTTGCCCCCAGAGTTCCCATGATTCTCCCCCATTTTAAGTAGTTTGTTGACAGATAAGCACCAGGTTTTATCCTTAATTCAAAGGGCAACCTAATTCAATCAGAGAATGGGCTAAATTCAAACTCAATATAAAAATTTCCCCTTTTAAATTGTAAAGTCAATCTTAGAGTACCAAGAAAAAGGAAAAGAATGTCAGCTAGTATTAAATTCTCTTCACATGCAGCTAATTGTCCAACTCAGAAGCAATGGAAACAAAGCCCCATGGCAAAGTTAAACTGAGATACAAATGTATCATCATAAAATTTCAGTGAATACAGGCAAGTGTCCTCTATGCATATATCACATATACATTATATTATATTACATACACTATATAATCATATACATCATGCTGTATTATATACATATGCCTTAAACACACACACACACACACACACACACACACACATATATAAGTGTGCATATCTGTATGAATCTATACACAAATTCCTCCAGTAGAATGTAAGTTCCTTCAGGCCAGAGATTATTTGCTTTGTGTCTTTCTCTCCCAAACATTCAGCATAGTATCTTAAGTACAGTAGATATTTCTAAATGTTTGTTGAATTAGGAAAGGACTAAAGTGTCCAGGATGCATGAAACCAAAACACAAATGTTCATTGGAAGAGAACAAGGACTTTCTTTCCCAGGAGGCAGTGTGCCCATAATGTAGCAGTTGATTAGAATGGAGGTGCTGAGATGCTTTCATTTCTAAATACTGTTTATGAGGCACAAGAGAAGAGGATATGATTGAAATGATACCATTAAGTCGCCATCTGTCACAAATTTACTAGGCAATATGGGAACCAGGAATCTACATCTGAGATCCAGGCTACCATTTAGTCAGAAAACTCTTTCTCATGACCTACATGATTTACTTGGAATCTTGAAACCATAATAGGATAGAATAAACTATTATGTTTCTTCTGTCCATTTCCCTATACAGTCAGGGAAAACTTAGAATAAACAGCAGTAACCTCAAAACTGAATTCTCAGGGCAGCTGGGTGGCTCATTGGATTGAGAGACAGGCCTAGAGATGGGAGCTCCCAGGTTCAAATATGGCCTCACATACTTCCTAGCTGTGTGACCCTGGGCAAGTCACTTGACCCCAATTGCCTAGCCATTACCATTCTTCTGCCTTGGAACCAATACACAGTATTGACTCCAAGATGGAAGGTAAGGGTTTAAAAAAAAGAATTAAAACAACAACAACAACAACTGAATTCTCTCCAGGAAGCAATCAACTTATTTGCCTCTCCATCTATAAGGAAAGTCAGATATCATCTCTTCTATGAAACATTTTTTGAAACCAACAAAACTAGGTAGGTATAGCTAGCTCTTTAGGTTGCTCAGTGGATAGAGACCCAGACCTGGAGATGGAAGGTCTTGAGTTCAAATTTGACTTTAGATACTTCCTAGTTGTATGACCCTGAGTAAGTCATTTAATCCTGATTTCCCAGTCTTTACCACTCTGGCTTGGAACTGATACTTAGTATCAATTCTAAGATAGAAGGTAAGGGTTAAAAAACCCCCAACCAAATAAGAAAACTCAAAGCACCCAAAGTCTGCTTTCTCCTTTGCTGAAAATGATTGATTAAAGGACAATGAGGACCAAGGGCTCTAAACCTAGGATCTTCCATTTCAATTCATCAAACATTTATTGAACACTATTTGTATGCAGCAGACTATGCTTTGTGCTGAGGATGTGAAAACATATATTTGACAAATATTTATTAAATGCTTACTGTGTTCAAAGCACTGTGCCAGGTATCGTAGATTTGTATGGTCAGTTGCTCAGGTATGTTGGCATAGCCCAAGGAGCACCTTATTACTGACCCTTACCCTGAAGAGAATGGAAAATGAACTGCTCTCTCACTCCCTCAAAATGTACCAGCACACCTTGTCCACAATGCATTCCTATAGAGTACTGTACCATGCTTGATGCAATATTAAGACAATAAAATCATGTTTATGTAGCAATTTAAGGTTTGCAAAGCACTTACCACACAACAATCAGTCATTTAACATCATGAGGTCTCAGTTTTCCCATTTGTAAAATGCATTCCTTAATTTAGTCATTTTCAGTTGTGTATGATTCTTTGACCTTTTTGGAATTTTCTTGGCACAGATACTAGAGAGGGTTGCCATTTCCTTATATGGCTCATTTTATAGATGAGGAACTGTGACAAACAGGGTGAAATGACTGACTTGTCCAGGGTCACCCAGCTAATAAATGTCTAAGGCCAGATTTGAACTCTGATCTTCCTGACTCCAGGCTAGGTCCTTTATCCACTGAGCCACCTAAGAATACTAGATGGTCTCCAAGTCCCCATCTACTTCTAGATCCTTTAAGTTGTTAGAGCCCTAAGACTAGAAACTCAATGAAAAAAAAAGCATTAGACTAGGAAGACATTCATTCAAATCCTGGATCTGACACAAGTTGTAGGAACCAACTGTAAAATGGGGGTGATAACAGGTCTACCACCCACCTATTTAACCGAGCTCACAGGAGCATACTAATGGCAGTAGTAGCCTCTTGACCTTCCTTTCCTCCTCCACATACCTTCACTGTCTCTCACTCTTCCCCTTAGCATGTTCTAGTGTTTCCACGGGGCTAACCTTCTGCTTTGCTGCTGCATACTTTATAGAATCTTAGTTCTAAAAGAGAACTCCGAAGCCATCTTGCTCTGTCCTCTCATTTTACAGATGAGGGAACTGAGATCCAAGAGGACTTGCCTGAACATCAAAGGCAGGATTTAAAGTCAGGCTCTCTTAGTTTAAAACCCAGGCTCTTTCTACTGTTACCATGTTACCTCCTTGACTGATATTGTTTAGCTACTGCTGGACCACAAATCAGCAAGATAGTCTCATTGGCCTCAGTCAATTCTCTGGATGCCAGCTGGCATGGAGCCTACTGACTGCCTCATTGGTTCTTTTTATCCTGTCAACTTCTAAACACAACTGATCAGCCACATTTGGAATCTAAATATCTTTCTCCCCTTTTCCCACCCTCCCACAGGTCTCCTCACTCTCCCAGACTTTAGGAGAATAAGGCATTTTATAATTGGAAATATTATAGGGTATCGACTTTTTAAAAATAGAAATGTTGCTGCAAAAACAAAACAGTGTGAGTTAACAAAGCAGAAAGATTTCCTTTTCTCTCTTGCTTTAAATAGAATCATTTAAGTGTGAATTCTACCCGGTTCTTAGAAATGGAAAGAGTGACTATCCCGGAAAATGAGGCAGGATTGAGCACACAGTTAAAGGTCATACTGGGGTGCAGCAAAGTCAAACTGAGTTATACAAATGTGATCCTCAATTTTCAATGATTACATGCATGAGACTATATCTATATATGTATTTGTGTATGTGTGTGTGTATAATCACAGATGAATCATTCCCAAAGGAATCCACTAGAAAAACCAAAAACTATTGAAGTTGAAAGAGAAAAAAGCTGCCAGAGGAAATTTTAGGGTGGGATTATTTCTCTAGGGATGTTTAGACAAAGACAAATGATCATCTATGGGTGCCATTCTCTTAAGCCTAGAATCAGGAGTCAGTTTTCCACTGGGATTTAATAACTATTCAATTTTCTCTCCCTTTTCAAAACAACTGATAGAGGGAAAGGGGGAAAGGGAGGGGTAAGGTGGATTTATCTTTTTTTTTGATGTCTGATTTTTTAAATATTACAAGCATTTATGGATTCCCCACCTCCATACCCCCACTCCATGAGAGAGGTCTCTTATAGCAAATTAAAACTATTAAGCAAAACTAACAATACAGTGACATTATCTAAAAGTATATATAATATTCTACATTGGTAGTAGCCCCCAATTTCCCTATTCTCCCTCCTATCCCCAATTCCACTGAAAAAAGAAGAAAAAGAAAAACAAATTCCTTATAACAAGGGTTCATAGTCAAGCAAAACAGATTCACTCATTGCCTGGATACAAAACCAAAAGTGTTATGTCTCATTTTGCACCCTAAATTTATTACCTCTCTATCAAGTGTTGGATAATAAGGTCCATAGAGACAAATTGATTTGTCCAAAGTTCATACAACCTGTGTCAGATCCAAGATTTGAATGCATGTCTTAACCTTTTTTGACTTTGTATGAATTTCATAATTATTTTTTGTAGCTCTATAAAATAATACTTTGATAGTTTGATATGGCACTAAATAAGCAAATCAGATAGAATTGTCATTTTTATTATAATATGTTTATTCATCCTACCCATGAACAATGAATAATTTTGAACACAGTGTAATTATTTAGGCCTATCTTTATTTTTACATGCAATGGTTTGTAGTAGTTGCAGTTTTATAGTTATGGATATATCTTGGTAGACAGACACAGATATTTTATACATTTATACATTATTCAGTAATTTTATATAAAGTCTATCTCTTCCTGATAGGTTTTATTGATATATATATGTGTGTGTGTGTGTATATATATATATATATATATATATATATATATATGGAATGCTGATGATTTGGATGGATTTATTATATTTTTTAATTTAATATCATATTTTACTGAAATTATTATTTCAGTTAATTTGTAGTTGATTCTTTATATACTCAAATTATACTTTAATATCACTTACAAAAGGTGATGGTTTATTTTCTTCTTTACCTATGCTTATTCTGAAAATTTTTGGTTTTAAATTTTGTTGATTCCTTCTTAGGTTTTTGCAATTTCTGTTTTATTTATTGGGGTTTTAGAATGCATTGGCTTTCTACTATATTTAAAAAAACCCTTATCTTCTGTCTTAGAATCAATACTGGGTATTGGTTCCAAGGCAGAGAAATGGTAAGGATAGGCAATGGGGGGTTAAGTGACTTGCCTAAGTCCACATACCTCCCACCTCTGGGTCTGGCTCTCAATCCACTTAGCTACCTAGCTGCCTTTATTTTCTAGTATTTTTAGTTGTATTCCCAATTATAGATCTATTCCTTCTCTTTCACCTTAAAAAGTGTTTCAACATGTACTTTTTCCCCTAAGGACTGATATGGCTGCATCCCCCCAATTTTAGTATGTTGTTTCATTCTTACCATTATCTTTAATGAAAGTATCTACCATTTCTAAGATTTATTTCTAACTTACCAGTTCTCTAGGACAAAGTTACATATTCTTTAGTTGCCTTTTTAATACTTTTTTAAAAAATCAGACTTTTAATATAATTGCTATTGTATCCTGATCAGTAAATTTTGTGTATAACATTTCTCTTTTTCTGTATTCATTTGTGAGGTTTTTATGCCCTAATAATATGGTCAATTTTTTGCAAAGGTGCTAGGCATAGCAAATCAAATCAAACTCATAGCAAATAAAAAAAATATGTGTATTCCTACTTCTACTCAACGATCTCCAGAAGTCTTTAATACCCAAGTTTGCTAAAATTCTATTCAGGTTCTTAATTTTTTCCTTATTTGTTCAGCAGTATGTGCCCACATCAGAATCTACCATATGCTTCCTAAACTGTAAACACTCCGAGGCCAAGGATCAGTGTGCATGTGTGTGTGCTTTAATCTTTGTATCCCTACTTACAAACATAGAATCTTGAGAATGCTAGGCTTTAATAACTATTTCCTAAATTGAATATGGGGGGCACAGTGGATAGAACACCAGGCCTGGAGTCAGGAAGACTCATCTTCCCAAGTTCAAATGTGACCTCAGATGCTTACCAGCTATGTTACCCTGGGCAAGCCACTTAACCCAGTTGGCCTCAATTTCCTCACCTCTAATGAGCTGGAAAAGGAAATGACAGACTATTCTATTAATTCTGCTCCCCCCCCAAAACCCTAAATGGGATCACAAAGAGTCAGACATGACTGAAAAATGATTAAACAATAACAAAATTTAATATCCTCTAATAAAACCATTTGCTATAGCCATTTTGTTAGTCTTCTGTGAGGAAAATTACTATTGTATTATTCTTTGACCACTTGTCTTCTACAATTTCTCACTCCTCAACTCCCAATACTCCAGTGTTGGGTGAAATCTAATAATGATGTTTGGTATTTCAGCTATATAATCTAGAGCCCAAGAACAAATTATTGCTGCAGAGCAGATTTAATCTAAGAGCAAAATTTTGATGAATGTTCTTAGCCAGTTTTTCTTCTAGCACTCTAGATTAAAATGCTGGTTTTGAAGTTAGAAGACCTGTGTTTGAGTCCTAACTGCTATTTACTAACTGCATTGCTTTGGTCACTTATTCTCTTTGAGCCTCATTTTCTTCATTTGCAAACTGGAAATAATAATCTGCTTCTGAATATTGCAGTTATAAGAGCATTTGGTAAACCTTAAAACAAAAGAGAAATATGAGCATTTAATATTTATTTAACTGCAGTTCCTCTTTAAACAGAAAAATCCAGGATGAAGGGGGCTTTCCAAACATTCTGGGGTTGGGAATAGGCTTCTGAGGATCCTTCACCACAGCTCTTTTGCAAAGGTGGGGGAAGAGAAATCCTTTGTGGATTTTTTTCTTTGTTAGCATCCCTAGTTCCTGGCATCAGAGTCTATCACCCCACTTTTCTTTAGGAGGTGTTTTGCTTGACAATTTCAAAGACAGTGATCACAAAAACAACTGTATAACCCCTCTAATTTAAGCATTAAGCAATCTGTAGAGATGCAAGAGGGGGTAAACATTGTGGGTGGGACTGTTACTTTCTCTTCTGTGATATTTTACCATTTCCAAGCTTATGGCAGCCAACAAATGGGAGCCTAGGGTGAAGGCTGTTTAACACTCTATCTCTTGTTAAAATAAAAAAAAAGCTGAAAACAGATTTCAAGAGGAAGGAAATGCCTTCAGAGATTGCTATCACAGAGTAGACTGAATATCACTTTGGCTTTGTATAGAAAGAATGCGTGGGATGCTTGCAACAAACTCCTCAGGCTTCCGAAATTGACTTTGGTTCTAGGATTTGCTGCCTGGAGGAAAAGAATAGATTGTATGTTGTACCAGGAAACCAGCTTTGAGCCAAAGCTCAGTTTGGTGGGCAAATCTGGCAGCAGGAACATAGAAGCACAGCCAAATTCAGATTGAATTAGCAATGCTATTTTAGAACACAGTGGCCTTTCCCCACCTTTTCCAACCAGTTCTTTTCTAACTTCCCAGTACCTAAATGTGGCAGCGAGAGTTCTATATTTTAATTCATTTCTTCCTTTCTTGCTAGACACAGGTGGGGACTCAGAACCACAGCCCTATACAGGAGTCTAAACTAAGATGAATTCACATCAGCTGGAAAGTTCATCAGGTCAAAAGGCATCTCTGAATTCTTGCAGTCTCTTTCAAAAGACTTTGCTCTTTCAGGGACAAGAAGAATCTTTCTCCCTTGGGCCAGATTCTAAGTCCTCAGTCTAGATAAAAATACAGAAACTCAAAACACAAGGTAGGTAAAAGGAGCCTTGGCCATAAGACCTAAGTCAGAGCATCACTATTGAGGAATCTAAACACAATTTCCCTATCCCTTTAACTCTCAGAAGCATAGATATAGTAATAACTAAAATTTATATAGCACTCTAAGGCTTGCAAAGTCCATTATATATGTTATCTCATTTGATCTAAACAACCCTGGGAGGTAGGGGTTATTATCATTCCCATTGTACAGATGAGGAAACTGAGGCAAATAGTGGTTGAGTGACTTAACCAGGGGCACATAGCTAATTAGTATCTGAGGCAAATTGTCTATGCCCCCAAAATATGTCTCAGTTTTCACCCTGAGTACTTTAACTGTCTCTGAGGAGGAAGGTAGCATGTTTCATCAGAGGTCCCCTGGAATCGTGGTTGGTCATTGTATTGAATGAAGTTAACAAGTCTTTTTTGTATATGTATATATATGTGTGTGTATATATATGTATTTATATATATATTTGAGATATTTTTTAAAAGTACACACATACTTTTTTTTAACCCTTACCTGCCCTCTTAGAATCAATATTGTGTATTAGTTCCAAGGCAGAAGAGTGGTAAAGTCTAGGCAATGGGGGTTAAGTAACTTGCTCAGGATCACATAGCTAGGAAGTATCTGAGGACAGATTTGAACCCAGGACTTCCTATCTCTGAGTCTGGCTCTCAGTCCACTAAGTCACTTAGCTGACCCCTCACCATGTCTTTTAAAGTCTTGTTTGTCTTTTCAGTGTTGTTGCTATTGAATAAATTCTTCTGTTTCTATTTACTTCACTCTGCCCAAACTCTTCCCCTATTCATAGATCTGAAAGATGCTAATGTCTTCCTTGTTCCTCTAATTTTTTTTATGATTTCACCCTTTAATACCAAAGTCATATACTGATATACTATATACCCATTTTAGGTTTATCTTAGTTGGTGGTATGAGATGTTAGTTTGTTTTTAGTCTCTGGCAGACTGTTTTCTCAGCAGCTGGGTTTCTCAAACACTAGTCTACTGTGCTCATTTTCTTCCATATATTGGGTACCTAGTCTGTTCCCTGCATAGATAGAAGACCAGAGTTCAAATACTGGCTCAGATACTAGCTGTGTAACTCTGGGTAAATCACTAACCTTTCCGTGTCTCAACTTCCTTATTTGTAAAATGGTATTAATAATATTATCTACCTCACAGGATTCATTATGAGAAACAAAGGAGGTAACCTATGTAAAGCACTTTGCACCTCATAGAGAACTATATAAATGGTAGCTAGTATCATCATCAGCTTCATCATTAATGCTTTGGGGGAGAAGTATTTAACATCCAGAAGACCCTAATACTCTGAATGCTACCTAAACCAGATTAAAATATAATAGGGAAATATTTAATAAAATGAATGAAAATACAGCAAAACATCAATAACATTAAATATTTTAAATAGTCAGTATGTAAACCATGGGGATCTTTAAGAATGGATTAAAGACATCTCATTTCTATTTGTATTTGACACCAATGATTTGGAGCATTTTAAATTTTTTCTTCTCCAGGATAAACATTCCTATTTCCTTCAACCTTTTCCCATATGGCATGATCTTGAGATCCTTCATTATCCTGCTCACCATTTTCTGGATGCTCTTCTACTTATCAATGCCATTTCTATAATATGGCACCAAGAACTGGGCAAAATTTCCAGATGTGATCTGAGATCCTTCATTATCCTGCTCACCATTTTCTGGATGCTCTTCTACTTATCAATGCCATTTCTATAATATGGCACCAAGAACTGGGCAAAATTTCCAGATGTGATCTGACCAGAGCAGAACAGAAAATAGCAGGGACTTGCCTTCCTTGTCCTGGACTCCAGGTCTCTACTAATGAAACTTTTGTCACATTTGCTTTATTGGCTGCTGTATCACATTATTGATGCAAATTATAGATGGCTTTATCTTTTTGCTCAATGACAATTATTTCAACAGGGACCTACATTTGTAATCTTCCATCTGGTTTCTTTGTGGTTTTTGGCCCAGATAGCTTCAGTTCTGATTTTCTCCTTTGTCTTCCCCCTCTAACCTCATTTTGGTTCATTTGATTCATACTTGTTCCTACCTACATGTAATCTCTTGATTCAAATGCTTTGGTTTCACCAACATTTCTATGACTTGACCTGACTGAAAACCAGTAGTTCATACTAGCAACTCAAATTAACCACAAGCTCTCCCAGTCTTAGTCACCTAGCTGTCCCTAGGAATATTAATTTGGCAGGCGTGTGATAACTGCTGTGAAGTGGGCAGAGGCTGGAATTAGGGAGATCATTTATGAGACTACTACAGTAGTCCAGATGGGTAGTAATGGAAGCCTGTACTTGAATGGTGAAAGTGAAAATATGATCAATAAGAGAGTAGGATTATTTATTAGACATGCCAGCTGATTTGTAAAAGAGGGGAGAGGAAAGACAAAAAGTTAACACTGAGATTTCAAATGTAGGTAAAAATCAGGCCATTGGTAGCATCTTGGCAGATTACCCAATAAACATTTCCCCTCTCCAATCTTCATTCTTATCCTAGCTTCCTACTGTCATCATATCTCTATGAACAAGTCTTCCCCATCATTAAAAAATTGTCATTAGACCTTATCATTCCTCCATGCGATTGTCTTGTATCTCTCCCACCTTTCACAATCACACTCCCAAAAAATAGATAACAAAAAATTCTCTCCTTATTGCCTCTCTTCTTTTCTAAAAAAAATGTTTACCTTCTAAGCTTAGAATTGATACTAAGTATCAATTCCAAGAAAAAAGAGGAGTAAAGGCTAGATAATTGGGATTAAGTGACTTTGCCCAGGGGAACATGGGTCTGTACTTCTCTTCACATTCCCTTTCAAATCTTTGGAAATCTATCTTCATATCTTATGACTTAACTGCAACTTCTCTTTTTAAAGTTATAATGATCTTTTTTATTTTGTTTTGGCATTTTTGCAACCTCTTTTTATTTACTTGTTTTGTCTATCCATCTATCCATTTGTTTACTTTCATTCATTCATCTATCCATTTATCTATTAATTTATTCATTCATTTATCATTCTATCTATCCATGCATCTATCCATCCATTTATTTGTTTGTTTATTGGCTGGGTCTCCCTATTTCACCCAGACCATAAGTACAGTGGCCACTTCTCACTGCTGGTTGGCTCAGAAGCTTTGGTCTGCTGTATCTTTTTTCCTCCATATTATTTAATTTATTTTTTTAGAATATTTTCCCATGGTTACATGATTCATGTTCTCTCCCTCCCCTTTTCCTTTCCCCCTCCTGGAGCTGACAAGCAATTCCTCAGTGATCTTTTAATTATTAAATTTGATGGCTTCTTCTCAATATTTATTTTGCTTGAGTTCTTTGTAGCATTTGACACTTTTGATGACTTTCCTTCTAGACAATCTCTCCTCTCCAGGTTTTCATGACTATGATCTCTCTTGGTTCTTCTGCTTGTCTGACCAGTCTTTCTTAATCTCCTTTGCTGGCTCATCATGTATATAATGTTCTCTAATTGTGGGAATAAACCAAGACTCTGACCTAGGACTTCTCTATACTTGGTGATCTCATTAGCTACTATGTGTTTAATTATGAGAGAGAGGGAGAGGGAAAGGGGAGAGAGCGAGAGTGAGAGCGATTGAGCAAGTGAGAGAGAAAGAGAGAGAGAGAGAGAGAGAGAGAGAGAGAGAGAGAGAGAGAGAGAGAGAGAGAGAGAGAGAGAGAGAGAGATTTGGAGCAAGAAAAAGGTATTAAAGTTGGATATAGAATAGTTGAGAGAAGGGTTTTTTTTGGAATTAGGATGGACTGGAGATATTTGTGGGCAAAAGGGAAAGGACTAGTGGAGAAGGAGATTTTGAAGATATATAGATATAGATATAGATAGACAGATAGATAGATAGATAGATAGATAGATAGATAGATAGATAGATAGATATGAATGATGGTAATAGGGTAGGTAAGTGGCAAAGTAAATAGACTGTTGGACCTGGAGTTCAAGTCTGGCCTCAGTTCAAGTCTAGCTGTGTGACATTGAGCCCTGTTTGCCTCAATTTTCTCATCTATAAAATGAGCTGGAGTAGGAAATGACAAACTATTCTAGTTTCTTTGTGAGGAAAATCTCAAATGGGGTCATAAAAAATTGTAAACAACTGAAACAACTAAACAAAAAGATGGTAATAATTCTAGCAAAATCCTAAAGAATGTGAGAGAAGACAGCATCTAGGACAGGGGTGGTAGCTTGGCAAAGAGGAAGGTGGTATCAGAGTTTATGTAGAGTAGGGGTTCTTAACTTGGGGTCCATTCATTTAAAAAAATATTTTGTTAATTATTTTGAAGTAAAGAGTTTTCTTTGGAATCCTAAGCATCCTATTTTTTACATGTAAAAACATTCTCTGAGAAGAGATTTGTAGGCTTTACCCAACTGCCATAGGTCCATAACACACACAAAAAGATTAATTTCAATATATATTTATATCAAATATTATATTAAATAATATATAATTAATAATGCAATAAGTAATACATAAAATAAATAATTATATATAAAATAAACTATTAAATTGATTAAATTAAATATATTCAGTACAATTTAAATATCATTTATCTGTTAATTATAATTATCATCTTTTGGGGGATGGGTCACACCTATGATTTTATTTGTATAGGAAGTTTCCTATTGATTCCACAAATGAAAATGGACAACTTAGAGTATGAGAGGGTTTGGGAGGTTTGGGGGACTGAAATGTTAGGTGGCTTGCCTAGGGTCCCATAGCTATAGAAATAGCATGATTATCAAATGATCAACCAACAAGCATACCATTAAATGTGCCACATACCAAACACTATGCCAGGAGTTGGAGATACAAAAAAGTAAAAAAAAAAAAGGAAAGAAGAAAGAAGAAACAAAGGTAGAAAAAAAGAAAAAGGAAAAAAGAAGGAAGAAAAGAAGGATAAAAAAATGAAGATGGAAAGAAAGGAAGGAAGAGAGAAAAGAAAGAGAAAGAAACCTCAAAGAGCTTATACTCAATTGTGTGAAACAAATATGTATAATTATAAGTAAATTCATAATATATACAAAATAAATACAAAACAATTCTGGGGTAAGAGAAAGATAAAGCCTGATGTGGTAGGTAGTATTTTAATTAAGCTTTGAAGGAAGCTAGGGATTCTTAAAAGGCAGAGGTGAGGAAGGAGTGGTGCATAGTCACCATTACATAACATTGGACTTGAATTCAATTATACTGTTCTTCCTAAAGATAGTTCAATGAGAGGAACATTTTCATTTTTGGATTGTGTAATGAAAAGAGCTCTGAGCTTAAAATCGGAGTTTCAGATTCAAGTCCCCATTTAGCCACTAATCAGCTCCATGACTTTGGACAAATGGGATCAGAGACACCTAGATTTAGATCTGGAAGGGACTTCAGAGGTCATCTGCCTTGGCCAGGCTTATTTCAGTATCACGAAATAGATCAAGCTACTAGAGTTAAATGCCTGCCAGTCCGTCAAAAATATCTCATCTTCCTCCTCTTCTTTGACTTTCAAGGGGCTTTATTCTGAACTTGGGACTAGTGAAGGACTAAAATGAGATTCATAGACCCACATCTCATCTTAAGTGATTTTGGGAAGAAGAATGGCCACAGGCAGATAGGAGATGGGAAACTGAGTCACTCCAAAGCCAGCATGGCATAGTGCTCATTGGGACCTATTAGGACCATTAGATGGCACAATGGATAGAAACCAGCACTGCAGATCAAATCCAGTCTTAGTACTTATTAACTGTGTGACTCTGAGCAAATCACTTAACCTCTGTTTTTCTCAATTTCCTATTAGATTTAAATTAATATCCAACACTTCAAGTATTATTTTATAAAGTTTATTATCTGACAAAATAGAACCACGTGACTAAGTTTTGTATCGGTTCTACCAAAGCTGTGACAGGAAGGAAAGAGCAGGAGAGACAGAACTCCACACAATTTATATCCTGTCTACATCAGTGCATAATGACAGGAAGTGAGTGGAGTGCTGGGAATCATAGCTATGCTGGGGATAGTAGTTTTTAGGGTAACAGATTCAAATTACACATTCCTCATCTGTAAAATGGGGATAAGAATAACATCTACCTCACAGGGTTGTTGTGAGGATTAAACAAAATAATTGTAAAGGGCCTAACATAGTACCTATCACATAGTCAACACTATATAAATGTTACTTATTATTGATTAATATTTCTAAATGCTCTACTACAGTTTTTCATTCTTTTCTCCCCTTGCTCTCCCTTTGTCCTCTCTACTAATGGAGTTTGCTATTTTCTTTCAGGGGAAAATAAACTTACCCTTGACTCTTAAATGTCTCTATCCTTTTGTGCTTAAAGGTTTGTCTTTGTCTCTTAAGCTTACCTGAATTGCTAAAGCATGTTATTATTTGATGGTAACCATTGAGAGGAAGCAATTTGGGGCTCTTGAAAGGAGGCAGACATTAATTCTGGTATTGTCCTAGAGCTCAGTCTCTTATGGAGGTTCTAGAGCTAGAAAAGAAAATTGATTCATTTTTACAACTTCCCGGGGTAAAGAAAATACATTTAGCCAGGCTTTTTTAGGCAAATGAGTCAGAAATTGCTGCTATAGCTAACTAACTGGATTGGTATGGAGGTAGCTACTAGCTCAATACTGCCATTTTTTCTCCATTTTTCATTGTCCTGGCTTGAAAGAAAAACCACTCCTTAGAGGAGAAGATCTGAGTGAGTCACTGGAGAGAAAATCACCCTCAAATCACTGGAATCTCCTGGCCTATAAAAAAAGAGGGCTAGAGGTGAGAGACTATGAGTAATTGAATATCCTGCCTTCCTGTAGTACTATAACATAATAATCATATCACATTACTCTTAGGTTGCTCAGCCCTTTCCATTTATAGAAGGTGAAACCAAAGGCTAGACAGTTTAAGTGACTTGTCAAAGGTCATATAGGTAATAAGTACCAGAGCCAACAGTCAAATTTAGATCTTTTGACTCCACATTCAGCCTTCTTTCCAATGTACTAGTCTGTAACCTTGTTTTGTAGGACTCTGGCTTCTCATCTTTAACCAGATGGTCTTGAAGGTTCCTTCTAGCTCTCACTATCTATGAGCTGATACTGCCATTTTTAAAAATTCATTTTCTATGTCTTCCAAATGATCATATTTTAAAATAATACTTTTCAACTTGCCCTCCCCTCCCTACCTGGTGGTAGCATTTTCCTACCTCTTTGCTTGTCAGTATATGATTTGTTTTTCATGTTTTTATTTCTGCAGAACTCATAAGATCTTGTTGGCTTTGCTTTTTACCATATGTTCAATTAAACTGCTTAATCATGATTTATGGGGTAGCTCCTTAAGTCAGGCCTATAACCCCACAGGAATTTGGAGCATCATCCTACCCAATTGTCAAATTTTCAGTGTTAGCATTTACAAAATTAGCAAAGCTACAACCAGGGCTTAATTTATTTGGTTTGCTTATTGTCTGGTCAAGAAATTGATAAAATGTTAATGATATGGTTTTTTTTTTCCTTTTTTATCATTTAAAAATAAATGTTGAGTTCCAAATTCTCTCCAGCTCTCCAGGTCCTCTCTTCCCTATTGAAAAAGTGAACCATATATCAATTCTGTCTGTGAAATCATACCAAACATATTTTTATATTAGTCATATTGCAAAAAAGAAAAAGAAAAAGAAAGAAAAGCAATTTAAACTTAAAAGTGTATTGAGTAGACTTTTTTTTTAAAGAGCTGGTTGTTAAACATTTATTAATGCATCCCTGGCCAAAACCTTCTTTTCCTTGCCAATGCTAGGTGGCCAGAGAGACACTAAGCAGTACTCAGAGGGCACAAACTTATCCTCTGTTGCTATTCAGTTTCCCAAGGAGACAGTCATATTTTGTAGCCTCAGCCTCAGCTTGGAGCATCTTTCTTGTACTGAATCAGTGGAGAGGTAGAGTATGAAGAACAGATGTCCTACACCCTTCTCTATTCCCTCATTCTCTCACTGACTCAATGGGCTATCAATTAGTATAATAAAGTATTTAAATCATATTGCTTTTCCTAATGCAACTGAGACATTGGTGGGAAAAGGGAGGGCATGTACTTCAATTATTTCTGGGGTCCCAACATTCTTGCCTTAGGTATATTAGTGCATTTTGTGATTTTATAAGGGTCCCCCTCCTCCCCGGGGCCTGTGGGTTCATTGGTGTACGAAACTTCCTGTAGAAAAATCATATCCCCAGTCCATATTGGCAATTTTTCTATAACTTTTAGCTCAGAGAATTACATGGGGTGATGAAATTTAAATGACTTGCCCAGGATCACAGAGTCAGTAAACATCATAGGCAGAACTTGAATCCTGATATTCTGATTCTAAGCATTGTTGAAATTTCTTTCCTTGAGATCCATGAACTTAAAAAAAATATATAACTCTATTTCAACATAATCACTTCCCCTTGACATACCAAACATTTTACTTTTTTTGAATTAAAAACAAAAACACATTCTGAGAAGGGGTCCAAAGATTCTACCAGACTGCCAAAGGGGTCCATGATTCAAAAAAGGTTAAGAACTCCTGCCCTAAGTCATGCTTCCTATTTAATAGGGTTTTTTAAACCTTCTTTTTATGGAGAAGATTCATAGATGTCACCTTTGAGTGTGAAATATCAGTGGCTAAGACAGAGACTATGTAGACATAAATGTTCACTGAAACCATTGGACTGAAATATTGAGCCTGGGAGCAATAATTCAAGGACCATTTTATTGAGTATTTAACAAACAGTTTGATTAATATAGGAAGGCAACTCTGGGTAACACTAGACTGCTTCCAGGAATGTAAAAAATAGTTCTTTGTTTAAGTGTCCTGGTTGGTACTACATCACTCCAAGAGAAAATCTGGTAGATGGCTTTGAAACCTGAAAATGCTTTTCTTTGAACATCACAGAGCCCTGCTCCAAAAGAGCTAGCTTCTGGGGTAGCCTTCTTTTTACATGGAAGGACCATTAATTCAAACCTCCAATTTTATAGATCTAGCTTCTATTATTTAAGGTAAGCTCAGCTGAAATCCTTGACTAAAGTACTCCTGTCTTCTTTTGAAAAATTCCTTATCTTCTGTCTTAGTATCAGTTCTGAGACAGAAGAGTGGCAAGGGCTAGGCAATCAGAGTTAAGTGACTTGCCCAGGGTCACAGTTAGGAAGTGTCTGAGGTTAGATTTGAACCCAGGTCCTTCCGACCTAAAGCCTGGCACTATTCATTGTGTTATCTAATCTATTCTTTTACCAAGAAGGAGAACCCTTCTTTGATTTTGAACTGTAAATAGAATACTAGAAGAACCATATGGACCAACTTATTCCTTATACAAGTTTCAGGATGCATTAGGAAATTCCCTTTCTCTAGAAGATCTAGTTCCAGGAAACCTTACACTCAGGGATTATAGAACTTGAAATTATTCATAACTCTCCAGATTGCCATGCCCTGGAAATCCAAGACAGGTAGTAATGTGAATAGGAGGAGCCTCTATAATGAAGAGCAGATGGACTATTCCCATATACTCCTTGTGGATATCTCAGGCAATCCTTTCAGTTCCAGTAGTCAGCTTCCAGCCTATATTCACTATATCTTTGTGTTATTGCTTAATTAAGTAAAACAGCTAGTTGATAATATAACCTCAATACTTCAATGTAATAAAATTGAAAAGTTTTGAGTCCAGTCCTAAGAAATTAACATAATGTCTATTGTACAAAGAGGCCAGCTAGGTGGCACCGTAGATAGAATCCTGGAGCTGGAGTCAGGAAGACTCATCTTACTAAGTTAAAATCTGACCTCAGTCACTCACTAGTTTTGTGACCCTGGGCAACTCACTTCACCCCTTTTTCTTCAGATTCCTCATCTGTCAAATGAACTGGAGAAGCAAATGACAAAGTACTCCAATATCTTTGCCAGGAAAACCGCAAATGAGGTCATGAAGAGTCAGTCACGACTGAAATGACTGAACAACAACAATCATACAGAGAGAAAGGAACTGGGGAAAGAAGCCAACATGAAGAGAAAATGGTGATTTCTATCATGACCTTACCCCCAGACTATATTAGGGACTTCAGTGATATCCCCGTGAATGAGATCTGGAACTATCTGTCTTCGTTGAGTTGAATTTTCTTACTCCCAAAGGAAAGGCTCATTCAATTGGTATTATCTGTTATATATTCTTGTATATATCCGATTATATTATATTCTTACATTCTACTTTCTGATTTCTGTTTTGCTATTGGCTTAGGTAACTCATTATTTCCCAAGTGAGTTCATTGTGAAACTGGCATTTGGTGGGGAGAAGTCTAGCCTTGGATATATATCTTGGGGATCTCCTTTCCCAGGAAGGAATAGTAATCAGAAGGTCATTGTGAAAGCAGAGATTATTTCCTCCAGACTAATAATATTTAAGGGAGCAGATAGACAAAACTATAGACAGTACTCTCTCTCTCTCTCTCTCTGAGGAAACCTGTATTAGAGGGTTTGTTTGGGTATAATGGAGAAAGAGTTGATGATAAATGCCCAAAAGGTAGAAGGAGGGTGATATAGATCTCCCCCCTTCAGTTTTCTTCAAATATGTCTCCCCACTAACCCTACCTTTACTCCCCTCTAATAAGTGATTTAATGGGTGAACCTCTTCCCTTGGGGAAAGAGAGAGAAATCAGCTCCCTCCCTCTTCCATTATGACAAGGAAGCCAATTTAGTTTGACTGACAATTTTATTCTAACAAATTGTGGTTAGGGGTAAGATAAGAAAGATGTCTTTAGGTTAGAGTCAATAGGAAAGTCTAAAGAGTCTATATCTAAAATAGCTTTTTTCTCTCCCTCCAAAGTTGAGAGACTTGGGCTTGCCAGCTTGGCATCTGAGAGGTTCAGGTTTGTGACCCCTGGTTTTTGTCACAACAGAGCCAATGTCCAGACCCAGTGTGTCACAGGAGCTATGTGAGATCTTGTTAGCAGTTTCTTATTTTTCTCAGGTGCTGCCACAATTCTTGGTATCTTCGGGTTAAATAGTTAAATAGTGGTTAAATTCAAATGAGGGATTTTGTATAGCTCAAAAGATAATCTGATCTGTTATTTTGGGAGGGGAGGAGTAGTAAATAGAATAGATAGATTACATTAGGAATAATTTAAGGTAAGTAAGTAGTATGGTATCAGGTTGACTCCATGCTAATAAGACAAAATGGTGGACTTGTGATAGAGGAATGATCAAGAGACTTTGAATGACAGAGCCTGGAATGCAAAGGTCTCCATCCACAGTGGGGGATGGTTGAGAAGGCTTGGAATCTTGAGGGAAGAAGAGATTCCAAGGAGAAATTGATCTCTCTCTCTCTCTCTCTCTCTCTATCTATCTATCTATCTTGAGATAGCCAAGGTGATAGTCTGATCAGAGATTATTTCCTGAGCTATACAAAATCCTCATTGAACTTAAATCACCATTCCCCCCCCAAAGATACCAAGAAATGTGGCAGAAACCTGAGAAAAATAAGAAACAGCTAACAAGATCTCACACAGCTCCTGTGATACTCTGGGTCTGGACATTGGCTATGCTGTAACAAAGACCCAGGGTCACAAACCTGAACCTCTCAGAGGCCAAGCTGGCAAGCCCGAGTCTCTCAACTTTGGAGGGAGAGAAAAAAGATCTTTTAGACAGACAGAACTTCCTTTACCCTCTTTCCTATAGACCCCAACCTAAGGGAAGAGCTTCTCCAATAAAAAATCAGTTATTAGAGGGGAATAAAAGCAGGTTTAGTGAGGAGACATATTTGAGGAAGATTGAAGGGGGAATCCATCTCACCCTCCTTCTACCTTCTGGGAAGTTATCATCAACTCTTTCTCCATTATACCTAAACCAACCCTCTAATACAGACCAAAGTGGCCAACCTGTGGTTCCAAACTCCTGCTTTTCCTCCTGGAAAAAATAAAAATCTCCTTTGGAGAAGTGTGGGAGGAAGAGATGCTAGAAATAGCTATTTTTGCTTCCCTGAGAGTCACATCTAGAAAGAGCCATGTGGATATATGTAGCTGACATAGGCAAAAACAAAAGAGCCCTCCCATACTACACCTTTTACATGAATGTAATGGAATTATAAGAAATTAAATGCCATAAAAATTACAAAATGCATAATTTCAGAGGAAATTGGGAAGACTTTCTGGAATGAAGCAGAGCAAAGTGAGCAGAAAGAAGAGAGCAATTTAAATTATGACTTCATTACAGAGGAAAACAACTCTGAATTGCTCTGGGACCACCAATGCAATGATAAAGCACATATCCAAAACACTGAAGATAAAAATGTGTTACCCACCTCCTGACAGAGAGATGATGAATTTAAAATGCATAAAGAGGTATCTATTTTCAGACATAGCTAATGTGGAAAAAAATTTCGCTAGACTAGGCAGCAATATATTGAGAGATTAATTTTTTAGGGTTTTAAATTTGTTTTCAATGGAGAGCCATACTGGGAGACCTAGATTAATTTTAAAAAATACTTGTCACATAAACAAGTATTTATTAAGTACTAATAATGTGCCAGGTCCTGTATAAATGCAAATACAAACAGAAAGAAAGACAGTCCCTCGTCTCAAGAAGCTTTCATTTAATGGGGGAAGATAATACCCAGGAGATGAAAAAGACAGTGGAAGAAAGGAAGAACAAAGGCACTTATTTCAGGGACATGGTAGAGAAGGTCACAGTCAAGAGTAAAGCCTGGAGAGGAATGAAAGCACAGTTGATCTGGGATATTCCTTAAGACAGAGATTCTGGGAGAAACAAGCCATATGGAGAGAGGGCAAATGAAAAGAAAGTAATCCTAAAATAAAGTGAGATTCAGAGTGAAGAGTTTTCTATGACATAGTAGACAAGATTCCATGAAGATGAATAAGAAATGCAATGTGGAGAAGAAAGAAATATGTGTCATTGGGTCTGTATAAGAAGCCCAGTGAAGTGGAGCACTAAGAAACAGTGTAGACCAATGGAAAGAACAATGGAACTATGGTCAGAGGACCTGGGTTTAACTCCAAGCCTTTCTACAGGCTAAAGTTGGCTAGTTTGAGTTGTATCTGACTCTTTGTGACTCCATCTAGGTTTTTGTTGTTGTTGTTGTTGTTGTTGTTGTTTTGTAGCAAAGATCACTGGAGTGGTTTTCTATTTCCTTCTCCAGCTCATTTTCAAGAAGAGGAAACTGAGGCAAAACAAGGTGAAGTTACTTGCCCAGGGTCACATAGCTAGTAAGTGTTTAAGGCCAGATTTGACCTCAAGACTTCTTGATTCCAGATCCAGCACTCTACCCACTATACCAACTAGCTGCCCACAGTCTACCTCTGGGAATTTTTGCAAGTCACTTAACTTTTCTGAGTCTCTATTTCGTCAAGTATAAAATGAAAGGATTAGACTAAATGACCTCTGAAGTTCTTTTTATTTCTGATTCTGATTCTATGATCCTATATGGAAGGGACTTTAGAAGTCATTCAAAGGGTTTTAGAGATCATCCAATAAATATCTATTAAGCCATATGCCAAGTGATAGGCACTAGGCATGTGAGGACAAAATAAGAGACAAGCCCCTGCTCTCAAGGAACTATCCTTGTGCCACAGAATTCATAGCCTATGTCTCAGACCCCCTTCTATTGCCCACCCCATATGAGACTCACTAAGTATAATACTGAGTGGATTTGGTCCTTCAGGATCTCCTGATCATAAGTCAAATGACCAAGCCACTCTACCCAGTCCCTGCCTTGGGGACAAGATTTACTGGCTTCATAGCTTACAATTTTAGCTTTTTCCAGTACTACCATATTCAGGACTCAGTCACAACTCAGGACCATTTGGGGGCAATTTGGTCTAATGTCTTTATTTTATAGATCAGAGAAGTTGAAGGATTCAGGGAAAACATTCAGTGATACTTACAGTGAATAGAGCACTGAGAGCCAGAATCAAGACAAACCAAGTTCAAAGCTACCTTCTTACACTTACTAGCTGTGTGATCCTGAGCAAGCTACTTAACCTCTGTCTTAGTTTCCTCATCTATGAAATGGGAACAGTAATAGTATCTACCTCGAAAAGTTGTACTAAGGAAAAAATGGAACATTTGTAAAGTACCTTGCAAACCTTAAAGTGCTATATAAGGCATACTAATGCATTGTTGGTGGAGCTAACAACTATTCTGGAGAATAATTTAGAACTGTGTTCGAGAGCTATAAAACTGTTCACACCCTCTGACCCAGCAATACTACTTCTAGCTCTGAATTCCAAAGAAATCAAAGGAAAAGGAAAGGGACCCATATGTGCAAAAATATTCATAGCAGCTCTTTTTTTTTATGGTGGTAAAGAACTAGAAATTGAGGGGATACCCATCAATCAGGGAATGGCTGAACAAGTTGTGGTATATGGTTGTGATGGAATATTACCGTATTCCTATAAGAAATGATGAGTAGATTGACTTCAGGAAAACCTAGGAAAACGAGTTGATACAAAGTAAAGTAAACAGAACCAGGAGGACATTGAACTCAGGGTGATCAAAAGCAAAAGATTTGGCTACTCTGATCAATAAAACAAGATCATCTAAGTGCTGAAGTGCTAAGAGTGTTGGTCTTGGATTCAGGAAGACTTATCTCAGTTCAAATCTGGCCTCAGGCATTTGCTAGCTGTGTGACCCTGGGGAAGTCATTTAAACCCTGCTTGCCTCAGTTTCCTTATCTATAAAATGAATTGGAAAAGGATATGACAAGCCATTCTATTATCTCTGCCAAAAAAAAAATCCCTACAAATTGGGTCACAAAGAGTTGGATATGACTGAAAACAACTGAACAACAATTTATATAAGAAGGATTAGACTGATTTTGCTTATTCCTAGAGGGCAGCACTGGCAGCAATGTATAGACATTACTGAGAGGCAGTTTTCAACTCTCTGTAAAGAAAAACTCCCTAACTAATAGAACTGCCTTAAATATGGAATGAATTACCTCAGAGGGACAGGGGTTCCAAAATCATCAAGTTCTTTCAGTAGAGGCTGGATAACAACTCACTCAGGATACTTTTGGTGTTTCCTGTTCAGATAGGGGTTGTACTAAATGATCTTTGAGGTTCTCCCTTTCAATTTTGATATTTTATGGTCATTTTTTTAATGTGAGACTGATTAAATACTCATCAGCCCTCTTTTAATTTGCTGGTATCTGGTTTAGTAACACCCACCAGCGTCCAAAAGCTTGAGAAACAGAGTGATCATCATTAAAAACATGATTTGTTGCTACTCTGAGCTGCTAAAGAGCTACTGCCTTCCTCCTTGGGGCCAGTGCGTCTCAGCTGTAAGTGAGTGATCTTGACATCCACACCCTCCCATGATCACTTTGAGCCAGAGACAGACATCAACAGGAGTGGACTTGCTGATGTCAGCTATCTGCCTTGTTGTCATGGTTTGCTTAGAAGAAAGATCAGAAGCTCCAATCAAGGCTCTGCTTCCCCTAGATTAACTCAAGCAGGGAATTCACAGATTTTGGGGTTCTCCATTTTCTTTCCTTTACTCCACCCAAATCATTTAACTTCTTTTCTCTTTCCTTTCCTTTTCCTTTTCTTTCCTTCTTTCTTTCCTTCTTTCCTTCCTTTTTTGTTTTTTATTTCTTTCCTTCTTTCATTCATTCATTCTTTCCTTCTTCCTTTCCTTCCTTCCTTCCTTCCTTCCTTCCTTCCTTCCTTCCTTCTTTCTTTCTTTCTTTCTTTCTTTCTTTCTTTCTTTCTTTCTTTCTTTCTTTCTTTCTTTCTTTCTTTCTTTCTTTCTTTCTTTCTTTCTTCTTTCTTTCTTTCTTTCTTTCTTTCTTTCTTTCTTTCTTTCTTTCTTTCTTCTTTCCTTCCTTCCTTCCTTCCTTCCTTCCTTCCTTCCTTCCTTCCTTCCTTCCTTCCTCTCTTTCTTTCTCTCTCTCTTTCTTTCTTTCTTTCTTTCTTTCTTTCTTTCTTTCTTTCTTCTTTCTTTCTTTCTTTCTTTCTTTCTTTCTTTCTTCTTTCTTTCTTTCTTTCTTTCTTTCTTTCTTTCTTTCTTTTCTTTCTTTCTTTCTTTCTTTCTTTCTTTCTTTCTTTCTTCTTTCCTTCCTTCCTTCCTTCCTTCCTTCCTTCCTTCCTTCCTTCCTTCCTTCCTTCCTTCCTTCCTTCCTTCCTTCCTTCCTTCCTTCCTTCCTCTCTTTCTTTCTCTCTCTCTTTCTTTCTTTCTTTCTTTCTTTCTTTCTTTCTTTCTTTCTTCTTCTTTCTTTCTTTCTTTCTTTCTTTCTTTCTTTCTTCTTCTTTCTTTCTTCTTCTTTCTGTCTGTCTGTCTTTCTTTCTTTCTTTCTTTCTTCATGCCTACTATATAACAAACACTATGCTTAGGCTGTAGGGGATGCAAAGAAGCTTGTCTTTTAAGAACCACAGACAGAATGCACACAAGAAAAGATAACTAGCCACACAAAACAGTATTTAATCAATGTCAAATGCTATCAGAGTTGAGAAGAGAAGGAAACAGCTGAAAGCTTGAATTTCCAGTAGGAAGGTGGAGGAACTGGAGCTCAGGGACCTAGAGAATTAATATGTGAGAGAATGGGTCAAGGGTAGGGGCAGATATCTTTAGACCCTAATCAATCTGATTAATTTTTCCCAACCAACCTGAAGAAATGACTAAGGTTTTTGTCTGAAAAGTAGAGGAAGACATGTGCCCTAGCACCCAGCTGAAAGAACACAGGGAATGCTTCTGATTGGCCCCTAATAACTAGGACCATTTTGAATATGACTGGCAACATGGGACCATCAGGGATATTGTGACCTCAAATTCCCTTTCCACCCAAAATTTATGAAAACAAATTGTACACCAGATTCATCCCCCACCCCCACCCCCACCTTTTCTCTTGCTTTCTCCATGAAAGCAGGGATTACTTTTTGCTTCTCTTTCTAACCCCAGTGCTTAGCATAGTGCCTAGTACCTAATAGATAATAAATGCCTTTTTGTTGTTGTTTCCTTTGGATTTCCAATCTGGAATTTTGCAAGAAGGGGGAAGGAGATGACTAGTTCCATTCCCTATCCCCACTTTAGCAATAATGATAATTTGCAAGAAACACATGTCAATCCTAAAAATGGAGCAAAATTTTTGGGCTGCCTTCTTCCACTTTTTTTCTATTTCTTTTTCTGATTATAGATCAGAAAATAGAGTTTTTGAGAATGTACTTAAAAAAAACCCTTTACCTTTCATTTTAGCAGTAATATTGTGCATTGATTCTAAGGCAGAAGAGTGGCAAGGGCCAAGCAATGGGGGTTAAGTGATTTGCCTAGGGTCACACAGCTAGGAAGGATCTGAAGCCAGATTTGGAGAATGTACTTTCCATGGAAATTTAAGATTTCTTGAGTTCAAGGGATATGTTCAAGGGACTGAGATCTAATAGAAGAAGATTCCCTTCAAAATGTGTTTCTTGAAGGAGAATGAAAACCAGACCTGTCAATGGAACATCACCCTGAAGTTGGTCTAAAGTTGAATCATGGAACCATGATGGTTGAAAGGAAATAGGGGAGGAAAGGACAAGAACAAGAAATCCGGATCTCAGCAACTCTTCTACTATGCTGTCATGGGTTCCTCAAATAGTGCAGTTCTGAGGTGAGTGGGAAATATTTGTTAACAGCCTCCCAAAGTGTCTTTAATTTGTGTGTGTGTGTGTGTATGTGTGTGTGTGTGTGTGTGTGTGTGTGTGTGTGTGTGTATGAGAGAGAGAGAGAGAGAGAGAGAGAGAGAGAGAGAGAGAGAGAGAGAGAGAGAGAGAGATGGGGGTGGTCTAGTAGGTTATTGGAATGTTTTGGTTCTTGTGTTTATTCATGGGTTCCTATAAATCTTACTCATTTTCTCTGGTGGGTAAAATAAAGATTATCTCATACCCAATTCTCAAAATGTATCTCTTACCCACTGTTGGGGAAACCTAAAAATAAGCCAAGCCTAAGCTCTATATTAGAGATTTTCCCAGAGTTGATGCTTGAGTCAAAGAGAGATAGTGACTTCTTGGAGTCAAGGCTGAACCTGGTAATGTGAATTTAATGTCCTGGAGGTTCCTGGGGCTCTGAGTTGGTAATTAGGAGACTTGAGGTTAGTTCCTTCCTTGGTCATTGCTTTCTCACTGATTGTCCAATGAGAGGTGGTAAACTCCTTGACAACAGAGACTGTATCATTTAATAAAAATTGAAACCCTAGCACTAATTACAGGGCCTTTTATTGTAGAAGGGAATTAATAAATGTTTCTTGAGTTGAAGTGAAGCAATTATCTTACTCGTTTCAGCTAATACAAAATGAGCCACCCAGCCATTGTGCATCTTTGTCTAGAAGCAGAGGATTGAGGTGATACTCTTTGAGCAGGTGCTGTTGGGGAAATGGCTTAGGATTTTCCAAGAATTTTTTTAAATTACATTTTAAAAGTCAGGATGGCTTTGCTACATTCAGACTTGCTATCAACCCCTTTGCAAGTTTAAAAAGATACCATGGTGTGCCATTTTACCCTACATAGGACAAACCTGGTTCTCATAACCATCTACTTCTCTTAACATCACTCATATCCTTGGGCTCCCCAAGGGTACCAAACTCACACTGTCCAGTTTCAACTTTGGAAGTCATTATCTCTTTTTGATCCATGCTTTGACTCCAGAGTACAACTCTGAGAGAAATGTCTTAAAATAGAGTTTAAGAATGGCTCATGTATTTGTTTTCCCAATAGTGAATAAGAGTAAACATTTTGAGAATTAATCATGAGATATTCTTTATTTCATCCACCAGAAAAAATGAATAAGATTCAAAGTAGTCATGACAGCTCATAAACAAACAGGGGAACACAAAACATTCAAATAATGCATTTGATTGTGCCCAAAGAAACCCAAGGTGACTAGTGGTGCAAACGTGAACAAATCACTTTTGTACTTTGGGCCTCAGTTTTGCCATCTGTAAAATGAGTCTTGTATCACATAATTTTGAGTCTCTGGAATATGGTACACACTTAAATATTTATTGATTGACTGACTGATTGACAGGGACTATTAAGAAAAATGGCATTCTTGAGACTGTGGCTTCCTTGAGATTCCAGGCATTTCTCTATCTCAATTCCTAACTCAATTTTAAGCTATATGTGCCTATTGAAAGACATCCAATGGCCAAATCACAGATCTCTTCCACACTGAATTAAGTAGACATCATAATTTGTGATGATGCTCTGGAGTGGTGCAATAGTTCCTCTTTGTGGTGAGTACCAGAACTGCACTTGGGTAGCCCAGTGCTCCTAGCTCATACATAACTTTTGTTATTTTTTCAGATCCAAGTGGAGGACTTGATTCGTTTGTTTATTCCAGGACTTCTCCCTAGTTCATTCAGTAGTAGATACTATTCTCCAAACCTTTAATTCTTCCTTATTGGGTCTTTCCATAGTTCAAGGGCAGATACATGGCCTTTTCAATTTGTTCTAATATGTAGGTAGCATTTTTCAAGTTTTTTGGTCTCAGATCCCTTTTATATGCTTAAAAATTATTGTGTACTCCCACCAAGAGCTTTTCTTTATGAGTTATAGCTACCAATATTTGCCATAGTAGAAATGAAAACATCCTGGTTTTAGAAAATGGTTTTTACCTCAAAGACCTCCTGAAAGGGTCTTGAGTATTTCTCAAGAACTACACTTTAGGAACTACTGTTTTAGTATATACAGTACAGTTTATACCTGGGAGTTAAAGGCACAGCACTCCAGCAATCAAGATAATCTGCATAAAAATTTTTGGCCCTCCCTTGTACCGGAGAAGTCTGGATTTTATTCTTTTTCTTTTATGGGGCATTTACAGAGCTTTACATAAATTTTGGGACTTTGTGTGTTGTCTGTAGCTTCTTCAAAACTCTTCTAAAATTTAATTTGATTTAATTTCTCACACCAACCCATGATATCTCACAGTTGGTTGCATGGTGTCTCCCCTCATTAGAATGTGAGCTACTTGAGGGAGTGATGGTATTTTTGCCATATCCCAGCTCATGGCACAGTACTTGGCACACAGTGAGCTCTTAAATGCTTGCTGGTTCACTGACTGGTATCTATTTTATTATATGTGAATGCAGTCTATTTGACTAAGTCCTTCCCCCATTTCCTTTATATGTATTAAAAGATCACAAAATGACTGGGAGAATCATTGATCTAGCACTGAAAAGGATCTCGGGGGTCACGTAATTCAACTCCTTCATTTTATAGATGAACAAAATGAGGCTCAAGGTCCCAGGAGAAGTACAAATCCATGAAGTCTCTGACTTCAGAGTTAGTGGTCTCTCTACAGTACCACTCTGTTAAGTCTCCTAGAAGGGTGAAAAAGACAATTCATTGGAAGAATAGCTTAAGTGGTTTTAGAATCATTAGGAATCAATTCAGTGCCATTCTACTGGTAACTAATTTACTACTTAATCTGCATCAATCCCCCAATACCTGCCTTAAAGAAGTTTATAATTAGTGAGCTTGAGTTTTAAGTTTATAACTCACTTATAAACATGGAATAAACTTTTTTAAAGGCTGATATTATTGGGTGATCTGGTGAAAATTAAATACATCAAATAAGTACCAGTAGAATGCTAGGTCAAGATTGTCTCATACCCAATTCTCAAAATGTATCTCTTACCTGCTATTGGGGAAACCTAAACATGAGCCATGCTTAAGCTCTATGTTAGAGATTTTCCCAGAGTTTGATGAATCCTGTGAAATGGTCACATTATTCAAACTGGCATAAAGTAATTGCTTCAAACCCAATGGAAATATGCAGTGCACATTCAAATAATGTAAGTGCTTCTGAAACTCATTACTTGTACTTTTCATGACCTACTGATATGTTTAGCCAACAGTTGTTAGCTTCCTTCACCCCTCACCACCCATCCCAACTCTCTCCATACTCTATGTATGGTCCCAGATGAGGAATAGAAATTTGAACATTTCACAATTTAAGCATCTGGGGAGAGTTAGAGTTAAAACTGTAGGGAGAGGGTCACTGCATGACAGTTTGGGCCATTCTCCATAGGGACACCTAAATACTCTGTCAGTATTTCTTTCACTTATGATCAAAATGACCTGGCCCCGGTCACATATGACTTAAAAAAATAGCATATACAAGTGTAGAAATTCCCTGAGCTGGGAGGCATCAAAAATTCCTTCTCTCTTATTTCATCTGTGCAGTGGTCTCACATTTTTTCCCTTTTGTATTTTTCTTCCATTTAATAGCTGAGCAGGCCCATTTCCCCTTTAAGAAACAACTTGTAATGCAAAGTGGAAATTTTAGCCAACAGGGGGTGATTAAATCTCAGTAACCAATCTCAGACATTAGCCTATTTGCTTATTGCTGCTACCATTATTCTACTGTTTTGAGTGGAAGACATCAGTCTCCCTTCAATCCTAGGAGACTCCTTCCTAAAAACAAAACAAAGGAATAACTCCCCACCCCTCCACCCCAAGATATCATAAATAGGACCTTAGTGGAGGAATGAATGCAGGAGTAAATGTTTAACCACCAAATTACCCTGATACATAGCATTCTTTGATCTCTGATATATGAATGCTCACAATGAAAATTTAGCAATCAGCATTTTTTCAAGCCAGTTCAAGCTGGCCACAGCACACCCATACACCACTGAAAGCATATGAAATCTTTCCATTGCTATTTTTTTTACTTGGAAGTTTATTTGTTTATTTTCAAAATACTTTTTCCGTGGTTACATGATTCATGTTCTCTCCCACCCTCTTCCCTCCCCCCTCCCAGAGCCAACAAGCAATTCCACTGGGTTAGACATGTATTATTGCTCACAACCTATTTCCATATTATTCATTTTGTAATAGAATAATCTTTTAAAACCTAAACCTCAAATCCTATGCCCATATAAACAAGTGATAAATCATATGTTTTTCTTCTGCATTTCTACTCCGTCTGTTGCTGTTATTGACACCTCCACTAAAGTTCTCCTCGCATATCCGAGGTTCTTGGAAGTTGTGCCAGCCCCAAGCAAACTAGAAAGGCTGTGAGTACAGGCTTCATGAGGACTTGTATGCTCATCTATCTATTAGAAACTATCTAATAAATCATGTGGGGGCAGCTAGGTAGCACATCAGAAAGCATGCTAGACCTGGAGTCAGGAAGACCTGAGTTCAAGTTCAGGCTCAGACATAGATTGTGTGATCCTAGGCAAGTCACTCAACATCATTTGCCTCAGTTTCTCCATCTAGAAAGTGAGCTAGAGAAGGAAATGTCAAACCACTCCAGTATCTTTACCAAGAAAACCCCCAAAGGGGTCATGAAGAATCTGACATGGCTAAACAATAACAACAATAACAAATAAATTATGCTGGTTTGGATTTGCAATAGAATATAATCTTTTTGAGGGCAAAGACTGTATCATTTTTGTTTATCTCTATTGCCCAGTGTTAGAGTTAAAATTTAGGGACTGCTGAGGCAGGTAGAAATTAGTTTCTCTCTGCAAGGAGTATTATATTTTTAGAGGTTTATTAAAGGTTAAGGATTAAAGAAGACACAGAATAAGAAAGCACGTGTCTAGGCCCAGAGAGGCCTAGACAACCTCACCTACATTATGAAAGAGACACATCTGCTTGGAAGTGGCAACAGGAAAGAGACCTCAGTAGGTGGAGAACTCCTTTAAATAATAATTTGTGATCTTGCCAGGTGAGAATCCAGTGTGATTACAAAGCATTCTGGTAAGTGAGCAAGGACTTCTGGGGACTGGAGTCCTGGATTCAAGCCTCCATTTTTACACCAGCATAGTATGTGGCACACAGTGGGCATTTAATAAATGCTTGTTGAACATTATAGAGATAATGACCCCATTGATAAAACTACAGATTTATTCAGTGTCAAATGCAATAATAGTCTTCCAATAGCTATGTCCTCGAGGAAACATTAATGTGTAACATGAATAGTTTAGATTTGCAAAAGTCCACAATGGTGCTTGTGTGAGGTTGCTGTTTAATGCTATGAATTATATAACCAGCCAGATCTCAGATAAATGCCCAGTGTGGCAGAGCAGGAAAGCTGCTAAGCCCTCCTCAGGTGTTTCTACTTTCTAGTTCCTCCAGGTCTGTAGAGTTTCTCTTTCTCCACCAGCCTTGGTGCCAATACAAGCATCACTAACCATAACCATGTGAAGGTCAAAGGTGAGTTTTTGGCTTCAAAGCAGCTTGAAGATTGGCTTGCTTTTGCTCATAAGGAGAAAACCCTTTGCTTCTGACATTCCTAATCAGTAAAAGCATTCCTTCTCTTTTAAAAATTCAATTGTTTTTTCAGCGAACAAAAAATTATTTTCTCTCCTTCCTACATTGCATGAAAAAAAAGAAAAACAAAACCCTTTATAACAAATATATCCAGTCCAGTAAGACAAATTCCTTCATTGTCCCTATCCAAAAGCATGTCTTCTTTGAGTCCCTCATCTCTTAGAGGAAATGCAAAGCAAGCTTCATCATTGGTCCTTAAGAATCATAGTTGATAATTACATTGATCAGAATTCTTAAGACTTTGAAGGTTTTCTTTACAATACCATAGCTATTGCATACATTGTTTTTTGGGGTTTGCTTATTTCCCACTGCATTATTCATAAGTCTTTCCACATCTGGGCAGCTAGGTGGCTCAGTGGGTAGAGTTTCAAGCCTAGAGATAGGAGGTCCTGGGCTCAGATCTGGCCTTAGATATTTCCTAGCTGTGTGGCCCTAGGCAAATCACTTTAGCCCCCCATTGCCTAGCCTTACTGCTCTTATGCCTTGACCAGTATTGATTCTAAGATAGAAAGTAAGGGTTTAAGTATGGGGGGGGGAGAGAGAGAGAGACAGACAGACAGACAGACAGAAAGACAGAAAGTAAATGTCTTCCTAGATTTCTATGAAACAGCCCCTTTCTTCATTTTTAATGTTATAATACTATTCTATTACAGTTATATTCCATTATTCATTTGGCTCTTCCACAACAGATGGTCACTCTTCTAGTTTCCAGTTCTTTGCCACTACAAAGAGCTGCTATAAATATTTTTGTACATATGAGTACTTTTTCTCTTTTTCTGATGCCTTTGGTTAGAGACCTAGTAGAATTGCTGGGTCAAAGAGTGTGCATAATTCAATAACTTTTTGGACATGGTTCCAAATTACTTTCTAGAATTGATAGACCAATTCATACTTCTACTGTTTATTATTTTTGTTTTCTAACAACCCCTCTAACATTTTTCATTTTCTTTTTTTCAGTTTTACTAATATGAGTATAAGTTAGAACCTCAGAGTTGCTTTAATTGGTAGTTCTTTTATAATTAATGATCTGAGACTTATTTTTTTATAGGTAAGCTCTTACTTCCCGTTCCCCCTCTTCCCATCTTTAAAACTCCAAGTTCACATGAAGATTTAAGATTATTTATTAACCTGTTCATGCATACCTGAATTCATGAATAATCTTTGCTGAGGGCACTTTGGCCTGAGCTAGTGAATGGTCCTTTCCTTACTTGTATGATTGATCTTTGAGGCCAGTTGGCTTTGGTAACCATTTCAGACCCTCAGTTATGGTTATCTGTTATCTGGTAGTCAAGGGGGAAAAGATAGAAGTTTTTTTTTAATCTTAGAATGGAGTGGGAAGTCTTTTGTAAAAGTTATAAGAAGAAAACTTTTAGCATGCAAAGATCTGAGATTGCAAGTGGTTATGCTTTAAAATATTAATGTGTAAGTAAATATTATAATAAATCACAATTAACAAAAATGTTTCTTCTATTCAGGAAAGGAGTCTGACAAATTGGTTGCTATACTTATAGTTTCAGTAATCACAATAATAATATTAATATTGCTATTGGCTTGATCCATCACTTAGCCTTATTTAAGCAGTTAGAAATTCATACATCAGCAGTACTTGGAACTGTGAGGTAGGTCATAGCAATCAAAAATGGCACTGGCTAAAAAAAAAAGCCTGCCTCAGACATTTGGGTGTTCTCGGGGTCACCAGATTGGCTGTTGAATACCTACAAATTTTAAGTATTGTAACACCAGGACATTAATTGCAACACCCCCTCATCAGTTAAAGATAGATCCACTGAAGCTCTCTGAGAATTTCCTGGATTTCTCTGAATCAGTAGCTCTCTACTCCTACATTATCTCCATGGTACATTCTAGCTGGAATTCCAAAGGCTCCTTTCCTGATGAGCCGGAATGCCTCTCCACCCCTAAAAAATATGATAGCTTTCTATATTAAGTTCCTTGTATCTGTCCTGGTTGATTGATAGCCTGCCACCTGGGATCAGCCCCAGCTACTAGTGATTCTGAGTTATTGGATTCAGAGGGGGATTTGCTTTTCTTTGTGGTATGACTTTAGACTTCCTCCTCAGACCATTATGTTCTTGCCATGAGAGCATTAGGCTTGCTCACTTTTGGGACAGAAAGATATTTGGAGGTTTAATGTCTAATTTGAAAGTCCTCTCATTACTCGATATCTCTTTGGGGATCTCAGTTTCAAGAGGATTAAATTGTTTATTAACCTGTACACACATACCTGAACTTATGAACAATCTTTGCTGAGGGTACATAGGCTTGAGCTAGGGTATGGTCTTTTCCTCACTTATATGATTGATCTTTAAAGTCAACTGGCCTTGGCATCCATTGAAGACCCTCAGATGTGCTTGTCTACTGCCTGGAGGTTGAGAGGAGTTTTAAGTAGCTTGAATAATAATACAACCACTGCCTCACTGTCTTTCCCACAATCTTCTCTTGGTCCTTTAAATAACTCAAAAAGATCCTCAGCATGGAAATAAGAACCCTTCATATTCATGTCCTCATATTCCCATTCAATGGCTATTTCCTAAATCAATAAACTTCCATGAAGATCATGTCCAATCATTGAGTACCAATTCTCCAATACTCAAAAAAGCCTTGGTTCATTCACTACAATTAAATTTAATTCAACAAGCATATATTAAACACCTACTATGTTCCAAGCTCTGTGCTAAGTGTTAGGGATACAAAGACAAAAACTAGACAGTCCTGCCCTTGAGAAAATACAACATATACTAAGTAAATATCAAATATATATAAAGTAGTACAAAGTTAAGTTCAAGAGGGAGAGAGAGCTAATAACTAATCAGATACAGAAGGGACTCCTATAGGATATGACATAAACACACAAGTATACTATATACAATGATGGCCAACCATGCCAAGTAAACACCCATAAATATATTGTGTACTTCAAAATAATCATACTTTGTTTCAGCCTAAAAGTGTACAATTGAATTGACTTGGCTGATATGCCTAGCATGTTCTATTATTTAAAAATCAAACTATTACATAATCTGAATATTGGAGTGCATACTGGAAGAATTAGAAGAGAAATAAATCATTTACCTTTCACAGTTAAGTACAGAGAATTAAAAAATTAACTTTTGATTACCTGAAATTGGAAAACTTTTGCATAAACAAAATTGACATACCTTGAATGAGCATGGAAAAATATTTGTATCAAATGTCCTTGATAAGGGCCTGATAGGCAAAACATATAGTCAACTATTAGAAAAATATCAATCAAAAAGCCATTCTCCAGTAAAAATCTAATCGAAGGATATGAAGTTATCAAAAAAGTAATTGCAAACTATTGATAATCACATGTAAGTATGCTCCAAATCACAAATAAATGTAATTAGAGAAATAAAAACCAAAACAACTTTGAACTTTTATCTGACATTCAGAAAATTAGCAGTGATGACAAAGATGAGAATATTTTATGTTGAAGGGGTTATCTGAAAACAAGTTACATTAATGTATTGTTGGTAGAGCTTAAATTGATATGTCTGGAAGGCAGTTGGAATTTGGCAAATAAAGTGAGGATGATGTCCATATTATCTGACCCAGAGATTCCATTTTTAGGCATATTCCCCAAGAAGGCCTTTGACAAAAAGAAAGAGTTCAGAGATGTAAATATTTACAGCAATATTTGTATATGTATATGTGTGATATGTGCATGTATGTGTTGTAGCAAAGAACTGGTAAGAAAAATAATGTGTCATTTGAGAAATATTTAAACAAATTGTAGTTCATGAATGTGATGGAATATTACTGTTATAAGAAATTATGAACATATAAATACAGAGAAGCACAGAATGGCTTGTATGGACTGATGCAAAGGGAAATAGGCAGAACCAGGAAAACAATACACAAGCATATATATGTATATATACCCACCCATATCCATATACCTACCCAAGAAAACAATACATAATGTAACATGTATATTAACTAAAACAAATAAATGCAAAGAACAACACAACAATCAAAACTGACTATAGTAAACCTATAATAACTAGGCTTAAACATCCCAAAAGAGATAAAAGAAATACCCCTTCACAGGGATGAAATATTGCATAAGTCAGATTTTTTAAATGCAGTGATTGATTTTGCTGACATTTCTCTCTCTTCTTCTTTTAAAGAAATTCTTTTTTATTAGGGATGACCCTCTCAGAGAGGAGAGGAAAAGAGATTTTGGGAGAAATGTTGGTGATATAAGAATAAAATATTAATAAAATCCATTTTAAAAAGGAAAATCAAACTGCTACTGTTATATTAGGTTTTGAGGAAGAAAAATAAATTCTCTAAGCAATTTAAGCTATGTAATTTATTTCTACAAACACTTTATACCTTAAAACATTAATGAAGCTATTTAATGTAAATGCTCTTTTAGAAACATTTTAAGAAGATAGTTTACTTCAAATCTATTTACAGAGATAGTTTAATGGAATAGTTAAAACCAAGCATAAAAGTAGTAGGAAATGGAAATCCAGACTCTGGCAGTGGAATGAGATGGCTGAGATGAGTGAGAGCTGGTTGGATGTGTCACCATGGAGCTGCCTTGGAGATCAGAAGTTTCAGCATATTTCTGAACTGTTTAGTGCAAGGAAAGGAATCCTGAACTGCTGGGAGAAGAAAGTTGAATCAAGGCAAACTGATGTTGTGGAAGCTGACTGCTTAATGGGAATAACTAAGTGCCTATTATATGGAGGGCAGGGAAGGGAAGAAAGGAAATCATTTCCTATGCTGGAGCATGAGAACTATATAGACCAAGCCAAGAGAAAAATGTAGAGCTAGATATTTCCCACTCCATCTGGTCCTACAAGAGCCAGGTTCCCCATAGTGGGCAGTATTGGGTTTCCAAGGTTCCTTGCCCACACCCTCATTATTTATTCATATCAAGAGATTCTCTAAAACACAAAGATTATTTATCCAATTTCTTTGTTATTTAATTTTAAATAAAATTAAATATTTTAATTTTAAATAAAATTAAATATTTTAATTTTAAATAAAATTAAATATTTTAATTTTAAATAAAATCAAATATTTTAATTTTTAAATATGTGCACTTGGATTGGTCTACTAGCCTAGTATATGCAGAATTTAGATGTTCTTAGATGTATGTGGTTGATCTAGGTTAGGGGTTCAAACCTATTGAGGTATATTTTTTCCCCAAGTACCTCACAATGAACTCAATAAGCCATTCAAATTTTTTTAGAGTGAGGCATAATAAATGTTACATTTGTGGTAGCTTTGTCCAAGATACTTAGAAATGGAATCTGAAAAGGTTAGGCATGGGAACTGCCAGAGGGTCCTGGGCTCTAGGGTTGATATAGAAGTTGAGCTTTTGTGAAAGTATGATATGTTCCTGCTCTCCCAATAGGATTTATTTATTGGGCAAGGAAGTTCTTCCACAAGTCTGTTTAGTGACCAGTAAATAATGATGTTAACTCATGGAGTCTGGTTGGCTGGGAGCATCTGGTATAGCCCTGAAAGGAAGTAGAACACAAACCTCATGGAAGAAAGAGGACATATCTGAGGAGAGAGCTGGAAGAGAGAGGAGAAAATAGATGGGAGGCTAGGAAGCTGTCCTGCACCTGGGTCTCATTTCTGCCACAATTTACAGAGGTTTTTCTTCTTCTGGGCCAGGAGGCAATGGTTGGAGTCACTTTTTCTAGCTATGGTTTCTGCCCTAAGAAGACAGGCTTACCACATCCTAACCTCTCTGCCTCTGAGAAGAATCTCTAACCCTGGCAGATTATAGTTTGGGAAATGCATGATGATGGTTTTTGTTTCTTTATTCATATATATGTATATATATGCACACAGACATATACATATATATGTATACACACATATACACATACATCTTTCCTTTTTTGCTTACATTTTCTTTTTAAAATCTTCTAATATTTAAATTTTCCTAATTACATATAAGAAGAAATTTTAACATTTTTTTAAACCTTGCCTTCTGTTTTAGAATCAATATTAAATGTTCGTTCTAATGTAGAAGAACAATAAAAGCTGGGGGACTAGTGATCAAACAGCTAGAAAGTATCTGAGGTAAAATTTGAACCCAGGACCTCCTCTCTCTAAATCTGGCTTTTAATCCATTGAGCCACCTAGTTGGCTTTTTAACATTAATTTTCTAAACTTTGAGTTCCAAATTCTCTCCCTCCCTCCTGTCACCCCTCCTTGAGATGGTAAATATTATGATATAAGTTATACATGTGATATCATCTTGCATTCTATTTAAGTAAATGTTATTGCATTCTTAGGATGTCATAATTAATTCTGGCTGGTTAGGGAATGCTCAAGGGAAAATGGGGGTTCATAAGCAATGAACAAATTAATGAATGACTGAAATAGCATTTAGTAGCCACTTACTATTTGAAAAGCACTGTACTAAATATTGAGGTTATAAACAGAAAACTAAAATTCCTTGGTCTCAAGGAATTAATATTTTAATAGTGGAGAAAACAAGCTTCCACTGCAAGTCAGATGGAACGGTTCCATGATTATTAGGCAGCAAAGCAGATGGTAATGCCTCTTCTTTAAAGTCATTTCAACTAATAAAATCATAGCAGTTGCTGGGGTTGAGCCACGTGACAGTGCCCAAGGACTTCGGTGACCAGATCTTCAGAAGCTGTGGCTGGAGTATGAGGGTTTCCAGTCTGGCTGTACCTCCATGTGGATCACTTCTGGAACTGACTCTGGCTCTGGGCTAGAAACAGGATTAGGGGTCTGAGAGATGCTGCCACTTCCAGGGCTCTTGGCCTTACCTAATCCTGAGTAGCAATTAGTCTGCAGATGGTGGTGGCGGTAGTAAGTGACCATTACTCCTGCATCAGTGGGGCCTTAGCTGGAAACAGGGCCAGTGTTTGGGAGATGGGCTGGGTACTGTGGTTCTCAAAGCCTTTGGGATCAAGGTCCTGGTGTCTCCATTAAAGTCTGAGGGGAGGAGGTGGTGATCTGACTCACCCAACACTTGTCACCCCGTTTCTCCCTCTTGGTGCCTTGCTGCTTCAACTAGGAGCTGGCTTGTGTTGGCTTGCTGGATGGTGGCAGTTTTAGTTTTCAAATAGATGTTCAACCCAGACAGTTTCTATGGATCTGAGGGAGCCATATTAGTAAAAGCATAGTGATGAACCCCAACTTTGAAGGCTGGCTTAGAATCAGGCTTGTGGCTTCTGCTGGGCATTGTTTTGTAATTTCAGGGAGCTGTGAGATTCCAAGAAGCCAGGCCAGAAAAGGAGAGCAGGAGGCCACGTTCTTATGCTGGGTAACATCAGAAAGAGGTGGTTCAAAGGGGTGTAAGGATTCCTAATGGAGGAGGAAGAGGGTGCTTATGCTATTGGTGGTTTGCCACAGTTAATAGGATTTTCAATTTGTAAATAAGTTACTTAAAGCTACACAACCAGAAAATTCTTCAACTGAAAAGAAAGTTAGGGATCAGCCCTTTCAGTTTATAGAAGACAAATTGAGGCTCAGGAAGGACAGAGAAGTGATTTGGTCAAAGCCACACAGTAGAGTAGAATCATGACCTATTGATTCTGTAGGGCAGAGCTTGCATCATGACATCATACTATACAATAGCAGTAAGAGATGGCCAAGGGATTGGTACCCTAAACCTGGTGCTAAGCCAGAAAGTGGGAAGAAGATGGACAAGGTGGTAGTATCCATGGACTACTGTTGTAAAATGAGGATAAATTTGGGCCATGATGTATCCATAGTCATGGACTTTGTGGAGGCTGAACCTTTTTTTAAACCCTTATTTTCTGTCTTACAACTGATATTAAATATTGGTTCCTAGGCAGAAGAGCACTAAGGGCTGGGCATTTGGGGTTAAGTAATTTGCCCATGGTCACACAACTAGAAAATGTCTAAGGCTGGATTTGAACCCAAGACCTCCCAACTTTAAACATGGTGCTCTATCCACTGTGCCACCTACCTGCCCCATATGAGCCTTTCTAAATACATATTTATTCATATCTGTAACATTGTCATAAAGTCTCTTCTTTACTGTAAGCAACTTTGAATCCTTTTGAGATTTTGCAAGCATACAGCATTTCCTTTGAATCATTGATACTATCTCTGCTTAAATAATAATAGCTAGCATTTGTTTAATGATCTAAGGTTTGCAGAGTGCTTTATATTATCCCGTTTAATCTTCATAACAATTTTGTGAAGCAGGTACTTCCAAAGTAGGTCTATTTTTTTAGATAAGGAAATGGAGTCGGAGAGAAGTTAAGTGATTTATCCAGGGTCCCAAAGCTCATTAGTATCTGAATCAGGATTTGAACTCAGGACTTCTTACTTCCAGATCTGGTGCCATATCTACTGTACTACCTTGATGCTTTTGCTTTAAAGGATCACTGTAAAGTCACTCATAAAAAGTGGTGGATGTCATTTATATTGGTGATGTTGCCATTTTATATAGAAGGCAACCTACTAACAATACCAAGCAGGCTCATGCCTGGGCCCTATCAAGGCTCTGAGATGATGCTCTCTTCTGATCAGCTATAAGGAGATGGGATAGTTGTGATGTTGGAATAACTCCTAGGGAAAAGATGCAAAGAAGGTGAAAGCTGTCTTTGAACATCTGAAAGACCATCATGTGGAAGGGGATAGACAGGTTTAATGTTTTTCAGAAAGCAGAATTAGTCTTACCAATGAGTGACAACTTAAAACAGAGGTACCGTGTGTGTGTGTGTGTGTGTGTGTGTGTGTGTGTGTGTGTGTGTGTGTGTGTGTGTGCTATATATACATACATAGTTAGAGATCAGGTGGTGACTATCATAGTAACTGCTTTGGTTCTATGTAAGTACCATTCTCATCTGTCCCTCTGATATTACATCCTTTGAGTAATTTGAAATGTGTTTATTTATTCTATTAACAGAGTGTCCTAGAATAAAATATTGTTTACAAGGGGGGAGGGGGGGAAGGCTATCAGCCCTACCTCTCTCCCTACCCATAGGCCCATAGCACTTCTTATACCAATAACAAATTATTGAGTACCTATCATGTGCTAGGTAGGCATTGTGCTATAACTTAATGAGCAGACAAATTTCAGTTCAACATGCCACAGAATTCATGTTTTAAATGCCCAGAGTACCCAAGAAGGATACTCCAGGAGCAGGATGCTCCCCATCAGCAAGGGAATTTATATTCATGTGCTAAGTATAAAAGGGAATTCTTAATACCTTTCTCTAACTTAACTGGGGAAAGAGGTGGCTAGCTCAGTAGACAAAGAGCCAGGCCCAAAGAGAAGAGGTTCTATTACCATGGAGACCAGCCAAAGTTAAAGGAAATAAAGACTGCTCTCAGAGAGGAAGTGATATAAGAATGATAGTTGGAGAATGAGAGATAAAGGTAAGCTTGAAGTGTGAGAAGGGCCTTTTCTCTCTAAGGTTTCCTATGTAAGAATTAAATTTTAATGGTTTGACTAAAATATATGAAATTTATAAATAATATGGTAGTTGCTGATTCAAAGTATTATTGCTTCAAAGTCAAAATGACTTTAATAGTTTTTATTTACAAAAGAGATAGAAAGAGTGAAAACAGAGAAATACAAAAGGGTAGAGAAGACATTAGTTTACCTAACTAAATGTTGCTCCAGTGCTCAACTCTGTTGACCTTCAACTGGAATTTAACTCTCTCCAGAAGACAGGAAGGGAAAGCTAGCTATCCATTCACCCAAGTTCCCTCCAAGAGGCAGGTCAAGATGATGATGATGACTCCAGTCAACTTCCTTCTTGGAGTCAACTTCCCTAGCCCCAGAAATTCAGGGCCTTTTATAGTGGCTTCTTGTCCCTTCCTCTCTTCACGAGGGCTAACCACAGCTTCCAAATTGTTCAGCAATGCCCAGGGAGCAGTGTTTGTGTGACCACTTCTTACTTTCTGGAGAAGTGAATGCTAATCAAAAGAGTTTGCAGATTCCTGATGGACTGAGGTTGTGAATTCTCATTTCCTGGCTGATTGATCTGAGCTACTCTACCTAGTGCTAAATAGGGTGTTCAAGCTTTTATTGATTCAATTCAAAAGTAGGAAAAGGAGAGTTAATTCTGTTTTCACAATGTAGTAAGGTACTAAGTAAGGATACTTAAGTTATTGTTAACCAAAGCTTAACTCAAAATAGACAAAGGGAATAAAGGATTCCCTTTCACAAGTGTAAACTCAAAGAGAACAAAGAATTCCCTTTTATACCCAGGGCAGGGTGTTTCTGGCAGTTGATAGTGACAATTGGCTACTGTAGAATCTGATTGAAGGAGAGTGTATTTTGGTAGCTGTCTATTGCTTAGTGAGTTAGAAAAAAAAAATATATATATATAGTGTATGTTCAGCCTGGTTAGCTAAGCTGAAGAGTTATTAGTGAGACTCTCTCAAATAATAGTTTTTAGGTAGTTTATAAGTTGATATAAGGAGATTTAGGTAGTTTTTAGGTAGTACAAGGGTAAATAGTTAAATCTCTCTCTTTCCTATCTTTCTGACTTTCCTATTTTTTCTCTAGTAAAACAAAAATTTGTTAAACTGCTCTCCTATCTTTGTCAAGCTCCTAATTTTAACCCCTACATTTCTTGGCGAGCCAGCTAGGAGTTTGATTAATCTTTTATTATGATTATTTTCCTCACTTCTTATTAAACTATCCCTATTGGAGTTAGTTAGTTAGAATTTTTAAGAATATATAGACAATTCAGTATGGTGGAGATCATGGCACATGTTCTAAAGGAGCAGTTTCTGGTTTATCTCAAATATAAGTCTCTAGTTTTATTCTCCCAGCTCACATGAACTGTAGGTTGTGTTTCCAGAGTGCATCAGGCTATATCTCCTGGACAGGGTTCTAGGGATATTCTTTAAAATTTAAAATTTTTAAATGTTTTTCCATGTTTCCATGATTCATTTTCTTTCTCTCCCCTCTTCTCTTCCCCCTCCTGGAGCTGACAAGCAATTCCACTAGGCTGTACAAATGTAATCACTTGATACCTATTTCCATATTATTCATTTTTGCTATAGAGCGATATTTTATGGCCTAAGCCCCAAATTACATACCCATATATACATGTGATAAGTGATGTTATATGTTTTCCTTTTGCATTTCTACTCCCATAGTTCTTTCTCTCATTGTGGATAACATTCTTTTACATAAATCCTTCAGGAGTGTCCTGGCTTATTGCATTGCTACTAGTAGCAAAGTCTAGGGATACTCTTGAGGAGCAATGGGGTTCTTTTTTTACTATTGGCTTAAGTCCCCATCCTGGTATATTCCCCCACCAATATCATTTGCCAATAATGACTTATATTGTTCTAAGATAGTAGTTAAAACAAGAGGTAAAGAAAGTAGATTCACTTACATAAAGAACCAGCTTAAATCAAAGGCTAATAGAGTATCCTTAGGTTATTGACCCTGACATAGGAATGGATCTGAGGAGTTAGAAAGTTGCTGAGATAAGGACCTTCTTTTAGGATTGTTGTTCATTCCTTTCAGTCATGTTTGACTCTTGGTGACCCCATTTGGAGTTTTCTTGGCAAAGATATGGGAACAGTTTGCCTTTTCCTTCTCCAGGTCATTTTCTAGATGAGGAAACTGAGGCAAATAGTGAGAGTTAAGTGACTTTTCCAGTCACATAGCTAGTAAGCATCTAAAGTTATATTTGAACTCAGGTCTTCCTAACTCCAGGCTTGGCATTTTATCCACTAGCCACCTAGCAGCCTTCATGATAATTGTCCTGATATAGTTTACCAGGGTCAATAGTTCCCCAGTATCAATTAACCAAGTGATGGTTCCTCAATATCACTGATAAGCAATCAATATCAATTAGCTTTTACTGAGAAGATGTAGCAGAAAACTAAAGGAAGAAAGCAGTCTTCCAGAACTGGAGAAAAAAAGGTGGGTATGCATTCTCTCCTTTACCACTTAAGTCCCTGGGAATAATGGGCTCACATTGAAACAGACACCATAATCATTCCTCACACTACTGATTTGATTTCTGAATGTAGCATTGACAAATCACTTCATTGAGTAAAGGACATTATTTTTAAAAATTAATTAATTTGTTACATAAAATTCCCAGATCTCTCCCATCCTCCTTTCCCTCTCTACATTAAAGAAGACATTTGATTTTTAATATATATATATATATATATATATATATATGCACCATTATGTCTTCCTTGTTCTATATATAATTTATTTTTCTGGAGGTAGACACACACAAGTCATTCTTCAAACAATATTTCTGCTGCTATATATAGACATTGTGTTTAGGCAGCTGTGTTGATCCATGGATGGACTATGTTAATTAAGGGGGGGGGTCATTCCTCAGAATTGGCTCCTTCCTGAGCTCAACTATTGGATCTCTGGGAATTTTTCTGACCTTCGAAATGCAGAAGGTTGAAGCTTAGTCCATTCTGTCTCAATCTTCATTCACCTACAAGGAGGAAAGAAAAAACAAAACAAACTAAAAAATAGAAGTACTATATATACACATGACTACAAGTCAGGTGGTGACTATCATAGTGGCTGCCTTGGTTCTATATAAGTACCCTTCTTATCTGTCCCTCTAATATTGCATCCTTTGAGTAATTTGAACTTTTTGTATATTTATTATATTAACAGAGTGTCATAAAATAAAATACTGTCTACTGGGGAGGTAGGGGGGACAGAGGAAGGTCACTGGTATAACTCTCTCCCAACCCATAGGCCATAAGCCTTAAATTGCTTTTGCCATTAAGGAAGAGAAGGAACTTGGGTTTCCTCATTGGTATCTTTGGTGCCCACTTTCCATTCTTGTATTAACACTGAATTAAAAGAAAGTCCTTCTCCCTGTAGTAAGCTGACAGGAAATATTCTCTCAATGCAGTTAGGTGTTACACTGGATGGAGGACTGGGCCTGGAGTCAAGATGACCCGACTTTAAATCTGGCCTCAGTGTTTTGAATGATAATACATATATAACCCAGATTGAAGTGCTTGCCAGCACCAGGAGGGGGTGATGGTGGAAATAAGTTCAATCATATAACTTGGGAAAATTTGTGTGGAAATTTATTCCACGTAATTGGTAAAACAAATAAATCTGACCTCAGACATTTTTTAGATATGTGACCCTGAGCAAATCCCTTCATCACTGCCTGCCTCAGTTTACTCAATTGTAAATAGGGATAATCATAGTGCCTAACTTATATGTCATTAGCATGATCAAATGAGATATCTGTGAAAGTGCTTAACACAGTGCCTGGTTCCTAGCCAGCACTTAATGCTTCTTTTCTTTCCTTCTATAATTGTTCCATAAGTAAAATCTGTAAAATTTATAGGAATTCCTGGATTATATTGGACAAAATGACCTCTAAGGTTCTGGGCCCATTCAGACAAAATACAAGCCACTTGGCATTCTAGGCTACTTGTTTGTAGAGTCTAACAGCCCTTTCCCAGTGAGTTCTTTCCTCCTAGTCTACTTTCAATTAAAATTCCCTCCCATTTCAGAGTCCCTGTGCCCAGAGTGCCCTGTGCCCAGAGTGCCCAGAGTCCCTGGGCAGAGTGGTCTGCCCATACCTCAGATTTAGAAAGTCTTTGCCCTCATCCTCTTGAGTCCTTAGACTGGAAAGAGGGGAGATGCATTTTATCATCTAGGTTGAACCACCAGTAGGTGGCCCTGTAGTCTTAGAATACTGAGTTCTAAAATGTAAATAAATTCAGCTTTGAGAAAATAGCCTTGGAAGACGTGTAGGTCTTTACTAGTAACTCGAAAAGCAAATGCATCTCTGTGGTTTACATCCTCTGGAAGGTTTTCTCATCTTTTCTGGTTTAATTAATTCTCACATTGTCTTAATTTTGTAAAATTGATTTAATATGGGACTAGGACTTTGTATCATAGGGAATATAGAATTTAGACCTGGAAGGAGATCTAAGGATCATCTTTTTGTTCTTGTTTGATTGTATCTGACTCTTCGTGATCCCATTTGGGGTTTTCTTGGCAAGGATACTAGAATAGTTTGCCATCTCCTTCTTCAGCCCATTTTACAGATGAGGAAACTAAGGCAAATAGGGCTAAATGACTTTCCCCAGGGTCACATAGCTAGGAAATATCTAAGGCTTGATTAGGACTCAGGTTTTTCTGACTATTGGCCCAGCCTTCTATTCACTGTGCCACCTAGCTGCCCTTAAGGATTTTCTACTCCAGCACAAGGCAGCTAGATGGCACAGTAGTTAGCATTCTGGGCCTAGAGTCAAGAAAATCTGAGTCTGAAACCAATCTCAGATACATGACCTTGGGCAAATTACTTAACCTGTGTTTGCCTCAATTTCTTCAATGGTACAAGGGAGATAATAACAGTATTTATCATCATTTTACAAATGAGAAAACTACTGCCTAGAAAGATTAATCAATTTGTCTCAGGTCATACAAAGCAGCAAAATGCAGAGACAGGATTCAAATCCAGAGCCCAATAGGTAATGACCAGAGGTCCAAGGCCAGAATGCCTATGTCACCGAGAAGAGTGAATTTTGTTCCCTGAAAGCAATCTGTAGATACCAATATCAGCAGTAGATATAATCTCAGAGGAGAAAATGGCCAATAAGAATCAGATTTCAAAATGTTGGTATTATGCCAGGGACTAGCTTTTCCATAGGGGTTGAGGGTCTTGTGGGAGCTGGTAAGCAGGATTTAGCAGGTATTATTTTTGTTAAATGTCATCATTTGGATGAAGACACCAGGGGAAGCTTCTCTTTATAACAGAAGCTTTAGGCATGCTCAAGTTCAAAGTCCTTTGAGGCATTTTAATAACTTGAACAACTGCCTACAGAAGAATCCCTGTTATGTTCATTACAGAATTCCTGAGCTCTTTTATTGGGGTATTCATGATTATGCCAGACACAGACACCTTACTAAGTGCCAAATACTGGAATGGCTGTGCTACAATTCTCCATTACTTGCATGGGATCATAGGAGAAGACTGAATTTTAGCACCATAGTCACTGGATAGAATTTTTTTTAAAGATGCATGGGTTAACTGAAACCTTGACCCTCATGTAGGAGGGAAACAGTGGGCGCCAGATTGACTACCCTAGAAAGAAATTGAGTTTTTGCCAGTTGGCTTCTAGAAGATCTGCGCTTTCTGCATTTTTCAGTAAGGGAAAGAGGGAGTAAGAATGAATGCTGCAGAGAGCAGCAGTAGCTGACCCCTGGAAACGAGGCCTTGTATTTTCCATGTGGGAATTTTTTTTATGGTGCCAATTTAAAATAGATTCTTATTCACCAGAACAAGTGTCACATTTCCATTTGTTTATAGTGCTGGTAAAGTGCAATGGCATTCCCTTATTTTCCTCTAGATACATTCATTCAAGTATACAGAATGCCCAGAATTTTCATAGCAGCTCAAATGTAATTTCTTTTAAACTGTTGCTATGTCCAGCTTTGACTACAAAATTAGTTCCTACAGTTTTTGAGCTGCTCTCTCTTCTGGTACATTGTCAACCTCAACAGTGATGGGTCCAGGGGGGCAGCTGGGTAGCTCAGGGGATTGAGAGCCAGGCCTAGAGATGGGAGGTCCTAGGTTCAAATCTGGCCTCAGACTCTTCCCAGTTGTGTGACCCTGGGCAAGTCACTTGACCCATATTGCCTAGTCCTTACCACTCTTCTGCCTTGGAGCCAATACACAGTATTGACTCCAAGATGGAAGGTAAGGGTTTAAAAAAAAACCAAAACAGTGATGGGTCCAGAAGAGGCCCCTCTAGATGACTCCATTCAGGAATCTACCAGGCATGTCTCTCTGCATTCCCCCTATACTCTGACACAGCTTAGTAATTATTTATACATTCACTCAAATGACATTTATTAAGCACCTACTATGTGCCAGGTTTTGTGCCAATTATTGATGGAGTTGAAAATTCTCCTTATGCTCAAATTCTTCCTTTTATCAGTCTGATTCTTATCCAACCAGTTTATGATGTTACTTTTGCTTTGCATATCTTTTTTTTTTAACCTTTGCTTATCAAGCAGTAAGAGCTAAACAGTTGAGGTTGAGTCACACAGTTAGGAAGTATCTGAGGTCACATTTGAACCCAGAACCTCTAATCAATAGGCCTGGCTCTCTTCTACCAAGCCACTTTATTACCCCATAGTACTACGTGTTTCAAGGATCTTCTGTTAATCTTGATCATCAGATTTCCTTGGAGTTTCTCATGTTTCACTGTGGCCTTTATATTGAAAGTGTAAAATTGAAGTGAGTTCTTGAAAAGTGAGTTCTTGGAGAGTGTCTCTGCTTCTCATCTTTAGTCTTGTACTCATCAGCTTCATGGACCATCTGCTCAACATTTTCTTTGCTCAGACAGCCTTTGTCTTTGGTGATGGTGATCTCATTCTTTTGGGCTGTACTCTTAGGCACAGTAGATACAATGGCGGAGTTGTTTGCACCAGTGTCAAAGACCACTTCAATCTGAAGAATGGCAGGGAAGCAAGGTGGAGGTTTCTTGGGGGCTTGGATTTGCCAAATAGGTTGCTACCTTTATCATTGCTTTCACACTTATAAACTGAGATTAGAATATTAGACTGGATATATGAGTAGGTGGTAAAAGGTCTGTGTCTGCTTGGCAAAGATGATGATATGGAAACTAGAAGTTTTAGTACCAAGGGAAAGAGGAGTGACATCCATTTGGGACAAATCCTATATATTCTCAGATTTATCCCTAGACAAAATGGCAGCCAGGACACTTGCATCAGAAATAATAGCCTCATCATGACTGAAAATTGTTTCATATCAGTTCAGAACTGAACTCTTGTTTAGGTCCTTGCTGCTGGAGAAAGTCTGTAAAGGTTTTTAGATCTTAGAGATGATAGTGGAACCACCCACTAGAGTGATATCCTGGATTTGTGACTTATACAGCTTGGCATCCCTAAGGATTTTTTCCATGGGGTTTAGTGTGTCATAGAAGATGTTAGCATTCCTATATTCAAAGGAGCATGAGTGAAGGGCATAAAAGCCAATACCTTCATGGAGAGTCAGTCTCAATACTGGTCTGAGTATACTTCATATATTCACAAGTGGACAAAGGTAGCAGATGGTTCTCTTCTCACTGATGTTCTTTTGTGCTCTGAATTCAGCAATCTATGTGGTTGTCCTTAGCTATGGGTTAGACTTCTTTTTTTTTAAACTACTACTTTCTGTTTTAGTAACAACTCTAAGACAGAAAGGCAAGAGCTAGGCAAATGAATGAAATTAAGTTAATTAATTAAGTTAATTAACTTGTCCAGGGTCACATAGCTAAGAAATATATGCGGTCAGATTTGAACCCATTTCCTCCCAACTCCAGGCCTGGTACTCTATCCACTGTGCCACCAACTGCCCTTGGCTGTGGGTCAGATTTCAAAGATACTATCTTTAATTCTGAGGGTGGTGAAATCGAAAGGGCCATCTCCAACTCAAAACATCAGTATATTTCTTTTGGTCCCAAACCTGTCTGTGCCATAAGTAATAATAGCAGTAGACAACTTATTGATGATTAAGAGCATGGTGAGACTAGTGATGGTTTCAACATCTTTGGCAATCTGATGTTGGGCATCATTGAAGTAGGCTCCTTCTACGACCTTTGTATCATTAACAATCTTTCCAAGATAAGCTTCAACAATTTATTTCATTGTTGTGAAGATCATAGATGTTATCTCTGGAAAGAAGCTTCTGGCCTCCCTTTGTACTCTATTTGGACCTTAGGCCTACCTTTGGCAACACCACTGCAAAAGCTAATGCTTTGGGGGAGATTATCTAATTGCATACTCAGATCTGCAACCAATCAGATGCCTGGTTTCACAAATTCCTGGTGGGGCTCATTACAGCTTGATTCTTTATAGCATCAACAACTAAAGTTTTGGTGAAGCTGTAATATGTTCTGGTATCCTAGGTCTTCACAATATCCAGCATTTATACAGTACTTTAAGGTTTGTAAGCCTTTGTACAAATGGTATCTCATTTGGTAGCCATAATGCCCCTGGGAAATGGGAGCTTTTATTATCCCTATTTACAGATGAAGAAACTGAAGCTGAGAGAGGTTAAAGGACTTACCCAAGATCACATGGCTAATAAGTGTCTGAGGTAGGATTTTAATTCAGGGTTTCCAAACTCCAAGTCTAGTGTTCTTACTCACTATACCGCCTTCCTGTCTCTTCAGCAGTAATCTCCACTCTTTGATGTCAAAGGACTCCTGGACAAGAATAAATAGGGCCAAGGACAGAAGGAGCTACAGAACCTTTAACATAGTTGCTGGGCAGATCAAGGTCCTTGCTGATCAAAGTGAACTGCTGCTCTAAGTGAACCATGTGGAAATTTTTCAAGCTTTATTTGTGAGATTGTCTGAACTTCTTTCTGCACTTAAACTGAAATTCTTGAATAGAAATGATCTCATGAGCAATGTAACGTAAGGGAAGAAATCATAAAGAATGAAATTTTAATAATATGAGTACAAACAAGTCCATTGAATAAAGATTCAACCAAAGAAATTATGGCTGCATGGAAAACTCATCAGACCTTAAGAAAACATGTCAAAATAATATAAGCAATGATGGGTAAAAGGACACATTTTAATATAACAAGTATTAAGTATCTATTATGTACTTCTTTTTTTTTTTTATCCAAATACAATGTACCCATATCCACCCCCTCTGGTTCCTAGATCACCTTTTTTTTCCCTCTTTAAATTTTTTTAAATTATATTTTTATTTTCTAGATTACACATAGATACAATTTTTATTAATCCTTTTCTGACATTTTGTGGTACATCTCCTCTCCCTCCCTCTTTCTCTTCCCCTCTCCCTGAGAGGGTAGGCAATATGATATACTTATGCCGTCATGTGATACACATTTCCATGTTTGTCACTTTGTGAAAGAAGACACATGCTACTTATACAAGAAAAAACTCCTGAAAGAAATAAAGTGAAAATGATATTCTTCAATGTGCATTTAGATTCTCTCAGCTCTTTCTATGGATGAGTATATCACATTAATAGACAACACTATTCTATTTTCTTTTAATCTATTCTTTTTCTTTAAAATAAAGCAGTCTCTTCCAGAGTCATGTTCCTGGTATGGGTCCCATCCAGCCAAATCTCAGGGATTGGTATGTTGACAATCTTACCTCCAAAGATATTAGAATATTTGTGCAAGAGTTATAGATCTCTCTGGGTTTGGCTTGGTATTTCTCATCACAAATGACTTCTGCTCTGTTAACCTTTTAATAACCTGCCCTTTTCTGGAAATTTCTGGAAACTTTCCTTGCCCCTGCCACTGTTATTTTTGTTCATTGTCAACATTTGGATGACGACCAGTGGAGTTTCACCTTCATAATAGAAACTCTGGCTATGCCCAAGTTCAAAGCCCTTTGAAAGACATTTCAACAACTTGAACACTGCCTGTGGCAGTAGCTGACTCATTCTGGCCAGCCCCTGGCATCTCTTTCCCTGACTGTGATGCCAGAGTTGGTAAGCTAATCAGGTGTACCTGGAAGGGAACTTGCCCTTTTCCTCTCTGATAATCATCCATAATCATCCTCTGTTTCCCTTATCTTCAGTTTCTGTCTACCTACTGATTCCTTCCCTGATGTCTACAAACTCTCATTCCCCTACAAAGGGTATTACCATTCTTCTTCCTACATTTTTGCTAATCTCTAAGACATTTATTTCATTTGGCATATATGCAGTTTTCCCCTTCCCCTTTTTTTGTAAAACGTAAGGCAAATGAATTTTTTATTACTTAATCATTAAACCTTTATTAAACAATAGGATCTGCACTGTACCAAGTGCTCAGTAAACAAAGAAAAGTGAAAAAGTCTTCCCATCCTTAAACTAAACTCATGTCTGTACCAGCCCCTCAAGCTATCCTATATCCTTTCTCCCTTGCACAACCAAACTCCTTGGAAAGATTGCTTACCCTCATTACCCTCATTTTCTTTTCCTCTGTTTTAACCCTTTGAAATATGGTTGCAGATCTCATTGCTCAACTAAAACTGTTCCATCCAAAGTTATCATTGGCCTTTTCATTACCAAGTACAACAGGTTTTTTCTCAATCTTTTCTGCAGCATTTGTTTCTATTGACTGGCCACCTTCTCCTCTCAGGGTTTGTAGGCCATCTCTCCTCTGATCATGGAGGTTCTTTGCTACAGGAGATGGAAGGGGATGCAGACAATGGTTCACCATTCACGTAGTCATACATGTGTGAAATAGCCATGTCAACTTTGCCTCTTCCTTCTCCATCACTTGCAAAATCAAATTGGTTGCTGAGTTCTGTTGATTCTAGGCGGAGTGATGAGAGCTTGGTGGAGCTTAAGTATGTCAAGTGTGAAGGCAGATATTTATTTACAGGACTATTAGCTACCCCCACACCATATCCTCTCCCAACTGTGGTTTGAAGAACAACACACCTAAGGCCCAGGGATTATTCCTCCCCTCTCTCCAACTAAGATCCAGAAGTACTCTTTGCCTTGAATGAATGAACTAATTAATGGTAAAGTATTTATCAAGCAACTAAGTGCTATAGATAAAAATAGAAAAGCAAGACAGTCCCAATGCTCACTGAGCTTATATTCTAGTAAGGGGGAATACTACATAAAGAGCAATGGTAGTCAAGGAAGGTAATTTTGGTCTAGGAAGTCACTGGGATGGCAGATGCCCTTTCCAGAGACAAGGATAGAATTGATTTAAGAACAAGAAGTTAGGTAAGTGCCTTGGCTCCTCATAGATCATGTCCCTCTCTTTTTTTCACTCTGTGCCCTCCTTGCCCTTGCCACTGGGTATTTTGTTTTATGACTCAAACCCTCTCTTATAGGGCAGCAAGTAGATAGAGTGCCAGGCATGGAGTGAGTCAGGAAGACTGATTCAGTATGTATTACCAGGATGTGATTTCTGACCAATATATAATACAATGTATAAATTATATTCCTTTGATCTTTGAGACCATTTGTACGTGACTTCTAGGTTGTCCTTTGCAATCTTACTTCCTCCTATTGTTACTTTATCCTGGTTACTTATAAACTTACTATACTGACTAGAAGAGGGGGTGATGGTCAGGAGGACCAGAACAAGATAAAAGTTTTTAACAGTAGATACATGCAGAACAGATGGAAGATAACATTGGTGAGGAAGGCTTTATTTTGGGGGAGGGATTGGGAAGAGGAAGGGGACATTACTCTGTTGCAGAAAGATCTTTCACTTATCACGTTGGTTACCATTAAGATAAGAAGGGCTATACTTTGAAATCTTAAATTGAGGCAGGCACTATGGATTAAAGGAAGAAGTATGGGACTGGAATTCAGAAGATGAATTATTTTATCTCGGCTACCAATCAGCTACGTTATTGTAGTTGCACTTCATATCTATCCCCCACTTTCCCATCTACAACATAACATGATGATTATATGATTATTGCACTTTATCTTTCAAAAGGTCTCATGAGTTCCTTGAGAACAAGTATTATTTCTTATATACCTTTTTGTCTCTGACAATGCCCTACCACATAGCCTTTACCATCTTAGGGGGCTTGATGAATGGACTGATTTGAAATGACATAATAGAGGTAAGTCATGGAGGATTTCCTGTTCAAATTACAAACAGAAGAGTGATTTCCTGTTGACAGAGAGGTCCTATAGATGTTCTTGTTTACAGATGACATTGAGCTGATTGCATCAAACCCTAGAGGCTCTTCAATGAGATCTATGATCACTCAAAATAATTAGCCTGGCCATCACAGAGGAAGAATCAAGCAGAACAAAGAACACATATTTTTTAGATTATAAAATATGTCTGGTTGGATAGGCAATCCATTGTGTTAGTCTGTAAATACATGTACCAGGTGCTAGGATACACAATGAGTTGGGCTCAAAAGTCACAGTAAGAGAAGAATAGACTGGATCATGTTCACCAACAGTAATTGGAAAATAAGTATTGCACTGATATCTACAAAATAGTGAAAAACAACAACAGAACAGTTAATCAACAAATAATAAAAACCTATCACTATATGTTACAGGCTTCATTCTCAGTGAATAACAAGGTGCAATAATTCCTTCCATCAAGAAGCTTGCAACATACATGTATGTTCAGAATATATTAAATATAGTAGATAGTTTTAGGAGGGAAGGCAATTAGATGATATAGTGGGCAGAACATAGAACCTAGAGGCATGAAATTCTGAGTTCAAATCCACCCTCAGATACTTCCTAGCTATGTGGGCAAGTCACTTAACCTATGTTTGCCTCAGTTCTCTCAACTGTAAAATAGTACCTACATCTCAGAGTTGTTTTGAGAAGCAAATGAGATAATATTTGTAAAGTACTTAGCATGATGCCTGGTATATAATAGATGCTATATAAATGTTTATTCTCTTCCCTTTTCCCTAGGGAAGTTTCAAGAGTCATCTTAAAATGTTTGGCTTATCTTCCTTCTGACAGTTTTGATGATCTAAGCCTCCTTTTCTTTTTTACATCTGAAATTCCTGCATATGAACCTCAGTCTGTTTTCTTTATAATAATAGCTAACATTTATGGAGAACCTTAAAGTTCATAAAGACTTTGTGTATAATTTCTCTCTTTATCCTTACAACCACCCTAGAAGGTACTTGATATTATTATCCCATAGGTGGAAACCCTAAAGCTCAGAGACTAAGCAACTTGCCTAGGGTTATAAAGCTTTTAAATGTCTAAAAGCAGGATTAAAACCCAGGTCTTCTGATTCCAAGACCAGCACTTTATCCACCATGTCATACTGTTCCTTATTTGTTTATGTTTTGGAGGACAATTCTGAGTATTTGGTTTCTTTTTTGCTCTGGGTTTATATACAATGTACTAGTTTCTATAGAAATTGGCTTTTGTTCTATAATGACGACGATGATGACTATTATTGGGCATGTAGTTAAGTTGTTTCTAGAAGTTTGTAATGGAAGAACACTGGGTTCATACTTGCTCTGTTTCATAGGGCAAATCATACAACACCTCTGAAACTCATTTTCTTCATCAGTAAAATGAGGATAATAATACTTATACTACCTCCTTCATAGGGTAGTTATGGGGAAAGAGCTCTTTATAAACCTTAAAGCGCTATAAAAATAGGGCTTATTTAAGTAACCAGTCTCATGCATTTTTCCTTTAGGTTCATACCTAAACTCAAGGGCTTGTTCCCTGAGGATGCTTAATGTGGATCATATTAGAGAGAGACTGCCACTGGCTATCCTCCGTTCTTAGAAAATATGGAAACAATTTCTCAGCGACCTCTCTAATCCTTTTCCAGGAAAAACCCAAACTAGGAGGCAAGTACCGTCATCAGGGTAACTTATTCCATACATAACCTTGTAGAAATGTTTTAAGTTTCTTGGGCTTAGCTTGTTTCCTCTCGATCCCCCAACCCCAGAAAATTAGGGTATGGGGAGAATGACAGAACTTGGATGGAATAAGTAATTGGGAAGGAGGGGATAGAAATCATAAGCCAGATGACTAAGTCAGCATATAGCCAAGAAAGAATAAATGGAAGGCCATAGCCAAAAGAAATTGCTAGGGTTTCATGAGAATCTGTTTTTTTATTATTATTATTAAGCATGATAGAGGAGTAGAACACAATAGAATGGAGTAGAATAGAATAAAATGGAAGGGAAAGAATAGAATGGGATGGGATAGGATGGGATGGAATGGGATAAAATGGAATGTGGTCGAGTAGAATGGGAGTGGAATGGAAAGGAGAAAGATATTCCAACAGAAACAACTGGGTAGGTTTTTGGTGGTTGGACCCTTGGCCTCAAATCAGCTAGTTATGCCTTTTGATACTGAGATGGTACCATTCACGTTGAGTCAACAAAATTTAAGCATCTGTTGACTTGGATCTATACCTGAAGAATCCTGTAATAATATTAGGATGCAAGAGATGGAAATGACTTTAGGGATTATCTATTCAGGAAATCAAGGCCCAGAAAAGTCGAACAACTTGCCTAGTCACATTGTGATTCAGAGGCAGAACTGGAGCTAGAGCCAAGTCTTTTTATTCCAGTCAAGTGTGCTTTCCATCATGCTTAAGACTTATTATAGGAAAAATATTCTTACTAAGCTCATTGGTATCAATAAGTTTATGATTGTGTGAATTTAATATATATTGTACCCCTCTTTCCTTTTAAAAAGGAAAGTTTTGAAAATCCATTTCTGTGTCAGCCCCACTTTTTAATTGAGTGTGCATGGGTACTATGGGAGAATGCCAGAGGCCTTGAGGCTCCTTGGCATCTCAGAAGATGCTTGCCTCTTGTCCCACAGGACTCCTGGAGTCTGAAAGACTGGCCTCTGACCCAGACTGAGGTCAGATCTGTCCACCCAGGGAGACGCAGAAAAAGTGATGACACTGGGATTATAAATTAGAGATTGAGGAAGCAGCAGTTTCTTTCTCTCTCTTTGAACTTTTCCTGGTGGAGCAGCTTGCATGCTCTCTTTGCTAGCAAACAGAGACATGAGGTGAGTGGCAAACTCAGATTAGCTAGCTAACTAGCCATGTGATTATGTGCCTTTTGCTCTCCAACTCACTTTCACTATCTAATACATAATTATTAATATATAGTCTCCAAAGAATTTAAATCCTAACATGATACAGCAGAAACTTATTCACCCCCTGATGCCCATGGAAGTCTTGGAAACCTTTGTCTCCTAGACTAGCTTTTCCCATATAAGGAATGAAGTCATCCTTGAAACCAACTGATCCAGTGGATTAAGGCTCAAACCATTAATGTAGCTTCCTGGTCACCTAAGACATAAGCCAAGTGTAAAAGTAATTAAGGCTCCTTAAATTTGTGGACTACCTATTGCTGTATAAGTCATCAGACCCTCCTAGCTGGGTATATCTCTGTAAGAAATGTTATGATTAAAACTCTCTGGAGAACATAGCTTACTATTATAATTATTATTTATTAGATAGCAAAAGGCAGGCTAGAGAGAGAGAGAGAAGCATGAGCTGCTTGGCTGGCTAGCCGGGAGCATGAACATGTGTAAAAATGGAGATTTGAACCCAGGACTTCAATTCCCAGAAGTCCTTGGAACTTCCCATAATTCCCCAGAATCTCACCTGAGTGCAAGAACAAAATGGGTATTTAAACTCACTGTACCGCCTACCTATCTCTCCTATATATATTTTTCAGGTCAGTTGTTTTTCAAGTGATATACCGTTGTCCTTTACTATATCATGGTTCACTTATTGAGGGTTTTTAAAAAAACAAAATTCATATATATCTAATTCTGTATTATGGAGTTTTCACCATGTCAAGGGATTTTATGGATGAATATTATATTGTAAATAATGGAAATGCAATACACGACTACCACTTGTGCAAGTTTGCCAACATGCAATTGTACACTATTGGCTAATGGAATGAAAGGTGACCAACCCCAAAGCTTTGTTCTGTATCTTGTGTGCTGATTGATTCAGTGATTGTAGCATGGTCTGTTTACACTCCCACTACTTTGTGGATTTTCACCTACTGCAGGGGTCTCTGGAACATAACTCCCATGATAGGTGAGAGATCATTGTATTTCAATTTTTCTTCTATTTTTTCATTCTTTTGACTTTATTTTATTGTTTCCTACTGTATTCTGGGGTCATTATCTTCCATTTGCCCAATTCTAACTTTTAGAAAGTTATTTTCTGCCTTGAGCATTTGTATTTCTCTACATTTGGCCAATTCTTTTCTTTATTGAATTTTTATGCCTCTTTCCCTATTTGGTCAGTTCTAGTTTTTAGTGAGTTCTTTTCTTTAGTGTATTTATTCCCAAGCTATTGAAGCAATTTCTCATTTCTTTTCCCATTTTTACTTCCACCTCTCTTACCATTTGATTTTTGAACTCTTCTAGAAGTTCTTTTTGGTTCTGACACCCTTTTATATTTTACTTTGAGCTTAACATGTTTCCATTTTGACATCCTCTTCTGAGTTTGTATTTTGATATTCTCTGTCACTGAAGTAACTTTCTGGAAGAAGGTAGGTGGCTCAGTAAATATAGAGTCAGGCCTGGAAATAGGAGGTCTTGGTTTAAATTTGGCCTCAGATACTTCCTATATGTGTGATCCTAGGTGAGTCATTTAACTCCTATTGCCTAGCTCTTAGTCCTACTCTGCCATAGAACCAATACATGGATTTGATTCTAAGATGGAAGGAAGGGTTTAAAAAATAACTTTCTAAGGTCAAGACTTTTGCTCATTTAATGACCTTGCTTATATGTTGAAGTTCAGCTTTATTCCTGGGGTGGGAGTACTATCCCAAGCTTATATTGTGGTCTACTCAAGTGCTTGGGGTTGACCTGGATGCCTTTGGGTCTTGAATATGTCCTTTGAGAGGGCTCCCTGGCTGGCTTGCTGTGAAGACACCAGGACTGCCCATTCTTAGTTCTTACCACTCTTTAGTTCTCACCTTCTCTGGGTAGATTATATCTTCTGAATATTTCACACTTCTTTTGTTAAGCTTGCCTTTTGTAAGTTGCTTGACTGTTTTAGTGATTAATTTAACCTTTATAGGTACTTAGCACCCTTTTGTATTAGATCTAAAAATAGACCTAGCTTAAGGTTCTAGCTTTACTATAAGTATGAGTTGGGGACTTTTCATTGTTCAGTCAGGAGTTTACAACTTTATCTTCCCCTAAGGCACTATCTGAGCAGGGTGGAGTAATTTTAAAAGTTTCCAATACATTCCTGATCAAGTACCTCCATTGTTTAAAATGGGGAATAGCTTAATCAAATCTTCTGAAGTAGAGTGTGAGCAGTTTCAAGATTCACATCACTTCTAGCACCCTTGGGTACAGCAGAATGTACTACATTGTTCTCCCATCTTACGTCAGGGAGAAAGGTCTCTCCTATTGTCCTTCCCCATATTATGTACTGGAATAGTGTCACCCTGTCTTTTATTGGTTCTACTGCTTTAGACTTTGTTTTGAGGCTATATGTGTTTGTGGTGGGAGGGAGAATTATTTGGAGGTGGCTTTGAGTGAGCTCAGAGAGTTCCTTACTTAGACATCTAAGCTTCTTGGAAGTGGAAGTCAATGAACTAGTCTGAATCAGGCCTGGCTTAAACCAAGACCTCACCCTACAGGAACACACAAAAATCTGTCCACTAGAAAACTTACTGTCTCCCATTTTACTTCTGTCCTGCAAATTAAACTTCATAATTCTTCTTTAGTATTGCATCAAAATCAGGCAAAATAGCTCAGCTACTTCTAAAGCTATCTTCATACAGTCAGGGAAAAAAAGGGAAAAGGTTGAAAAATCCCATCCTATTAGGGTTTTCATGTAAAGAAGGCTTTAGGCAGTTGTTGAGAATTTGTTTGAAAGCTTTTAAATGGGTTTTGCTTTTGAGTTCCCCTCATTTTCATCAAACTTTTCTGTAATTTTTCAATAGACTTATGGAGCTCAAGGGTGTTTGAATTTTGGCAGGGTGAATTTTAGTGAATTATCTTTATATTTGTGAGCTAATTGTTGGAGCTACTTTGGGTATTGGATAAATATCTACCCATTTAACAAATATTAGTCACCTTCTCTAGGCCTGTCTTCTCTCCTTACCTTCCCCCTTTGCCTGGTTTGCTGGACTGCGTACTAGGATCCTGAGGCATTCCCTTGTGCCTTGCATAAGTTCTTAAGGTCCTTCAGAACTTATCAGCAGCCTTGCCCCTTTGTTCTCCAGATCTCTGGCACCATCATTTATTCTGCTTTATGCCATAATATAGAGAAAGGGATACAAAAGAAACTCCCTTCCAGGGCTTGTTGAGGAGGGGGGAAAATGAAACAACGTCCTTATAAAATGAAATATTTTGCAGTTACATTCTCTTCTGGCCTTGAGCAAAAAACAATCACTTGATTTTGACATTTCATCCATTAGAGGGCACTGACATACACATCTTGGTATATTACCCACCCTCCTTTGGGTTTGCTTCCTGCCTCTAGGCCTCAATTACTGCACTCCTACACTGAGCTGTCAGCGTTTTGTGGCCAATTCTGATGCGAAACTGGAAGAGAATGCGTATAATAATGACACCTTTCATGTATGAGGCCTTGAATGACAGAAGGAGGTGGGGAGCTGGAGTATTTCTGGAACCAGGCTGATGGCAGGGGACCAAAGGAGGGACTGGGAACTATAAAACATTTTCTTCTTTATATTGAGGGTAGAGCACAAATAAAAGGAGTCACTGCTCAGGATACCTTAATCATCTGCCCTAGTTGTTGGGTTTAAGCACTGGGCTTTGGCCTGTTCAGGAACTCTCGTGTACGTAATAGATTAAATAAGGGGTCTCTCATCTTTTGGTCAAGGGGTTACCGTGATCCTTTTCTTGGGCTCTTTGGGGGATGATTAGGTGAGTCTGCTGAGAGAAGGTGGAGATGCTGATGATAGATTGACTTTGTAGATGTGTTTCAGCTCAACAATTCTAGAATTTGGTGACTGAGAAGAAGAGAGAGAACATAGTGGAAAGGGATCTTAAAGATCAGACATTGACCAAACTCTTCATTTTGTAAAATGAGTAAACTGAGGTTTAGAGAGAAGGTAAGTCACTTTCTTAAGGTCAGATGCCTGTTTACCCAGGTAGTAAGTAGTGAATTGGAGATTTGAAGTGCTAATGGGTCCTACTGACAGCTAAGTGGCACAATGAGTTAAAATCTGGCCTCTGATACTTATTAGTTAGGTGACCCTGGAAATAACATTTAACCCAGTTTGCCTCAGTTTCCTCACCTGGAAAATAAACTGGACAAGAAAATGGCAAACCACTCCAGTAGCAGGGTCAAGAAAACTCTTAATGGGGTCAAGAAGAATCTGACATCACCAAAAACAACAACAAATGGGTCACATTGGGGAAAGGGGTAGGCATAGAGCTTTTCCCCCACAACTCACATTTTGAAATGCCAGCCTTAGCAGCAGCTACTAATCAGCTATGGACCAAGTTTGCCTTCATGATCAACCAGTCATGATTAACTTGCTAGGAAGCTCTGGTTTAAATGTATAAGAAAAAAGATTAAAGTTTCCTAAAACTTAAAAAAAAGTTCCCTAAAACTCTCATGTAAGGGGATTTGCATGTTGTAGATTAAATAAGGGATCTCTCATCTTTTTGTCAAGGGGTTACTGTGCTCCTTTTCTTGGGCTCTTTAGAAAAGACTAAAAGCATGATAGATTCAGAGTCAGAAGGTGTTTCAGAGGTCCAGTCCCTTCATTTTTACAGATTAGGAGAGTGAGGCCCAGAGAGATAAAATGATTTTCCCAAGATCACCTAGTGAACAGATGGCAGTCAGCTTACGAATCTAGCCTCTGACCTCAGAGCCAGCAGTCTTTCTCCAGTATTGTACTACCCTTCTCAAAGAGGCCTCCATGACTTCATTTGGCAAGTACAAACATCAAAATGGGCTTTGTAGTTTTATAACAAATCTGTTAACCAAAACCTTTTTGGGCAATAATTATATAATATTTACAAATATCTGAGCACAACTTTATACAGTTTCCTCAGAAGAGCATCTATAAAGAAAAAGGTTAAGACTCAGCTTCTTCTATTTTTTTAATGTGTATTTGGATTCTACTTGTCTTTCAACACCTTTTCTACTCTGTGACCCTCTCTGTCTTTTCCTTTTATTGATTTCCACAATGTGTAACAGTATCCCTATTCACAGTGCCAGGAAAAAAAATAGACATGTCCTAGACAGAATGCAACCATCCACATGACCTTGCATAGGAACCAGCAATATAAGCCACCTTTACCCTGCATAATGCTTGAGTTTGAACCTAGGTCTTTTCAGTCAACAATTGGCTACTTATTTAACATGTAAGGCCTCAAGAATTTAGGTTGAGTCCAAGCTCTCTGTAGTTGTGTTAAAATAAGCCAAAGCCACCGTTGCTAGTATTATTTATATTCTCCTGGATTTTTTCATTTCAAAATTTTAAATTAAAAACATAATACTTTATTCTTTGTTTCTAATGAAGATCATTCACTGTTCATGCAAAATAATTAGTTTTCATTTAGAAGACTGGAGTTGTTCCAAAGGACTTTAGGTTCAAAGTTTAAGGAAACCTAGAGCAATGCTTTAGGTGTATTCCTAGTTGCTCCACATTTTCATCTGGAAGGTTTAAAGAATATGTCATTACAACTTCTTTTGTCATGAGTGGGTCCCTACATAACTTTGTCACTTGTTTGCATTTGAATATTATTGATAGCAATGTTTTATTTCCCAAGGAGTATCTACAATACTCTTACTCAAAAAATCAAAAGGAGGAAGGAAACAAGAAATAAACTCCTTGCCATAAGGCCACAACAATTTTATTCTTGATGAGATGATGGACCAACAGGATTTACCATCTGCCTTGCCTCTGTATAATGCTGGCACCAGAACTGCTATCTAACCAGCCTATGTACAAGGAACCTTGGATATTGCCATATGTCCCATCTCTACACCCTTAGGTCCTGAGTCTTCCCATCTACCATACAGCTGAACTTTCTTTTATGTGTTGTTTCCCGCAATTAGTATGATCTCCTTGAAAACTGAGACTGATTGCCTTTTTCTATTTGTATCCCAAGACTTTAGCACAGGCCTTGGCACATAGTAAATGCTTAATGAATGCTCTTTCATTCATTCATCCACTTCATTTATTTTTGCAGCATGAAATGGGGGTGCCTTCATAGGATTTAGAACTTTAAGATCACCCCCATCCAATCATTCTTATTTAATTCAACAAACATTTATTAAGCATCTTCTGTGTATCAGACACTGTGCCACCTCATCCAGGCTCTCTGAGTAATCTAGGCAAGGGGAGAGGGTGCCTTAAGTTGGGCAGGCCTTTCCCCACTGTCTGGTCATCCCAGATGGGTTTAAATATGAAATACAAAAGGGAAAACAGTCTTTTCCTATAGGGAACTTATATTCTACTTGAGGGGGAGGGAGCAGGGAGAGAGGCTGAGAAGAGGAATAAAAAATGTCAAGAGAAAAGTAAGCACTAAAGAATTTTGGGGGGAAATAGGTCAAAATAGGTAGATTTAGAAGGGTTTCACAGATTGTAACTGAGCTGAGCCTTGAAGGAAGTGAAGTGTAGCATATATGCTCTCATTATCAATGCTCATAGGATTTTGTAATGATAACCATCAGTATTTTATTTGACAAATCAACAAATGCAAGGCTACAAAAATGATCTCAAATGGAACTAACTTGTGAGGGAAACAGATAATAGAAAAACAACTGTATGATTTTAGCCTAACACAAAAGAGAACAAAAATGGGAAATTTCTCTGGGAAACTATAAACTAGAGCAGTGATGGAAAACCTTTTAGAGACAGAGTGCCAGGCCTTGCCCCCACCCCACCCCCAGACTAAGTGCCATGCCCCCCTTCCCCACACTGGTTATAAGTGTTACAAATGTTATCAATGTAGAAAGGGCTTTGCCTGCAAATTTCATTGTATTGATCACCAGAGGACTTACACATGAATGTGATAACTGTGGAAAGGCCTTTCCCCAAAAAGGTTATCTACTTCAACATCAGAGAAATCACTCCACAGAGACACCTTATAAGTGTAATGATTGTGGAAAGGTCTATAGACACAAAACTAGTCTTGCTATGCATCAGAAAACTCATACTAGAGAGAAATCACCTTCATGTGATGATTAAGCAGATATTATCCTCTTTAGCCAACATTGTTCTCACTAGTATTTCTTAATGGAAAGAGGAACCTTTGGAATATAATGATTTTCCATTGTTTTCTACTTTTAATGAAACAGTAACTAAAATAAAATGTATAAGATTATGAAGAATAAAAATGTTTTATATCTATCTGTCTGTCTGTCTATCTATTTATCTATCTATCTATCTATCTATCTATCTATCTATCTATCTATCTATCTATCAAGATGGCCAAGTACCCAAAGAGAATACTCTGTGTGCCATCTTTGGCACCTGTGCCATAGGTTCACCATCACTGAGCTAGAGTATCTAAAAATGGAAATCCCAAGTAGAGAATCTCTAGGGGTTGCTGCAAATGTAAGGTCTTGGATTTTATCCCAGAGAAAGCCTCATCTGTATTAAGTACAGTCTGGTTCTCTTTCAGAGCTAGTCCAGCTGCATCTCTTTTTCAGAGGTATCCTAAAAGATTTGGAGTTATCTCTATTGTTAGGGGAGTAAGCTCCTTCTGGGCTGTTTTCCTTAATATTTGGTGTCCATGACTAGCACTCTACTTCCATTTTAAGTACTTCACAACAATTAGCTTTTAGAAAGGGATATTTACTTGGAAGATCTAGCAATAACAAAGTTCAGACATTTCACTCCAATACCTCAGGGACATATTCTTCTTTAGACTACTTTGGTCTCTGGGGAGATAGGCTCAAACTCAGTTCAGATCCTTTATAAGTTTGAATGAAAAGGTAATGTAATCTATTTTCCCCCTTTTATCCATATTCAGGAGAATATATATGTTTTAAAATTATGAACTTACCAAATCTGAATATTTTGATATATAAAGAATAAGAAATAAGATTGTATGTGAAATAACTTCTACTATCTACAATTTGTTTGATAATGTAATAAGACTATTTATGTGTAAAAATATGAATGTGTGATATGCACTAAGGGTCACTCAGAGGATTGGGATGAGCTAGTTTGCCTCCTGTCTCTCTCAAGAAGGTTTTGCATGGATTTGTCTCTTTGGGAGAGACTAATGATAATTCCATGCAAGGTAATGTAAGTGGGGACATCTAGGCATGTAACTAATAAAACGAGAACTCTTCCAGGAGGCAGGCACTCCCCTTTTCCCTCTCCATCCCAGGCTTTGATTTGAGAATAATATCTCTTCTAACCTAGTAGATTGACTTCTTTAAGGTTATTAATCACTCTCAGTTTATAATTTCTGCTTATCACATTGAGTTTCAGTAACATTAGAATAACTGGAAAAAACTGCAATTTTCCAGGGAAGAGATCATGGCTTTGCAATTTTCTGTCCTTGCTTCTCACTATCTGTTTGTGTCGTCCACTTTTCTCCCGATTATCCAACCACATCCTCCCTAACCCCTAAATCTTTATTAGCTAGCATCAAAAAGACACAGAGTTATTGGTCTCTGCTTTCTTTATATAACAATGGGAATAAACTGTAGGGAGGGGAAGGACAAAAGGCACTGGGGGAAAGAGGAACAGCTGTGGGTGCATACTAACTGAGCACAGCCAGTTCCTCCAGGAACCAAAGTTTTTCTGCCTTAATTCCTTCTACTTACAAAGAAGAGTTGGGATAAAAATTCCAGAGACGTGGAACAATTGACTACAGCTGCCTTCTATGCCAGGCTCAGAGGCATGGGAGAAGAAAATGGTTTATGGGGCAGGAGGGGCATCTCACCCAGCCTGGTCCGATCAGTACAGCAAATAATATCTTATAGTTGTCAGTTAAGATGATGACACTAGCCTTTGTTCTCTGTCTCTTTCTTGGTTAAATAATGAAGATTAAAATTCCCTGACCCCAAGGCCTCAGGGTCACATTGTCCCATGATAGAGAGTAAATGCCAAACTTTCAATCACAACCCATTTTCTTCCCTTCCAATGTAATTTTTATGCGAATTCTCCCATCATCTCCCAGGCCTACAGTATCAGTACTGAAGGAGTCTGAGGAAGCATCTCTATCTCTGTAGCAACTTTAATGCAGTTATATTTTTTAAATATCTATTAAATGTCACAGGGTAATAGCACATTTCTCTGCCTGTTTGTCCCCTTCTAAACTTCTGACTTTTCTATTTTTAAAAAGTTTCATTGATATTCTTGTCTTCTTTTATTTTTTGTATTATAATCTCCCCTCTAAATAGAAGCCCCCTTTTAAAACAAATATAGTTGAGTAAAAGAAATTATTCACATGTTAATATGTCTGAAAACACGTCTCTCATTCTGCACTTCTACTCCATTGTCTCTTTACTAAGAGAGGGGGAATAATGCCTTATCATCAGTCTTTTAAAGTCACAATTGGTCATTTCATTTATCCAAGTTCTTAAGTCTTTTAAGGTAATTTTCCTTTTTATTATTGCAATTATTATATAAGTTGTTCTCCTAATTCCTCTCACTTTATGCTGTATCAGTTCCTACAAGTCATACCAGTTGCCTCTGACTCTATCTCTTTCATCGTCATTTCTTATAGTACAATAGTATCTTTACCATTCATCTACCATAATGTGCTAAGCCAGCCCCCATGTGATGGTCATCCACTTTGTTTCCAATTCTTTGCCACTGCAGAAAGCATTGCTATAAAACTTTTTGTACTTGAGGATCCTTTCCTTTTGTTTCTGACCTCTTGGGGTATATATATCTAATAGTGAGATTGCTGGATTAAAGAGTATGGATAATTTAGTGACTTTTTGTTTAGAGTTCCAAATTGCTTTCCAGAATGTTGAGAATAATTCACAGTAATTAGTAGGCCTGACCTCTCACAATCTCTCCAAAATTGTCATTTTCTTTTTGTGTGTGTATATCATATTTACTAATCTGCAGGATGTAACATAAGAGTTCCTCATTTGAATTTTTCTTCTCATTAGTGATTTGGAGCATTTTAACATTATTATTGATAGCTTGTGTTTCTTTCCTTGAAAACTTCCTGTTTATATCCATTGGTCATTTATTTATTTATTGTGGAATATTTTCATATAGCTTCTTTATCTATTGGGAATATAAAGCTTTTGTCTGAAGAATTTGTGACAAAGATTTTTCCCCCCCAGTTAACTGTTTAAGGGAGTGCATTCTGCAAGGGAGACTGCTTGTGAAAATGTATGAAGTTGAAGGATGGAGTGACAAATTTGGAGAAGAGTAACTAAGCTAATTTAGTTGGATCCTAGGGAAAATAAAGCTCTTGAATGTAATGAGATATAAATATAAAAAGGGACCCTGAGACAGTTGTTAATAGCTTTAGATGGCAGGCTGAGGGGCTTATATTTTTTTGTAAGGCCAATAAAAAATCATTGAGGATTCTTGAACAGGGGAATGACAGTACGTGAAAGATGGATTAAAGAGGGAAAGAGAATAGAAGTACAGAGACCAGTTATGAAGCAATTACAACAATTTAGGAAATAGGTAATCAGGCTCTGAAATAGAATAATTCTTGGCATAAAGAGAAGGCATGTTATGGAAGTGAAGTCTCTTAAGACTTGATAACTGACTGGATATGTGGGATGAAAGAAGAGTCAAGGAAGACTGAAGTTGTGAACTTGGGTAAGTAGAAGGATGGTGATACCTTCAAAAGAAATAGGAAAGGAAGCTGTTTACTGAGAGCCAGGACTAGAGGCAGGAGGTCCTGGGTTCAAATATGGACTCAGACACTTCCTAACTGTGTGACCCTGGGCAAGTCACTTAACCCCTACTGCCTAGCCTTTGCCACTATTCTGCCTTAGAACCCATACACAATATTGATTCTAAGATGGAAGATAAGGATTTGTTTTTAAACAGGAAAATGTGGAGGAACTATGAGATTGGGAGGGAGGAGTAGTTAGCTCTGTTTTGGATTTGGTGAATTTGAGATGCCTACAGCACTCATAACTGGAGATGTTCAGTAGGCAGTTGGTATTATGAGCCTGGAGATGAGGCACAGATATATAGATCTGGGAGTCATCCACATAGAGATAATGTCTGAACCCATGGATAAGAGAGATTCTAGAGAGAAGGGGCTTAGAGACATAGCAACGGGAGATGCCCAGGCTTAGAGAGCAAGTGAAGGACAACTATGGAATAAATAAGACAGAATGAACAGATAGAAAGAGGAGGAGATTGAGACAAGAGATTAAACTGAAAGATGATGACTTAACTAGTTAAGTAGAAAAGCTAGAACTTGAACCTGGATCTTTTGATCCAAAATCCAGGTTTTTAAAAATGTTTCTCTACTTTTTCTTCTTCATGATAGAACTCCCCTAGAACTGGGGGAGAGAAAATAAGGAGTGGCAGATATATCTATTCTTGAGATGTCTTCCTTTCTGCTCACCCTGTATTGAAGAGCCATAAATTCAATCAGAGCATTACATAATCCCGTCCATGGGATTATGAGGGAAACTGTGATATTTTGAGATAAGCAATGGCCTTGTGTCAGGAGATCTAGGCTATATCTTGTTCCAGTTTTGCCAGTAATGGAGTGATTGAGGCAGCTAGGTGGCACAGTAGATAGCAGTGGGTCTAGAGTCAGGAAGATTTGAGCTCAAAATGAGCCTCAGATACTTACTGCTTTGTGACCCTGGACAAGTCACTAAACTCTACTTGCTTCAGTTTTCTCATCTGTGAAATGAGCTGGAGAAAGAGATGGAAAACCACTCCAATATCTTTGCTAAGAAAATTCCAAATGGGGTCATGAAGAGTTGGACATCACTCAATAACAACAAAAATCTTTTATATATATACATTATGATCTGATTAAAGAGGACCACTTACTGTCTCCCTAACACATTTCACTTAGACTCTCTCACCTCTGTGACTGCTCAGAATGCCCTCTTAAAACATTCTTACTCCCCCACATCTACTACTTGCAATCCTGGGTCTCAAGACCCAGCTGAAACGCTGCCTTCTCCATGAAGACTTCCTTCATCCCTAGGACCTCACATAGCATACTGTTTTGGTCCTTTTATGAGTTTGTCATTTTCTGTTTTATATTTTAGTTACCTGTCCTGTGTGTGTGTCATCTCCCCCTACCAGACTAGAGTTTCCAAGAGGACCAGACCCATGTCTTACATACCTTTTCATCCCCCTCAGCATCTAGTACAGGCTCTACCATATTAGGAGCTTTATAACTGTCTTAAATTCAGTTGAATTGAGATAGTTGTCTGGCCTTAAGTACAAGAAAATCTGTATAAAAACACTTTGTCCTCTGATTAAGACTATTAAATGAATTTTCTACTCCAGTCAGGCTCAGCCAGTCTATCCAAATCTAAAATGTTCATTCCCATGTACATGTCTTTTTAACACGCATACTCCTTTCCCTCTGACTTTTTTTTTAACCATTACTTTCTGTCTTAGGAACAGGGTTAGGTGTCTTGCCCACACAGTGAGGAAGTGTCTGAGGTCAGATTTGAACCCTCCCATCTCTAGGCCTGCCCCTTCTCTTTGTCTTTTCAAATATTGTTATTATTCAGCTGTTTTTGGTTTGTGTCTGATTCTTCCTGATCCCATTTGGTGTTTTCTTGACAAAGATAATAGAATTATTTAACATTTCTTTCTCCAGCTTATTTTACAAATGAAGAAACTAAAGCAAACAGAGCCCCAAGGTCACATAGTTACTAAGTATCTTAAGTTAGATTTGAACTCAGGAAGATTCATTTTCCTGACTCCAGGCCCACACCTATTATACATATTTTAAGACCAAAACCAAAGTCCAATTACCCAGCGAAGCATCCTTTCCCTCTTCACACTTAATTATCTTCTATGGGTTAGTTTTGTCTTCTCAGTAAAACAATAATGTCTATAAGAGCAGAAAGGGCTTCTTATTCTCTCTTTCAGAACTTAGCACATTCTGGGAATGCAGGATTGAAATGGAAAACAAACCTCTTGTTTACATAGGTCAAAGCAGACACTTATCACATCAGATGGAGCTGGAGTCAGCAGACGGGTCCAGAGGGACAGATGCGAAGTCAAAAGAAGAACCTGGGAATAGGAAACATGAGGGAAAGAGAGACTCATGACTTGAAAGTTGAACTTGAGCTAAGTGAAACTTTAATTAGCCATTCTCCGATGGCTGTGCCAACCACGCTTGTTTTGGAGAAGTGAATACCTTTTCCCAGCAGATTTGGGGAACATGAAGCCTCTAGGGGTTGAGACATACCACACAGCAAGCGGGGTGCTTCTGTTTTGTTCAGGAGATATACAGACTCAAGCCCTTTCAGCAGGCAGGGAATCAAATCAAAAAACAAGTTACATCTTCCTCCAATATCTATGGTATGCAAGGCTAGTGCTAGCTCTATATCTTATCAGTCTCAAGGACGGAGGAATGCTGGTATTCCTCTGCACGTGTGGGACAAAGAGCAGCAGAGGATTTAGAGGTCATCTAGTCCAACTTCCCCCATATCACAGATAAGAACACTGAGACCCAAAGAGAAAGAGGCTAGTTCAAGGCCATTTGAGTTATTAGTAACAAAGTCAGTGTTTTAAACCATGATTTTCTCTCCAGAGTTCATTCTACTAGATGGGGGCAGCAACAGTAGGCACGTGACTGGGTGAGGGGTGGGGAGCGGGGAGGGAAGGAGCCCCGAGTTTATCAAACACCTCCAAAGTGATGAGGGTAATTCATTGCATTGATTTTGTCTTATTACCCGAGCTACGAACTGGGAGAGAATGTTTTTCTATCTCTTGACTCCATTTATTTTCACTGAATGTCCCCTATGCCCCGAATTCTCGGCATTTTTATCTTCATCTCCTGACCTCTCAGGTTTCCCATTTTCTGCAAAAAGCTTTCTCAAATGCCCTTAATGCTAATACCTTTCCTCTTTTGTAGACATATATACAAGGTATCCTGCATATATGGCTGTCCATAGCTGCTTGCATTTTGTCTTTCCCACTAAGGTATAGGCTTCTTGAGACCAGGACTGTCTTTTTGCCTTTCTTTATATCTCTATTCCTCCAGTATTCAAAGCCTAGAACATACTTGGTACTGAATAAATATTTATTAACTTGACCTCCATTTATAATAGCAAATTCTTTTTTTCATAAGGTTATAGTTTTTTCCAGATTAGCTGTTGATAAAAATTTTAATAATCATTTTCTGAGATTTTGCAATCCACATTCTTCCCTTCCTTCCACTCCTGTCCCCTCCCCAAGAAGGTAGGCAATACGTTATAGGATGTTGTAGCTGTTCAGGCATATATCAGTCTTGATAATATTTTAAGGGGGCTCAAAAAGCTGACTCTTATGATATCTCTTATGATTGGGTTCTGTAACCTTGAGGTAAGTTGAACCATAACCTTGTCAAGTTCCTAGCCCTTCCCTGAGGCTACACTCCAGTTATCTCAGTTTACACCTTTTGCCAATAAAAATCAATTAACATATGTATCAAACAAGCTTGGATTCCTTAAGCCATATGTACTCTTAATTTGGGGCATTAACTGCATCTATTGACTTAGGATGGGGCAGTTTTTTATCTTGTGATGATTACCTCATAATGTTAATGTATTCGACCACCTTTGTCCCTTCCCCCCTTCCTTTTTGTAACCCCAATAAAAACAAGTATGGCGGAACACGAGGAAACTCCACCAAGCTCTTCACCACATGCTGTCAGAGTTCTGTTCCATCTATAACCTACTCACTGTAAGAGCTACTCTTTTGCTATTATCCTCTTGTGTCTGAGTCTTTATTCTGTTCCTCTCTCTTCCACCATCAGAGGAGCACACACACTGGAGCCCATGCTATTGAAGTCTTTCTCTCTGAGTCTTTCTTCCTTTATTGTGTTTCCTCTGTCCCCTTCAGCCATTTTCCTTTACTTTCTAACTTTCCTTCTCAGGTGTCCACCCACATATGCTATCATATAATACTTATTTCCATGTTCATCATGTTGTAAATGAAGACACATATTGCTCACATCAGAGAAAAATTTATGGAGTAAATAAAGTAAAGAATGGTAAGATTCAATCTGCATTCAGACTCCATCTGTTCCTTCTATGGCAAAGGATAACCTTTGTCATCATGAATCCCTTGGAATTATCCTGGATTCTTGCTTTGTTGGTAAGTAAAGTCATTTAAAATTGGTCATTATACACTATTGTTATTACTGTGTTCAATGTGCACCTGGTTCTGCTCATTTCACTTTGTATCACTTCATATGAGTCCAGCCTTATTTTTTGGGATTGTCTTATTTATCATTTCTTATGGCACAATGGTATCCCATTATAAGCCATTCCCCAACTGATGGACATCCCTGCAGGTTTCAGTTTGTTATCACTGCAAAAAAGAGCTGTTATAAATATTTTTGACCAAATAGGCCCTTTCCATCATCTTTAATCTCTTTGGAATACAGATTGAGGAGTGGCATTGTTGGGTCAAAGGGAATTCACAGTCTTATGGCCTTTTGGACATGTTTCTAGAATGGTTATATCAGTTCACAGTTCCATCAATAATGTATTAGTATTCCAATTTTTCCACATCCCCTCCAATATTTATCATTTTCCCTTTTTTTGTCATGTTAGCCAGGCTGATAGGTGTGAGATGGTGTCTCAGAGTTGTTTTAATTTAATTTAATTTCTCTAATTAATAGTGATTTGGAATATTTTTTCATATCACAAAGATAGTCTTAATTTCTTTATCTGAGAATTGCTTGTTCATTTCCTTTGATCATTTGTCAATTGGGAAATGCTTCATATCCTTACAAATTTGACTCATTTGTCAATATATTTGAAAAATGAGATCTTTGTCAGAGACACGTGCTAAGAAACACTTTTTCCCAGCTTATTTGCCTTTTAATCTTGATTGCATTGATTTTTGTGTGTGACCCCATTTTAATTTAATGTAGTCAAAGTTATCTATTTTACATTGCATTACATTACATAGACAACATGGTATTTTGACCTAAACTATTCCCTTTTCCATAGGTTTGACAGGTAAACTATTTTGTGCTCCCCTAAGTTGTTTATGGTATCACTGTTTACTTCTAAATCATGTATCTATTTTGACTTTACCTTGGTAAAGATGTTAGTCTAATGCCTAATTTCTGCCATACTGATTTTTTAGTTTGCCCAGCAGTTTTTGTCAAATAGGGAGTTCTCCCAAAAGCTTTGATCTCTCTGGGTTTGTCAAACACTAGGTTATGATGGCCATTTACCATTGCGTGTCAAATGCCTAATCTATTCCATTGATCCTCTGTTTCTTAGCCAGTACCAGATTGTTTTGATGGTTGCTACCTTATGATATAGTTGAAGATTCAGGATAGCTAAGTCATCTTTCTTCATATTTTTTTCATTAATTCCTTTGATGTTCTTGGTCTTTTGTTTTGCCAGATGAATTTTGTATTATTTTTTCTAACCCTATAAAGTAATTTTTGGGTAGTTTTATATGACATGGAAAAAATAAATTAACTGAGGTAGAATTGCCATTTTTATTATATTGACCTGGCCTACTCATGAGCTGTTTTTTCAATTGTTTAGATCTGATTTTCTTTGTGTAAGAAGTGTTTTGTAGTTGTGATCATATAGTTCATGTGTTTGCCCTGGCAGGCAGACTCCCAGGTATTTTATGTGGTTTATAGATATTTTAAATGGGATTTCTCTACCTCTTGTCTTTGGGCTTTATTGTTAGGATAGAAATAGTGATGATTTATGTGGGTTTATTTTATATCCTATAACATTGCCAAAATTGTTAATCTTTCAATTAGTTTTTTGGTTGATTATCTAGGATTCTTTAAATATACCATCATATCATCTACAAAAAAATGATAGTTCTTCATTGTCTATTCTAATTCCTTCAATTTCTTCTTCTCTTACTGCTATCACGGGCATTTCTATTATAATATTGAATAATAGTGGTGATTAGGGGCATCCTTGCTTCATTTCTGATCTTATTGGGAAGAGTAAACAAACTTTTGTTCCTATCATTCAGTCATTTTGGGTATGTCCTACTCTTTGTGACACTATTCGGTGTTTTCTGTGCAAAGATCCTGAAGTGGCTTACCATTTCATTCTCAAGCCCATTTTACAGATAAGGAACTAAGGAAAACAGAGTTAAATGACTTGTCCAGAGTCACACAGCTAGTATCTGAGGCCAGGGAGATAAGTCTTCTTGGCTTCATGCCTGTCAATCCACTGTGCCTAATTATGAAGCAGTAAATTGGTTCCTTAAATATAGTAGCAGGTGCCAGAAAAATACAAATTAGAGGATATGAACTGTAACTTCAGGAGCGTGGAATCTAATCACAATCTATAATTCCTCATCTGCTACACTTCTCTCCCATTGACTCCCAGACTCCAGCCAAAAAAAAAAAAAATTAGAACCCTCTACCTGGAGACTCTCCTCTCTCATTTTTGATTTTTTTTCTAGAAGAATCATTTTGGAAAGCCCCCTAGGCATGCCTACCTTCATTATAGCTTCAACTCTCTTCAGAATTCATCTTTTTCTCCTTGTTTGCTTCATTGCCCTCTCCCAGATGTCATTCTTTCCTTCCTTCCTTGTCTAGCATCCCTGTTTGTATTGTCTTCCATCCGTTAGAATGTAAGCTCCTAAAGGGTAAGCACTGTATAGCTTCTAGCTCTTATTTGGATTCTCAGAGCTTAGTACTACTTAGTACTGTGACTGACATATAGTAAGCCCTACATAAATATCTTCTTTTTGCCCTTGTCTGTCTCTCTTACTCTCTTCCCTCCTTCATATCACTTTGCTCACATGAGTCATATTGGCAGTGTTGGTTGACCAAGACTATTTCCTGAGCAAGGTTCCATAGCCCAGCAATATTGAGACCCTTGAGTTTAATAAATGCTTGTTCCTTGATTGCTTGGTAGCCTCCCAAGACTTCGGATGCAAAATTGCTGAACTGGATGGTGAGCCAAAAGAGAGGGGTAGGGACTTGGACCAAAGCCAGCCTACATGACCAGGATCCTCCCGAGTGATTTCATTTTTCAAGCCGCTTACAGTCAGAAGAAGGATTTTGATTCTCAGAAGAGTGACCAGAAAGCTATCTCTGCTATATTGTTCACATTACTATCCATGATGCTCTTTAATGAGTCAGAGACTCTTTTTCTCTAGTGACTTCATATTTCCTCATGGGCTATCTGTGTTGCTTCTATAGTTGCTGCAGGAAGTATGGGGCTGGGCATGGAAACAATTCTCCTTTGGGGTAAGGGAAACCATTATTCTGCTGGGCCAGCTCCTAGATCATAGTGTGCAATACATATTTGCATGAGTGTAATGGATAGAGTGCTGGGTCAGGAGGCAGGAAGATGAATCTTCCTGAGTTCAAATCCTGACCCAATCAGGAAAAATTGGACACAACTGAACAATAACAAAAGATGTGTAAGGGACAGGTTAGTCTCATGGTTGTTCTTGCCTTTTGTAAAAATGGAGACTTGAACTCCGGACTCCAATCCCCAGGAGTCCTTGCTAGCTCCCAGAATGCCCTCTAATCTCACTGAGATTTCCACCTGGGTGAGGTCAAAAATTTCTATTTAACCTGGCTGTAAAGGCTACCGGGGCTCTTTTCCTACTTCCGCTTTGGAGCACACGAGGCTCTCCACCTAGCAGGCAAGATGTGAGTGGTTGTGAATAGGCCCTCTGGGTCCAGCCCGTGCCTTCCTTACTTGTATTTTCCTAAATTCCTTATCTTAAATAAACCTCTAAAAATATAATACTCCTTGCAGAAAGAAACTAATTTCTACCTGCCTCAGTTTCCCCCCAAATTTTAACTGTTACACTTTTCTTTGCAACAAGACAACCTTAAATCATGCTTGCATTGTTGGATGGTTCATAACATTCATAACAAGCTTCAAGAATAGCAACTGGTTAGGCTTGGGAGTTGAGAGACTGCAGAGGGTCAAGGGTGACTCTATTGTTGTGAATTGCAGTCATTGGGACAATGGCAGTACCTTTGACAAAGTAGTACCCTGAGACATTTAAAGGAAAGGCATCTTTAAGGAGAAAGATGAAAATGAACATCATGGGCAAGCCTTTATTAAGAACCTATCATGTGCCAGGTACTGGGCTAACCCAAAGGCAGGATGCTAAAATGAAAGTGAATTAATCCCAGACCTGAGAAGGCTTACATTTTCTTAGGAGAGACAACATGTTTTTGTACATATACAGGCATGTACAAAATAGATACAATAATAAATGTGTTTTAGTAAATAGAAGACTAAATTTGGGTTCAAATTAGGAGACTTGGGTTCAAATCCTGTTACATATACTCACTAAGCTTATATTCATGTATAGACAAGTCACTTAGTCTTTGAGAGTTTCAATTTCTTCAGCTAAAAGATGGGGATAATTATCCCTACTACACTAGCTTTCTCACAGAACTGTGGGAAAAATGCAGATCCTAAAGTGCTGTGTAAGTATAAGTTATCCTTATTAGTTATTATTATTATTATTAATTTTATATCATGCTATAGGTTATTATTTATACATATTATCATTGAAGTCTCTTTCATCTGTTTAATGGCGTTCATCTAGAAATGGTCTTATTGACTAGTTTCTATCTTACAATTCTTCTCTAATATTTAACATTCTGGGGGCTATCCCACATGTGGGTGAAATGGATCTGAGAGGCCAGAGAGTGACTGAGATGCGATCTAGGCTAGCCTGAGGAAATGGCATCTGCCGGAGACCTTCTTTTAGGATTACAGTTTACTCCTTTCAGTCATGCATGTCTGACTCTTCTTCACCTCATTTAAGGTTTAGTTGGCAAAGATACTAGAATCATTTGCCATTTCCTCCTCTAGCTCATTTTCCAGATCAGGAAACTGAAGCAAACAGGGTTAAGGGCTTGCCCAGGATCACACAACTAGTAAGTTTTTGAAGCCAGATGTGAACTCAGAAAGTTGAGTCTTCCTGATTCCAGGTCTGGCACTCTATCCCCTGTGCTACCTAGCTGCCCCTCTTTTAGGCTACAAATGTCTTTAAAGGAGTAGAGAACACTGGATTTAATAAAGGACCTGGATTTGAAACTCCCATCTGCTAATTACTTTCTGTGGATTCTGTTCTGGGGATCTTGTAAGTGGTTTGGACTTTTGACTAATAGAACTTACATCTTACCTGTTGTCCACATCTCAGTCCCCCCTAAACTAACCTCCAGGTTTAATATCTACCTATGGAATCAGGATGTTTTGGGAATAACTAACTCCCAGTCTTGTTCCCATGCTTTGGTATCTGGCTTTTCTCCATCCTTGTGAGACTACCTGTCCTCATTCTGAAATCCAATCTAACATTATGTGTCTATTATACTTCAGGCACTGTGCTAAGCTCCAAGGATACAATTAATAAAATAAAAGGCAGATTCTGATCTCAAGGAGATTTAAATCAAAAGAAGGCAGGCAAAGGGTGGAGAGAGGAGTGAGATGGGACACCAGGGGGTACCTGGCATGAAGGCATTTTGTTCCATGGAGCTGAAACTAGCAGAGTAGCAAAAGATGCAAAATGGAGTTAACTGAGAGTCTAGTTTTTGCCCTCTTTAAAGGAAGACATTGGGCAGAATTTGAATTTTACTCTCCACTCTTTCAATCCGAGGAAAGGAGGCTGAGGGACGAAACTTCAATCAAGGCTTGAGTTAGTAGCACAGTGGTGAATTTAGAGATGATGAGCTTATTCTGGAAGGGGCATCATGTTCCATGGAGTTGAAACCAGGTAGGGCAGCAATACAAGGTATAGTGACCCAAGTTGCTAATATTTAAACCCTAGAGGCTTTGCTCACCCAGCATGTGAAGACTGCTTCGGTGGAACAGGCGGAAGAAACCAACAAGAAGGTTCAATGGCTGAGATGGCGATGCAGCAAGGCACTGTGGAGTGCTCAGGGCGTGTTGGAGCACAAAAGACAACACAGCCATCCAATGCAGCTGAGGAAGTCTCCAGGTGTAACGATTTTTCGTGCCAATGGACCCAGGCTTCCAACGCTGAGAGAGTGGGACTGTCTCTGTGCATCGACTTTTCCATTTAAATCTTCATGCACAGGTGTCTTTGTGCACAAAAACGCACAAAGACAATCGTCATCCTCGGTTCGAGAGACAACCAACAACAAACCCTAGATGATAGTTATAGTAAGGAAAAGATGAGGTATAAAATTATCATGTTGCATTTAATATTCACTATCTCATTGATCTTCACAATAGGCCTATTAGGTAAAGAAGGCTGGAATTATTATCCCCATTTTTTTAGATGTTAAAAACTGTGACCCAGATAATTGAGTTGACTCTCTTAAGACCACATAGCAAGTTATTGGCAGAGCTGATGCTGGAATCCAAATCTTCTGACTTCTAGTTCATGCTGTTGCCCTGATCCTTGTCAGCAAGGAAAATATGATCTAGCTGGTGAAGAAAAATAGACATGAATCAACAAAGGACCAATTGCAAAGTCATGAATAATTACAGAAAAACTCGGCGTGGATATTTATTCAAGACATAGCCATAGAGCTCTCCAGGTTCAAAGAAGATAAGCAGGAATCAAGAAGCATCTATTTTGACATTCCTGATTTTTCACTATTGCTAAACCATGAGTCAGTCATTATAAACAAGTTTCCATTACATGTCCCCATGCCCAATAAGGTCTCTTCCAACTCTAAAATGAAATGATTCTATGAAGATATAGCAGGTTGGTGTTTACAGCCAATACTACAGTGTTTTTTTAAGAGAAGGGTCCAAGTAGTCAGTTAAAAAATAACACATCCAGATTTACATTAATTTGCTTGACATTTACATGTAATTCTCATGTTTTCATTGTTAGTTGAAACCTATTCAGTCCCTGGGATTGTCTGCCTAGCTCTGCTTCTTTTCTCTAATCTCCCACTCATCCTGGCTCTGAATTCCAAGAGTTTTTCTTTAAAAGCTCTAGAATTCATTCAGTTTTAGGCTATCCTAGCTCTGTCCCTCACTAGCTGTGTGTCCTTGGTCAAGTTATGCTGCCTCTCTAAACCTCAGTTTCTCCCTCTGAAAAATGTGTAATGGGGAAATTTAAGGCTTCTGGGAGAAGGTTATAATATAGTAATGGTTACAAATGTGGCTACAAGATTTATATAATATTTAACAATGGCCGCCAAGGAATTTACTTATGAAATTCCTAAAATGAAACACTCAAGTCAGAATGAGGTTTATGAAGGTTTAATCACACTGGGAGTAGGGAAAAGGTTAGGGAGAGAAGGAGAGAAGAGAAAAGGGAAAGAGGCTACTCAACCTCTGACCAAGGCAGGGGGAGTTTTAGGCCCAAAGGCCCAGGTGGAAAGAATCAGTCCTTAACTCACGTGACCGATCTGAAGGAAAGCTGTCTGCGGGCGTCCTCCCTCTCCAAGCTCCTAACACCAACCCCTCTCTAGCCCTCCCCACAGGAAGTTCCGCGAATCTCAGAGGCTGTTCCCTACCTCACTTCCTGTGTCTCACAAATCCAATGGTTGGCTCTAGCTTGGCTTAGGACAGCCCAGGTGGGCAGTTAGTTATTTCTGATTTGTCATTGACTAGCGCATGCCCGTGTAGTGTGGGTGTGCACAATTTTTGGGTGCTAGACCAAAATGGAGACTTTTAAAATTCACAAATGTGAGGCTTAGATTTTAACTTCCTGGCCTGATTCTAATAAAGTCTTAATAAATGTATTCTGTCTCTTCTGCCGGAATCAGTATAGATGCTTGGCAAAATTGTCAAAGTTGCTAAATTGCCTTTTGTTTTCCCTTCCCACCACGGGTAATGCATCCCCGCCCCTGTCCTCTCTTATTCAATACTTTTTCTTTTTCCCTACAGAAGCCCAGAGCTTTCCTGCTGTCTAAAGTTGTAACTAGAGTGGGGCAAGCAGGGCAAAGTCCTAGATTTGGATGAATTTAGATGGTGCCAAATTAGCATTCCAAGCATAGAGTGGAAAGTAACTATGACACACAAGAAGCTAAAGGGGAGAGATGGGACTGACAGCCCACACTTTAGACTCTTCCTGAGGTTAAAGAAGTCAGAGCCAAGTTTTTGTTCTCCTCCTGGGGCAACAAGGCTTCAACATCGTGGGTGCCTCACACTCAAGGGAAACGTAGAGTAGTTTTGTGGACGAAATAGTGGGTAGGTCGTTTAAACCTCCCTCATATGACAAAATAGGTACTTTGTCATAGAGAAATGGGGAGGAAGGAGAGTATAGGGCTACCCCTGCACCAAGCAAGGTTCCAGAGCAGAGTTTCAGCATTTATCATCCTGCTTCATATAGTGCAGCAGTTCTCAAAGTGTGGTTTTTCTAGAGACTTCGGAGGGCCTCCGCGTTCATTTGGGGGTATCTGTGACGTAAAACCTCCTCATCACCATTATAAAATGTTTACATTTCAAGTTTGTTAATTATTGGTGGATATAACTTACATAAGCAAAGTCTTTGAGGTCCTCAATAATTTTCAAGAATCTAAGGGGTCCTGAAGCCAAAAATTGTGAGAATTACTACCAAAGGGTTTGAGAATCTTGGACCAGCATGTGAGGCTAGGACCAGAGAACCTTTGGAGTGACGGTACTCAGATTTATCAATAGATTGAACCAGATCAGGGAAGGAAGGGGACTTTTCCTAACCCTGGGCTTCCCATAGCCTTACATTCCTATCGCTTCCCATTTTGTGGGGGTAATTGCCTTTGTTGTTGGGCAACAGTCAATGAATGGAGTGATCACACATGGCCTAAGGCCCTTCTGTCCCTTATGCCACTTCTCCTCCCTATCAGAGTTCACAATGGCAGAGAAACTACCATTCTCCAAAGTGTGATGAGGCTTTCAGTCTCCTGCCAGGCCTCATCCACCTTCAGTGGACAGAAAATGACCCAACAACAAAATTGTTTTGTAGTTCTAAGTTTTAAGTGTGAGAAGTAGAGAAGTGGGAAGACCCTCTTCCTCATCCATCTACCTCCTCCTCTCCACCCCCATCACCTTTGTCTACATGCAGATGGCACCCTAGTCAATCATCTGCCTATATTCTCACTGGGATGAGGCTTGGTAGGTCCCTAATTTGTTGTCATTCAGTCTTTTTCAGTCAAGTCTAACTCTTCATGACCCCATTTGAAGTTTTCTTGACAAAGATACTAAAAAGATTTGCCATTTCCTTCTCCAATTTATTTTACAGATGAAGAAACTGAGGCAAATTGGATTAAGTAACTTGCCCAGGATCACACAGTTACCAAATGTCCAAGGCCAGCTTTAAACTTAGAAAGATGAATCTTCATGACTGTCTGGCACTCTACTCATTGCACCATGTAGCTGCCTAATGTCCCTAGTTACAAAGAACAATTAGTTCAAATAGCAAACTATATCTCTTCTTCCTTTCATAGCCAAACCTCTAGAAACACTCATCTCTAGGTGTTGCCTTCTCTTTTGTTCCTTCCACATAATTGTCAGCTTCTTGCAGTTTTCTACTTCATCATCCAACTGAAACTGCCTTCTCCAAGGTTTCCAAAGATTTTGGAATGACTAAATCTGATCAACTTTTCTCAGTTTTTATTTTGCTTGACTTCTGAAGCTTTTGACATTGTTAGGGATTATGATTGGATTCAATCTAATTTCTGATCTCTTTGTCATTATTGGGGGGAAAAGGTAACCGTAAGCTTTATATCCAACATGACCCCTTTATCACCAAATACCAGTTCCACAATGAAACGTATAGTGAATAGCCAAGAAGCCCATTTATCCAAATCATAGCAAACAGGAATTAGAGAATTTATACTTGGAGAATGTCTTTTAAACAATATAGAACAAAGGAGTTCTCCCATTGGGAGCAAGATAATTCAACTTAACTGAGAGTCCTGGGTCACCCCAAAGGGGAACCTCTCCAAGGCTATAGTGTATCAAGTTGACGATAAGATCATGATGGAGACCATTGGCTCCTCTCACATCTTTCTAGTCTTTTCCTTCAGCAACACCAAGTGGGGCTGGCCTTTTCCGTCTTCCCTCCCAAAGCCAGAAATGCCTGATAAATCTCAAAGCAAGCCTAAAGCTTGAGGAGTCCTAAAGAGAACTGAAGAAGGCTAGAGCCCTTCTGTTCTTGACAATTCCACTCTACTCCTCCTGTGAGGTGAGGCAGTCATCTCCACTAATCCCATTCCAATGGGCTTTTGGACAGTTTATATGGACTATCCCTTTCTCTTGTATAGTCAGTCTCTCTTTCCTCAGATTTTGTGACACTTTCTCCTTCTACCAGGTGGACTTCTCCTTCTCAGTTTTTTTCTGGCACACCTCCAAACTGTGGCTATTCCCCAGGATTCTGTCATGGGTTTCTTTCTTTCCTTTGTCACACTCTCTCTCTCTCTCTCCCTTAACTCTCCTCTTTTCCTTTAGTGATTTCTCACCTTCCATGGTTTCAATTATTTCTAGATAGATGAATCACAGATTTATACATCCAGCCTAAATCTCCACATGACACCCAAGTCCACATAACCAATAACTCATTGGACATTTCTAACTGGATATTCCATAGGCTTCTCAAACTCAATGTTTCTCAAATGCAATTCATTTTCAAGGGTCAACTAAGTGGTGAGCCTGGAGGCAGTAAAATCAAAGTTCAAATCTGCCCTCAGATACTTCCTAGCTGTGTGACCCTGGGCAAGTCATTTGAAGCTGTCTGCCTTAGCTTTTCAACTGTAAAATGGGAATATTAGATAATAATGGTCTACCTCATTTTATAGGGTTGTTGTGAGGATCAAGTGAGATAATATTAGTAAAGTGCTTAGCACAGTGCTCATATTAAATGCTTAATGCATTTTTGCTTTCTTCCTCTTTTATCTAAAGGTAGATTTGTCCCTTATCAGAATATAGGAGGTAATTACATCTTGGAGGGATTGATCCCTGCTTCCTTCAGTGGCTCGTCACAGAATGATGGCAGCAAAGGGCCATAGTTCTGTCTGCCTAGGCTCATTTCCAGTCCCTAGTTTTGCTTTTCTCTCTGTGTGTTTTGTTTTGCTTTGTTTTCAATCTGGCCCTTCTGCCAAGCAGCACTCCAGCCCACAGAGAGACAGGTCAGGTTCAGATGAGGATTCTGACCAACCCTGCCTGCCTTTCTCCTAAGAATATTAAATAGGCCAATAATTATAGTCAGCTCATTTTCCTGTTCCTCTCTCTCTCTCTCTCTCTCTCTCTCTCTCTCTCTCTCTCTCTCTCTCTCTCTCTCTCTCTCATCTCAAGGATGGCTTTAAAAGTATTTACTCTTATAGAACCCAAGGCAGTTCAGATTTCTTATAACCCAGGAATTTCTATTTATTTTGGAATACTTATTCTAGCTTTCATTTAGATTCAATTGAATAGATTTCAATTGGAGATCTATAAAACCTGTCTTCAATAAATATTCTATATAGCACGGCAGTCAAATTTTAGAACTGAAAGGGATCTTAGAAAGAATTTTGTTCAAATAGTTTTTGCCAACTTTATTGAGCATCTATTCCCAGCACTTAGCACAATGTCTGCACATGGAAGGTATTCAATAAGTGTTTGAATTGAATTGCAAGGTCCTGTGATCAGCACTGAGAAGGATGCAAAGCTAATTGTATGCCTGTAGCAGAAATATGGGGCATTACTTTAAACTAGTTTTTTACCCCTGTAAAGACATGAGCCTTTGCCATGGTAGCAGGAATTTTGGCAAAGACTGACAACTTTGCTCCACCCCTGCCAGTGTTTTTAGTGCCTTATTGAGGCTTTTTAGAGCTTCAAGGCAATTTGTACTGCTAGATTCTAGTAGGGGTAGAGGAGGGGGAAATGGGATATGAAAGGAGGTAAAAAGGCAAATGGAAAGTGGTATGAGCATCTATCACAAGGTTCAGTGGGGAGGGATTACTGGAGGGATGGGGAATCCACTGACTGGACCCTTGGGGTTGGGGTAGGAAGGAGTGAATTTAGTCACCCTAACATATCTAGGAGCAAGGGCTGGAGACCTTCTATTGAGAAGTATAGATCATCTAACAGTGTCTCATTGATATTTTTATGTGCTAGAGGAACAACAAAGATGAAAATATGTTGATTAGCCCCAAGGCATGTTGGCCCCTTCCTATTCTCCCTGTAAAAGAGATGAGTGACACTTTTTCAAGGTAGCCATAGCTTCGGTAGAACTTTGGTGAATGCCAAATACAGAGGAGGAATTCAGTAACATCATATGGAGGATCAGTGGATAGGAACAATGCCAGCAGAGTACAATGGTGATGTACTCCATATTTTTTTTAGTTTTTTTAAGTGAATAATCTTGTAGAACCAAAACCTCCAAAGATATACTCAAATAAACAAGTGATAAATCAATGTTTTCACCTGCATTTATACTCCAGAAATTCTTACCCTGGAGGTGGAGAGCATTCTTTTTTTTAAAAAAAAAACATTATTTTATTTGGTCGTTTTCATACATTATTCATTGGAAACAAAGATCATTTTCTTTTCCTTCCCCCCCCCCCCCCGCATTTCCCTCTCCCATAGCCAACGCATGATTCCACTGGTTATCACATGTGTTGAGAGCATTCTTTTTCATAAGTAATGGTAGTATACTCATAGTGGTAAGATTCCAAGTCTTGAAATGGCCAAATACAGGATGGAGCAATAGCAGTAGAATCCTTATACCACTAGCCAGGAAGTAAGTAGTCAGGCATAGTAGCAGGGTTGTGAGGAGGGAAGGTAGTGCAGTAGACAGAGTGCCAAGCCCAGAGTCAGAAAGACCTAAATTCAAATTTGGCCACATTATTTGTGTGACCCTGGGCAAGTCACTTAACCTTGTTTATGGTTTGCCATTTCCTTCTCCAGTCCATTTTACAGATAAACAAGTGGTCAGATTCCTTTCCTGGCTTGAAGGAGACTTTTCCCCTGGATCCTGCATCAGGCTTGTTGGGTGAGTGGCTGAGATTCCTACCTTGGCTTTGGAGGAGGTTGAGTTGGTGGAACCCTGGCTGAAGACACCACTGGAACTTTTGGCTGAGAATTACTTGGAAATCCATGTGGAGACAGAATCTTAGGGAAGGCCCTACTGGCTGAGCTAGACTTCACTAGAGAAAGGCTGGTTAGGAATCTGTCTCTTTCTCTACATTTACACTTTCACTCTCCACTTCTTTGTAAATAAAGCTGCTAAAAGTCATTTTTACTTAAGCTCTAATATTTTTAAATTGGTGACCACAATATTACTTTATAACTCATATTTAGCATAAAACCTAAATTTAAACTCTTACATACCCCATAAAACAAATCGGACTATTAGAGATTGTATTAATTTTGTATATAGCAGCTGAGAATGATTCTCATGTTTGCTCTTTTTCCATCATCTACATTGCTATTATACTCCTGATGAAATAATTTGATATTTGATTTGTGTTTTTTTTCTGGTCTTTTAATAGAATAAGCACTGACTGGCTTAAGCTATATATATTCCTTCCTTCCTTTATTGAATGACTAATTACTTAATAAGCACTTATGAAAAATAAAGTATGTTATAGATTGCATAAACTTACATAATAAATTTATGCAAATAGGCATAAGTGAAATTTATAATATATACTTTACAGTCACATTCTCTCCATTCTTTAAACATGTATAAACTATGGACACACATAACTCTAGGCTCAAAGAAGGAAGAAATTATTTTTGATTGGGTGAATCAGTAAGGGCTTCTGGGAAAAGGTAGCATCTCAGAGAGGTCTTGATGGCTGGACAGTCCAAATAACTCATTTTCTAGATGAGACAACTAATATCCAGAGAATAAATGAATTATAAAGTCATTTTCATAGTTAGAAGTAATCATTAAGGATGTAGAAAAATAAATAGAATAAAAGGTTTTTATATTGCCTAAATGTACTATTTTAATTTCACTTTGAAAATCCTGATTTACAATAGACTTTTAACAAATATCAAATCTAATTCACTCTTACATATTGAGCATGATAAGCTTGACTAAAATATGTGGTTTTAGTAGACTATTAGTAGCAGAAGGGTCCTTGGGGGAACAGGGTTAAGACTCGAGAGCTAGAGTCAATATATACTTTAAGAATTCTCCAATAGCTAAGAGAACTTTCCTTGTGCTCACCTGCAAAGGATACTAGATTTAAAGTTGGAAGATTATTTTGGAGCAAGTCACTTAATCTTTCTCAGCCTTGGTTTCTTCATCTGAAAAATGAGGAAATCATAGCACCCTCTTCTCAGGATTGATATAGGGATCAAATGAGACATCATGTAAAATGCTTTGCAAAATGTAAAGGCTATTTCAAAAAATGTATAGATGAGATAACCAGGCATGGGAAAATTAAGTGACTTAACCAAGGTCATTCAAGAAGCATATGGCAGACTCAGATTCATACCCAGTCCACTGCATTCTTTTTCCATTGTACTCCATTATTGTTAATTCAACTCCTAATTAAATTAGTTAAAATAATTCATTAAAAATTATCTCTAGATCATAAAATTTAATTCTCTCATTTTACAAATGGGGAAACTGAGGTCTGGATAGATCAGTGGCTTATCAAAGGTTACATAACTAATAAATAATGGAGTGAGCCTTGTGCATAGACAGAATCTGTCACTTGGTGAGATTTTTAGGGTCACAGAGAAGCCCCCAAACAATCTCTTCACTGTCAGAAGTCTAAAATCAGAACATCATAAAAATGGGAGGGTCTGAAATTGCAATGCTATTGGAATGAAGGAAGGATATAAGTGCAATCACTGAGAAGAGAAAGGATTACTGGGGCCCTAGGAAGAGGAGACATGTGGTAGAAGGATACCACCAAGGGAAGGGAAGGCTGGACTGGCCTTTGCTTACTTTGTCCATTCGACCTTCTTGTCAGGGGAACCTGCTGCTTAATTTGGAGGAAGGAACATCTCTCCCTATGCTCAGTTGTAGCATGTTCGTTTGCCCTCCAATATCAAACCATGATGGTGGGCATGATTAGGCATGCAGGAAGGGGGTGCCAGAAAGCTAGGATGAGCACATTCAGAATAATGAATGATAGCTGGAATTTAAATAGTGCTGGGTAGTTACAAAGCTCTTTTACAGGAAAGGGCTCTCAGTTTGGAATTAGAATGACTAGAGTTTGAGTTCTATTTATAAAAGGACTTACTTTGTGTCAGGCTCTAAGGTAAGGGTCATGGATAAAAAGAAAGATGAAAAAAATTTCTTTCCTTCTAGGATCTGGCAGTATAAAAAGGGAGACAATTGTGTACTTTAAAAAAAAAACCATAAACAGTAAATAGGGATAACTTCAGAGAGAAGGTACTAGCTTTGGGGCGGGCTAGGGAACAACCAAGAAAGACCTCTTATAGAACTTTGGATTTGAGCTGAGTTCTGAGGGAAGCCAAGAGATCAACATGAAGAATGTGAATGTTCCAGGTATGAGGGACAACGATGATCTTGGGCAAGTCACTTAGCTGTCTCATTTTCTTCATCTGCAAAATGGAGTCAACACTTGAACAACGTGGTACAATATAAGATCCAGTGTTGGATTGTTTGAATTCTCTGATTGATATCGCAGATGCCAGTTTATCTCCTTTCTAATCCATCCATCACCAAAGTAACATCCTTAAGCAATGACATTCCTTTGCTCAAAAGCTTTCTGTTCTCTACATTACTTTTAGAATAATAGAAGTTTGGGCTAGAGGCAGCATGGGATGGTAGATGGAGAGCTGGCTTCAGAGCAAGGAACACATGGATTCAAGTCTTGCCTTTGACATACTTACTGGTTGTATGATTTTGGGCCAAGTCACTTCATCTATTAGTGTCCCACAATTCTTTAAGAATAGAAGTAGCAGTTGTTGTTCAGTCATTTTTCTGTCCTATCTGACTCTTCCTGACCCAATTTGGGTTTGTTGTGTTTTTAGGAGGATGGGGAGAAGGGGGTTGGCAAAGATACTGGAGTGGTTTGCCATTTCTTTCTCCAGCTTATTTTACAAATGAGGAAATTGAGGCAAACAAGGTTAAGTAACTTGCCCAGAGTCAAAACTAGTAAGTGTCTGAATCCAGATTTGAACTGAGCAAGATGAGTCTTCTTGACTCCAAGACTTGCACTCTATACACTGTGTCACCTAGCTACCCCTAGACATTGCAGAGATGGTATCAAACTTCATTGGCAGAAGAGCTTCCTACACAGATGAAATTATGGGTCAAGTTGAAAAACAAGTTTAGGTTAAGGGATAGTTAGGACGACAGGGCTGGATTGGGTTCCCATGTCCCTTAAAGGTAATGTGGTCTTTTCTGGGATCACCTGGAAATCACCCTAGAGTGGGGTTTAACTAAAGAGTACAAGGATTTTAAAAGAAATTCAGCCTTTTGCCCTTTTCGGTCTCTTAATTTATGAAATGACCACCTGGATTGTGATTCTTTTAATGGAGATTGTGTGGACAAGTAGGTAGTATGGTAGAACCTTGTTTTATGTGAACTCAGCACACACAAATTTAGGTATACACAACTGGCGATCCAAAAAAATCAGAAAAATACACAAAATAAGAAATTTTAATTATGCACTAAAGCCATTTTCTTAAGCAGCATAAAGCCTCATAGCAATTTGCCCAATCATGCTCATTCTTGCCCTGAGAAGCCTTAGTGTGAGTCATTACATTTTTTTTGCACCAAACATCAGCTCTGGCATCAATCTTCGTCCAGGGTTTAAGAGGTTGTGTCGGGGCTTCTTTTTGTTTAATTAATGCTACTTAGTTATTAATAATGACATCAAAATACAAGAGGAGTGATGTGGTAGCTCTGATAAGTCCAAGAAAGGTCAGAAAGTACTGAGGTATGTTTGTCTAAGAAATGTTCATTAAATAATGGGTTTCACTATAATGCAAGATTTTTGACTTACACAAAGGGTCTGGAACATATGAATCATGGAAAATGAGGTCCTCCTGTCCAGTAGATAGAGCACTGGACCTGAAGTTAGCAAAACCCAGGATCAAATCCCCACGCAGGCACTTAGTAACTATATGATTCCGGGCAGGTCACTTAACTTCTGTTTGCCTCTGTTTCCATATCTATAAAATGGGGACAATATTGACACCAATCTCCCAGGGTTGTAGTGAGGATCAAATGCAATAATTTATAATTGTCAAGTATTTAGCATAGTGTACGACTCTTAGCAGGGGCTATTTAAAAGTTAACTATAATGATGATGAATTGATGTCTTGTCTGTTTCCAGTTTTCCATAGGGTCAGAGAGTTCTTTTCTTTGGAACAGAGAAATAAAAGCCGGTGGCTTATAGTACAAAGGAACCAGGATTCTAAATCAGTTGCTCTAGCTTTCAGTCCCACTTCTGCCCCTTCCAATCTGAGTAGGGTTGTGGACAAGTCATTTATTTCTCTGGGCCTCAACTTCCTCATCTGGGAAAGGGAGGAGATTGGGCTAGCAGAGTTTGAACTATGAATAATATACAGATTCAGCCTGATAGTATGTTTATTCTAATTTGACTGGATCTTCAGATTTGAATTCTCTCCTTTTCCCCCTTCCCAACCCTTTACCCTCCCCATTGAGAAAGCAAGAAAACTAAAACTCATTACAAAAAAATGAATTCCTGAAACCTTAGCCTGACTTTTAAAGGCCTCCATGATCTGGAACCATACACCCTCCTGTCTCCTTTCAGATATTACCACTCTTCAGGACACTCTATGTCCCAGCCAAATGGGACCCCTTTCTATTTGCTATTCCCTAAAATGGATGATCTATCTTTTACTCCCTTGCATTTATATTGTCAGGCAGCTAGATGGCCCAGGAGATAGATTGCCAGACCTGATTTAAAATCCAGCTTCAGAGACTTATTAGTTGTATGACCCTGGGTAATTCACTTAACTCTGCCTCAGTTTATTCAGATGTAAAATGAGCCAGAGAAAGAAATAGCAAACCATTTCAGTATCTTTGCCAAGAAAACTCCAAATGAGGTCACAAAGAGTAAGACATAATTGAAAAATGACTGAATAACAAATTCATAGGGTTGTCTCTGTGCCTCCTTGACCCTCAGACTTTTCAAAACTATTATCTTCCTATAAAACTCAACTCCGGAGTCACCTTCTGAGGGAGTCTTTCCATGTTATCTCCAGTTTGTTTGACTTTTTCTCACCTCAGACTTTCCTAGAGCTCTTTGATCAATATTTTCCCCTTCACTCTCTATTGTGCATTATATTTATCTGTATTTATGCCACTTTCTAACCTGCTTTAGAATGTAAGTTCCTTGAAGGCAAGGGATATATTACTTTTTTATCTATATCTCAGAAGTAGAGCACAGTACCTCATCATAGTAGATATTGGATACATGCTAATTATTGATGACTGACTAAAATTAGTACCCAATTGTTAAAAATTAGCATATATTTATTTTGCTGCTTGCCTCTAAGAGTTGTTATGTGGATTATAAGAATGATGATAGTTGAAATTTTTACATTGCTTTAATAAAAATAATAGTTAACATTGAAATAGTACTTAGGTGCCAGCCATTATAATTCATTTATAATTATTATCTCATTTGATCCTCACAACCCCAGGGACTAGGTGCTGTTATCATCCTCACTTTACCTCACTTTTCCTCAGAGGAAACTGAGGTTAAGTGACTTGCTGAGAGTCACACAGCTAGTATCTGTGAACAGATTTGAACTCAGATCTTCTGGACTCCAGAGCCAGCACACTATTCACTGTGCCATTTGGCTGTCTGATTTGCATTGATTTTCACAGTGACTCTGTGGGCTAAGTAATATAAATATTGTTAGGATTATAGATATAGAAGCAGAGTCCCAGAATGACAAAAGGACTTCCACTACTGAAATAGCTAGCAAAGTGGTAGACTTGGGATTCAAACCGAGACTCTAAACTGCTCCCACCCCTAGTTTAAGTGGAAAGGAGCCAGGGACCTGGATTCAAATAGTATCTGTACCACTTCCTGCTTGTGAGACCTTAGATAATTTATTTCACTTCCCTGGATCTTTCTGTAAGACTTGTACTAGATGTCCTTTTAAGTCCCCACCAGCTCTGAATCTTTGATTCCCTTTCCTCTATGCTATGGAGCTAAAATATTATTTGTTTTAAAGCCTTTGAAAATAATAAAGTACCATCTAGATATTAGCATAGTGCCTGGTACCTAGTAGGCTCTTAAAAATATTGATTGAGGGGACCGCTGGATAGCTCAGTGGATGGAGGGCCAGGCATAGATGGGATAGGAGGTCCTTGGTTCAAATCTGGCCTCAGACACAACCTAGCTGTGTGACCCTGGGCAAGTCACTTGACTCTCATTGTCTAGCCCTTACCACTCTTCTGTATTGGTTCTAAGGTGGAAGGTAAGGGTTTAAAAATGTTGATTGACTGATATCTTATTTTCCTTTTTGGATGGCATACTAAAGATTTCTATCTCATAAAATCCTCATTTAAAATCAGGTTCAACTTGTTTTTTAGGGATTTGGGCATGGTTGTTAAATAGGAAATGTGTCTTCACCACAAAATTTGCAATTGCCAGATAGATTATAAACAAATAAACACTGCTGTGCTTTGAGCTAATGCAAAGAAAAGTAGAACTTGATAGCACCCTGAGGTGTTGCCTTGACAGCATCCATCTTTGGCATTCTCTGTTTTGTGCATTCAAATCTATCCTAGCTCAAATCATAAGTGACAATTGACCTTAAATGGCACTCTTCCATGGAAAACAAAGTATGTTACATGAGAAGGATGCTGACTTTCTTTCTCTTTGCTTTCCTAAAGAGCTATCCCAACCCTTCTGGGAATCAAAGTCATCCACAACGTAGCTGCAAACACATAAATAATCAGATTTCAAGGGAAGGTGATGTGAATCAATGAATATTGAATGGGGAGTCACCAGGGCCTGAGCTTTTGTCCAGATTCTGCCACTAACAATGTGTAACCATGGGAGGAAGCCACTAAACCTAGGTTAATTAAAGTGGTCTCTGTTTCCATGTGAGAAAAATAAAGGGGTTGGGCAGGATCTCCCTAACTCTAAAAAGTCTATGATCATATGAATCAGACATCAGGAACTATCTGAATTTTGCTATTGTTATATTTGCATTCAGACTTGTGTTTTCAATGAAGATACAATTAAAAATTGTGGTACTTGAATAAAAGCCTTAGAGCAGGCTCACTGAAGCTTTTCTTAGATATAGAAAGAATTTCCATAGTAAAGATCTGACTATAACTCTCCATTTTTACTCTGTTCCCCTAAGTTTCTGGAAATTTTAGAAGCTACCATGTCTTTTCTTTAGAAAATGAGTAATAACTTTATTAAAATTTGGGAACAGCAAAAATCAATAACCAGAAATCAGATGGATTTCTCCCAATTTGCTGGCTGCTAAAGTATTTGAAAGATAGAAGTATTGGTAGTAATAGCAACTGGCATGCTCCCAGTTTTTCAAAATGCAGTGAAGTATGTGGGCTGTCTGAAGAAGAGAAGATGCTTAAGACTTCTGGGAGGAAGGTTTGGATTCTCACTAAGAAACCTTTGGGCTTAAAGTCCCCTTGCCTCTTAGCCTGGTACAGGAAGGAAACCTCATGAGAGTGGGGTGGTTGAACTATGAGAGCAAGTGCTTAGCTGGTATGGAGGAGCTGAGGGGTTAGAGTGAGCAATTGCCCCAGAGAGGGGAAAGCACAGCCAAACTGAAAGCCTGAATGGCACCTATGGTGATAGAATCCCTGAGGATGCTTCACAGCGTTTGTTCCAAAACAAAGGAGAGGACCACCCTTTTCAGAACTGCTGAAAAGTTATGAAAGATTGTTTTTGTTTTTCTCTCCAACCTCCTGCTTGCTCCTCATATCTAGGAGCTCTCTAGTGTGTGCTTCTGATTGGCATAATTTCTCTGCTTTAGTTAGCTCCTACTGACTCCATTTTCTCTTCCACATAAAATGATGGCCACCAATGAAGGTTATAGCTTGCTTTGTGTACTTTGGTTGCATCCAGAGAGTGTAAATGTAGGAGGCTTTGGCTGGTTGCCTATGCAAATTAAACTATTTTTTTTTCACCTGGTGGTTAAGAGGCTTGGCAAGCTGCTGATTATTAATAATAATCTGCACACTTGGAAGAACCTCCCAATAGGCAGAACCTTTTCAACTGAATTAGAGTTTTTTCCTTTCACTTCTATATTAATAAGCCTATTATTATAGCAAGGTGTGGTTCTCTAAATGTCCATTCACAATGAGGCAGAAGGGAGAGAGGAGGAGGGTATGACGCATGGGTCCTATAGGAAAAACTTAGCAGAACTGCCCACTTTCTTAACAAGAGGGGGAAAGAGGAGGGCAAGTACCAGGAGAGTGAGTATCATTTCTGAAGTGGCATGTAGTAGAGGTAGTGTTAGTCTGGAAGGATTCAACTCCTCCTAGAAAGGAGGTGTTCTCTACTCAGTCATCCAACTTTGCCCTCCTCAGGTTTTTACATTTTCAGGTGACAAAAATATCACTAGCTCTTTATATGGACTTCTGTTTAAGCTGACAATCACAGAAAATAGAGAATCACAAGATTAGAGAGTTCATTTAGAGGTCATTTAGTCATTGCGCTCCTCCCCCCCCCCCCCCCCCCCCCCCCCCCCGTCATAGAATCCCCCCAAAACAATCCTAACAAGTGGTTATCTAGTCTCTCTGCTTGAAGGCCTCCAGTAAAGAGGAACTTCCTGCTTCCCATTCCATCTATGGCAAACACTGATTATTATGAAGAAGTCTTTCCTGATAGATTTTCTTCACTACAAGTCATTGCTCCTGGTTCTGCTCTCTGACCAAACAGAACACGTTTTATCCATCTTCCAAAGGATAGCCCTTCAAATATTTGGAGACAGCTGTAATGTTCCCCCTGAGCTTTCTCTCACTCAAGCATAAATTGCATCAGGTGCTTGGAATACTGAGTGGGTGTTTACATTAATGTTGGAGGGCAGATGGATCTTGGTTAGACGAGATGCCAAAGCTCACTCTGGGGAAAAAATTAACCTTCATGTGCTTCTCTACTACAAAAATGAAAGAATTAAAGAATGGGAAAGTTGGTAAGGACCTTAGAGGAGAACATCAGATCCAATGAAATCTGTAAGTCCTCCAGATCCATTTTTTTGGATTTTGTTACAAATAAGGAAAATGAGGCTGAGGAAGATGAAGTTACTTGTCCAAAAAGAATTCATAGGAATATCCTACGAGTACGAAAGAAGCATTTAAGAGAACTTTCTGCCCTGATCTATCTTTTCATTTCTGCCATGTGATTTTTCTCTCACATTTGACACATAAAGGGATCATTTAAACCCAATATTTCTTTGAGTTCTATTTTTTAAAAAGGACATGAAACTATCACTACATTAGGAACACTGGACTTGGGATTCAGATGACTGAAGAAGGGGATGGGGTATCTAGTCCTAGCTCTACTATAAATTTTCTGTGTGGTATTGCATAAACCATTTGGCTCATCATTTTCCTTAACTGTAAAATAATGGCTATTTTTAAAGACTCTTCCAATTTTAACAAAATTGATATTGTATTTTATTGTTGTCATCACCATAATTATCACTTTTACCATCATCATCATCATCATAATTATGGCCCAAAAGATTATGAACACTTTTTTTCTATGTTTCCTGAGGTTAACTGACCACATATCCAATCTACTGGTAATTACCCTTCCTGAGTTTACATGAACCAGTCCCATAGATATAGTCCATCTTTTCTCCGAATTAGAATTACAGAATCTCAGAGTTAGAAGGGACCCCAGAGGCCATCTAGTCCAATTCAAACCTGAAAAAGAAGAACACTCTTTTTTTAAACCCTTACCTTCCATCTTGGAATCAATACACAATACTGTGTATTGATTCCAAGGCAGAAGAGCAATAAGAGCTAGGTCAAATGACTTGCCCAGGGTCACACAGCTAGGAAGTGTCTGAGGTCAGATTTGAACCCAGGAACTCCTGTCTCTAGGCCTGGCTCTCAATCTGCTAAGCTACCCAGCTGCCCCAAGAATAGTCTTAACAGAAGCTTCAACTAGAGACCATCCAGACTTAACACTTAGAGTGACAGGTAGCCAGCTTCCTGGAGCAAGCCATTTTCCTTTTGAATAACTCTGATTTTGGAAGTTTTTCCTTAAATAAAACTTTAAATTGTCTGACTTTTATCTATTACTCCCAAATCTGCCTGCATTTATTAAGCATTTAATGTGTGCTGGGGGTGCAAAGAAAGGCAAAAGTATGGTCCCTGCTCTTAAGGCACTGACATGCTATGGGAAAGAACATGCAAACAATTATATACATTCTATCTCTTTCTGTATCTCTTTGTGTCTTTCTACATCTCTCTGTTCTCTCTAGGTGTCTCTCTGCCTCTATCTCTGTCTCTGTCTCTGCCCCTATTTCTCTATATGCATGCCGCAGCCATAGCAATTGTGACACTATTCCTTATAAGGAAAAGCCCTATTTGTTTCCATCCCCCTTACAAGACCTGTATTTCCTCTCTATCAATAAATTAGATTTCTAAATTAGAAGGCTCTGAAAGTTATATTGTATCTAATTACCATCCAAGTAGAAACCATTTACTTAATAACTGCCACAGAAGCTCGGGACTTTTGGGTCTCTTAGTTTTTCAAATACAGATTTCTTCGGCTCTCCCAAGTAGTTGGATGGGTGGAGTAAAATGCCCAGGAACTTAGCCCAGGAAACAAGGCCATTATCTCTCCCACTGGGTCACATTCTTGGCCTTTATATACATATATAGGAAACAATGAACCCACCTTTATATCTACTTTCATGTGTCACCTAAACAGAAATGCTCATTGAATATGTAATTACTGATAAAGTTGCCTAGTGAAAGAGTTTATATACAGAGATGATGGCCTATTAGGAAATAACACAATTATTGTAATTAAACTTTATGGCATATTTGCCATAGAAGATAAAGTTACAAAAACATTCTCAAGAAATGTTTTGGAAACTTTTTTTATTATGACTGCAATTTCAAAATGGAAGTTTATCTTAATAATTCATAAATGGACTTTTTTTCAGTGGATTCTTTTTTGATCAAGTATTCATTTATTTGTTAAAATTACATTGTTTGCAATTGACAAACATCTGCTTTTCTTCTTTGCTCATCTTCTTGTCTAATTCCATTGTAAAAAATAAGGCAAAAAACTTCTTTAAACTAATATGTATAGTTAAATAAAATGAATTCCTTTGTCAACTATGTCCAAAAAATTTGCTTCCATCTGAACTCTGAATTTATAACCTCTCAGTCAAGTAGCAAGTTTTATCATGAGTCCACTTGTAATCATGGTTGATCATTTAATTGATGAGAGTTTTTCCAAAGGTGTTTGCCTTTGCAAAGTTTTTATTGCATAATTTGTTTTCCTGGTTTTGCTCACTTCATTCTGCCTGTAAGTCTTCCCAAGGTTCTTTGAAACCATTCTTCCATAATTTCTTATAACAAAATAATATTCTATTACATTCACATGCTACAATTTGTTCAGTTATTTTTGTTTCCTCATTTTTCTGGTCTTACTTCCAAACTTTGGGCTTTATGATCAGTCTTCATGTGTATCTGGAGGGAATGATTAGAATGTGGCCAGGGTCCTGTTTGTTCTTTTGGGGTCCTCTTGTGATTTCCTTCAGATATTGATTTGTATCTTTCAAGGACCTCAAAAGAGTTCAGTTTAAGGGTCTTCCACCTTTCAGTGTACCCAAAATAGACTGACCCAGGATAAAGTCTGATCATTCCCTTCTTTGACTGAGTTTTGCAAGCTTTTGAGTTTGGGTCTGAACCACACAACTGTGGGCTTGTCCCTGGTTGGAGCTCTAGTTGACTAGTGCTGGCCCCAATCTAGGTCAGCTTGTCAGAAGTTTCTATATTATAGAAACTATAAGATCAGAACTTCAGAATTGCTGGTTCTCTGTTGGTTTGAACTCCCTACCTTGGTTATTTCACTGTAGGCTTCTGCCTGGACTAGAGGCTAGATCTGAGACCCTACTCTATTCCCAGTGTCAGAGACACACAGCTACTACACAGTTCTGTTCATGTTCCTTGCCCAGAAAACATTCTTTGATGGAGACTGCCATCCTGGATACTAATCCCCTCCTTAGTCTACTCTGGATCTATGACTGAGATCTGGGTAAAAGAGAAAGTGCTGCCAGCTGGCATCTATTTCTGATCCTTGAAGTGTCAGACTCCTTTGGGCTGTATCTAGGACCTTTTCTTACACTAATATATACCCTCATATATACCTTGTTCAGTAAACAGTCTTATCTCTCTGTCTTATCTCTCCAAGTTGACCTGGGCTAGAAAAGTGATTTTTTAACTTGGAATTTCTAATCAGGAAATTGGTTCCAACTTCCCTCTTCCCAAGGTAGTCATCTTTTCAAGCATCTTAGACCAACATTTAGCCCAAATCCCTGTGTCCCATCACAGAATATCTCCCTTTACCCATAGGAGCACTGATTAGTAGGCTCCCTTCTCTTCATCAAAGCAAGGTTTCACTCTGTTTTCATTCATTCTCTGCTCTTCCTTAGTCACTAACCTGTAGACTCTTCTTTTTCTGAGACTACAGCAATCACTTTCTCCTCACCACATAGTCCCCTTTATCTCCCTTTCATGAATCTTCCCATTTTGTAATGTAATCCCAGAAAAAAACCTTGATTCACCACTTGTAGTCAGGGTGTCATGAGGTTCTGTTCATATACCTTAAGCGGGCCTCTTCATTTGTTATACTTCTAGTTTTACTTTGTCTCCTTGTGTACATTTAGAAAGAACTCTATTACTGGTCTCTCTGCTATCACTCTGCTGCTATTGCTGTCCTTGGCTGCTGTATTCATTCATCACACTTGCATTTCTGCTGTCTGGGGAGTTTAAGAAGCAGAAAATATCTCCAAGTCTGTTTTTCTCTCTTAAGAATGGTTTAAATGCCTTGTTATTATTGAACATCAAATTTATAGTATGGTTAAGTTCAGATTTCTAAAGTAGGTCACACGAGGTTATGTTTTGAGATCCATTGCTCTGGAACACATTATTCCATTCCCTCCTGCATTTGGGAAGTGAAGGGGGTGAGAAGAACAGTTTTGCATGATTCAAATTTCCTTTACTTTGGATCTGAAGGTCTTTCTCCTAATCACTTATAGAGTTTAGTTCTAAATTAAACTCTTAAATTTAGCCACTTTGTTTTTTGGAGTTTGTAGCCTTGCTTTTATTTTTATTTTTCAGGAGGTAATCTATGAATTCTTTTGTTATTTTATTTTCTATGTCCTTGTATTATTTTTTCTTTTTTTAAAAACCCTTCCTTACCTTCCTTCTGTCTTGGAGTCAATACTGTGTATTAGTTCCAAGGCAGAAGAGTGGTAAGGGCTAGGCAATGGGGGTTAAGTGACTTGACCAGGGTCACACAGCTAGGAAGTGACTGAGGCCAGATTTGAACCTAGGAGCTCCCATCTCTAGGCCTGGCTCTCAATCCACTGAGCAACCTAGCTGCCCCCTCTTGTATTATTTCTTACTATATGGTATTCAGGTTTTTTGTTTTTGTCATGTTCTTCTAAAAGACTTGTGATCCTTAGTTTCTCTATAAAATGGTCTTTGAGGTAGTAGTTTTATTTGGATAATGTATATATTTTCTCTTAATGTTATTGACTTTTGCTTCTCTTTCTAGATTTTCCTTTACTTCTGGGCATTTTTATTCCCCAGTCTGTTCTCATTTTTGTTTCCTTGGTAAGACACTTTTCCAAATTTAAGTTTTTTCTATTCTCTCCATTATGTTTGCTGTTTAAGTCATATGTTCAATCAATTCAATTCAATAAACAGTTGTTAAGGATCCACTATATTCCAGGAACTGGGTGCTAAGCATCAGGGATACAAATAGGAAAATGAAAGGCAATTTTTGCAGAAGACAACACACAAAAGGAAGTTGGAAAGGGAAGTGGAGACACCAGGGAAGTCTTGCCTAGGACAGCTAGGATAGCTGAAGGAGACACCTAGCCAAGGAATATCTTGTTCCATGAAGTTGAGAGCAAACAGAGCTGCAGATGGGAAGTGGAGTGAGTTACCAAGTCCAGGAAAGTTTTGGGAGGAGTTTGGTGTTCCATATTCCAGCCCTCCAAACAGAAGTGAGAGGACACTGAGGAAGTTGGGAAGGTACTAAGTATACAAAGGATGAAGAGGTTTCTGGCAATCCTGGGAGGAGTACTCTGTTCCCTGGGACTGAGACCAAGCAGAATGGCAGATGGAAAGTGGCGTTTTCTCATAGCTTTTTAAAAACACTCAGCAATAGCATGTTGTAGTTCCTTGTTTTCTTCAAATTCCAGTGTCCTCTTTCTCAAATGTTGGCTCATATTGTTTTCTTTAATTTCCTTTTTCTTTTGCAGGATTTATTCCTAGACACCTCATATATTAGATTTAGAAGCTATGTTTCCTTCTTTTCCTACTTATCTGCTTAGGTTGAAGATAATTGAATTTTTTTCTTTTTCTTCCTGAGGTCTCTGGTAATTTTAGGCTTTTCCCCTTCATTTTCCTTTGTTGCTCACTTTCTGACTCCTTTCCCTCTGATGGTGGTTTCCCTGAAGGCTTGATCTCAAAGCATTTCATTTCTTCCCATACCAAGCAATTCAGTTTACTAGCCTGGGTCTCTGCCACAGGTAACTTTTGAGGAGACAGAACTAGCCTCAGACAGATGCCAAAGTTTTTTCCTCAGTCTTACTAGGGTATCACACTGTACCTCTTGCTCATCTCCCTAATATGTTATCCTCTCCTGGTGTCCTGCTCCACTCCCTCTCTTCTTCAGCTCTCTAGTCTACACCAGAAGTTCAGAGCCCTGTTGTGCTAATGATATGGACTGTAGTTTGTGTCTCTGACATTCTAGGAGGAGGGTGAGGTATGGGTTGAGCAGACATGACTGGACCTTTTCCTGTTGCTCCTCCTCCCTCTTGCAGAGATCTTTTACTCTGGAACTATGGTGTTGGCTATCCATTGCATGCCCTACCAAGCACCTGCAGCCTGGAGCTGGGATCTCCATGGCACTGGAAAGAGGGAGGGAAATTCAGGGTATGGTGTTGGGTTTTGTTGCAAGCCTCTTTGTGAGGTCCTTGGGTCAGCTGGTATGGCCTCATTGCTATCAGTGGATCAAGCATGGGAGAGGGGTGCTGAGCCAGGTCAGGTCAGGCTTGGTGTCAGTTCATGCTTGTTTTTTTAATAACCCACGGCCCTAGATCATGATGGAGATGGCTAAAGTTGCTTTATCTTTGGCACATAATTTCTGTATTTCTGTTTTGAAGAGATCTGAGAGGTCATGAGAATCAGAAAAAAATGTCTAGACCCCTATTTTATATTACATATATATTATTATTATATTACATTATTAAAGTCTCCAAGATACTCTTTTAAATTTAATCTGCATTATTAACATTTAACATTTTTATTTTCATTACATTTTATTTTTTCAATTACATTGAAATTTTCAATACAATTTTTGACAATTGTTTTCTGACATTTGGAGATTCAGATTCTCTCCCCCCTTCCCTCCCTTCTCTACAAGGTGGTAAATAGTCTGATATAGGTTATGCCAGTGCTTTCATACAGCATTATTAACATTTTCTCCTTTATGTTCTTAAGTCTACACATTCAACAAAACAACAAATCAGGGACTGATTTGTAACAATGGCTGATTTACTCTGAGGTATAAATTATCACACTGAAAATTTAACAATTGATTCTTAGAACCAGTTTGAACTGGCTCCATCACACCCTAGATTTAATCACATTGCTTTTTCTAATTTTATGCCTCAGATAGACAAAGGCAGAGCACAGGGATGATGTTTGTCCACAACCTTTTGTTGTCCCTTGCTTTTTGAATAGATTTGCTCCTGAGGAGTTCAATTTAAGTCAAATTGTTATTAATAGAAATGCACTTTAAATATGTGAGAGGAACTCCTTTTCTCATCTGCACAGCCCTGTGAGATTGGATTAGATTGTTTCTTAGGTTCCTCTTAGCTCTAAAATGTAATGGTCTTATGATTCTGTTTTTTTAATATGCTATGGAAAGTATTTTGTTTTGCTTTGGATATGACAAAGAGGCAGCAATATTTCTATAGTCTTTGATGGTTACAAAGCACTTTCATATCAAAGGATTATGAGATTAAGAGCTGGAAGGGACATTAGAGATCATCTAGTTCAAGTCCCTCATGTTACATTATATTATGTGATTCGTAGCAACTCTGTGAGGTAGGTACTACAAGGCCCATAATCCTCACTTTATAGATGAGGAAATGGAGCCTCAAAGAGATTAAATGGCTTCTCCACAATTACACTCTTAGTGGCAAAATCAGGACTCCAAACCATTTTTTTGTGATTTCAAGCTTGGTATGCTTCCTATTATGCTACACTGATTCTCAGCATTGGGCTGATTTAACCAAATAATTGTTTAATTCTACCTGTAGCTCCCCTATGGGCAGCTAGTTAATACAGTGGATAGGGTGCTGGGTCTGGAGTCAGGAAGACTCATCTCCCTGAGTTCAAATCTGGCCTCAGACACTTGCTAGTTACGTGGCTCTGGACAAATCACCCACTATTTTCCTTGGGCTCCTCATCTATAAAAAGAATTGGAGAAGGAAATGGCAAACCACTCCAGCATCTTTGCCAAGAAAACCTCAATGGGATCACAAAGAGTTGGACATGACTGAAATAACTGAAGAACACCACAACCTGTGGTTCTCCTTGTGTGTTCCTGGCCTTATGTTTCTAATGCAATGATGGAATGCACCTTATTTAATTTAATCCACTTAATTTATTTAATTATACTAAGAATATAATTCAGATGAATAGCACTTTGGATGTAAGACCTTAGAATAGATAAATAGTGGTAGGTTATTAGCTAATGTAACTATCATTTAACCCAAAATTATGCTCCCAAACTATTCAACTTTGCTATAATCTGTGATTCCAACCATGTTGGGTACTCCTTCCTCTGATACAAATTCTAACTCCTCTGTGGCTTAGTAGAGAGTCCTGGAGAATGACTAACCCTAAAAATTCATCACTTCCTGGTAAACTTGGAGAGTGCGATTTTCCAAATTTAGCTTGGCTAACTCTTGATTGACATATATAATTTGATACCAGAGCTTTCTGGTTTCTAACATCATATTTTTAAAATAATGTTTTTGGAAAAAATGATCTGTAATTTTTCAGGGGAAAAGAAGGCAATGTCTGAGGATCAGGCACCTCTGTTGAAGAATTCCTCAGATTCTTCATCCTGTTGTGCAGGGCATGCTGAGTTCTAGAAGGCAGTGCCAGTGGCACGTAATGTTTTGGAAGAGCCTTATTGAGTTGGAAGGGCTTTGGGGATAGCTGAGGACCTTCCTAGCAATGTTTGGAGAAGCTCCTTGACAGAAGGTTGGCCATCAGGCAATGACTTTTTTCCAGTTATAACTCCCAAGTCAGTGCATCCTCCCTCCTCAATTTTTTGTTGTCATTCAGTTGCTTCAGTTGTGTTTGACTCTTGGTGACCCAAGAATTTTCTTGGCAAAGGTTCTAGAGTGGTTTGTTATTTCCTTCTCCAGCTCAATTTACAGATAAGGAAACCAAGACAAACAGAGTTAAGTGACTTGGCCAGGGTCAAACATCTAGTAAGTCTCTCAGGTCACATTTGAACTCAAATCTTTCTAATTCCAGGGCAACCACTGTGCCATTTTGCTTCCCCCTCCTCAATTTAACTTATATCATATAAATGTATGCACATTTTTAATTCTTTCCCTTTCTATTCCCCATAGAAGGGAAACTTCTTGAAGTTTGCTTCCTTTGGACTCTGCATATTCAGCAGCAAGCATAGTGCCATCCTCATGATCAATACTTATTGTGGCCTGAGTTAATTGATTTGATCTTTTCTTCTTTAGGTCTTACTTTGCTTTAAAGTTATTTTTATGTTATTTGCATATATAGTTACACATTTGTTATATTCCTGTGGTAAGGTTCAAGGATGGCAGAAAGCATATGCATTGTTAGTCTTTTTTATCTTCTCATTAAGGTGGAACCAAACAGAGAGTTAACAAATATCAGCAGATTTAAACCAGAAGAGGGGCAGCCAGTGGCTCAGAGCATAGAAAGCCACGCCTGGAGCCTAGAGGTCCTGGGTTCAAATGTGACTTCAGACACATCCTAGCTGTGTGATCCTGGGCAAGTCATTTAAACTCAATTGCCTCTCCCTTGCTGCTCTTCTGCCTTGGAATCAATATTTGCTGTCAGTTCTAAGATGAATCTAAAATAGATGAGCTTTTTAAAAAGAATTGAATCATAGGTGTGATGGAAAGCCTAGAAAGCTACTCTCTGCATTTTTCTGTACATTCTCTCATGACTTCATGCCTAATGCTCAGGACTATCTACCACCCCAGACCTCAGGGAGGAGAAACATCTGAACAGAAGTTTACCTTCTGTCCCTGAGTGACTTTTTTTTCCCCTTTCACAAATTACAGCCTTGGCCTTTTCTGAGCAACAGTGAATTTTTGTTTTCCCCTCAGGATTTTGAATGGCCTCTTGAGCAGCTGCTCAAACAGATTGTGTTGTCTGCCACTTTTCTCCTCCTTCACTCTTCCTAGTTGTTTTTCTTTGTTGAGGATTGTTGTTAGGACTTGTTTATTCACCTTTCAGGCAAAATAATTGAACTTTTCCGGGATGTGGATATAAACACACACACACACACACACACACACACACACACACACACACACACATTCACGATACAACATAGCATCTGCCCACTAGAATGCTAATTTAGCAATGATAGACTCTAGGGAACTGATAGATGAAACGGGGTCACTGTTATTAAAAAGAAAACTTCATTCTTTAGGATTTTAGCATTTTGTACATTTTCCAAGGTGTCTTGGTAATGATCAGAATTGATCTCATGAGCTTTGATGCCCCTTTTCATCCTAGTATTTCAAAAGCCAATATGTTGTCTTGCACTAATATTCTTTTACCCAATTATGTATATGGAAGAACACTGGCTTAGTGTGGTTAAATTACTGACTGATCCTTCTACTCATTGCATGAGTCCAAAGCACAGAGAAGAGTTAGACCCAGAAGTCTTTACAGTTAAGCCTAAAATCTTGGGAGAATATTTAACATATAAAATGAAAGCAATGCTTTGCTTGTGTGTGGAAGTGGAGTACCAGGGCTATAGCTAGAAATTTTAATGGCTAAGACAAATTTCAACTTGTGGGACATTGTGGTCCAAGGGACTACTCCCCAGCCCTTCACTTTTCCCAGGGTTCTCCAGTAGCTTTGTTATCCCTCTCTCTAGTCTGAAGATGATACCCTAGAGAATACTGGTCTCTGTTTCCAGAGAACCAGGACCCTGAAATGTCCCCTGTCCTGAATTTGATATGCTAAGGGAGAAGGGAGTCCTTGAAATGCTTTCTTTGCCAAGTGAAGCAGGATCCCTCTCTGGAGGAGCTAGATCCTTGAGGGTATGTTCTAAAGTCAGCATAGATTCAACCCAATCTTCTTTCTATAACTAATATTATTCATCTACACTAAGAATAATAACTGTGGGTATGACAAGTCTCAAATAATCATATTTATTCCATATTCTAAGTTCATGTTTATTCTATATTTACCAAGGCAGAGAAGTGTACTAATTAATATGATCTAGGGAAAAAATTGTCAAAAGTTGCTAAGACACAAATGGTTTTCTGATTAGCCTTGAGTTAGCTAGGACACTTAATTAATCAGAACACTAGTGATTATTAAAGCCTTTGATAAAAATAGCTTGTTGATAAAAAATGAAGTGTTTGGGGGAGAAAACAACAACCCTGTTTTGCTACATTTATTGTAAATACAACATTTGCATTCACTCAGATCTATATTACAACTAAACAAGGGGATGTCACAGTCCCACAGAAATGTCCCACAACAGCAATGAAAAGGTGACAGACAGGAAATGGAGCAGAGGGAAGACGTGCCTTTTAAAATAGTCTTCAAGTACTTCTTGTCATAGGTCATGCTCCTGGGTGTTGCTGCCATCATATCTAGGCTCCTTTGTTGCTTGATTGTTTCTCTAGTAGTTTCTGGATAGGAAATTGTTGGACACAGAACCTTGTTCAAGAAATATGAATTGAGAGATTGACAGCCATAGATTTCCAGGGTTTTTCTCTTCTAAATGGCACTCATATGCATTTGGGAAGGTTAAGAAAATAATATACACTCTCCCTTAAACTCTACTCCCTTCTCAAATTACTAAGGAATTTTAAAAAATGTTTCCATTTAATGCTAATTAAAACAATTCTGAGGTAACACCTCATACCTATCAGACTGGCCAATATGACAGTAAAGGAAAATGATAAGTATTGGAGGGGATGTGACAAAACAGGGATACTAATGCATTGCTGATGGAGCTATGAACTGATTCAATCATTCTGGAGGACAATTTGGAATTATGTCCAAAGGACAATAAAATGAAATAACAATGAATACCTTATGAGCCAGTGATACCACTATTAGGTCTGTATCCCTGAGAGATTTTAAAAAATGGGCAAATGATCTACTTGTACAAGAATATTTATAGCTGCTCTTTTTGTGGTGGCAAAAAATTGGAAATTGAGGGACTATCCTTCAATTGGGGAACGGATAAACAAATGATGATAGTGGAATAGTATTGTGCCATAAGGAATGATGACCAGGATAATTTCGGAAAGAGCTGGAAAGACCTTCATGAACTGATGCAGAATGAAGTAAGCAGAACAAAGTAAACTCTGTACACAGTAATAGCAATATTGTGGAATGACCAACTGTGATAGACAGCTATTGTCAGCAATACAATGAGTCAAGAGAAATGTAAAGGACTTATGACAAAGAATGCTATCCACCTCTAGAGAAAGAACTGTTGGAGTAAGAATGCAGATGAAAGCATATGATTTTTCACTTGTTTATTTGGGTTTGTGTTTTGGTAAGATTACTCACTTACAATAATGAAAAACATGGAAATATTTTACATGATAATACATGTATAACTCAGAAAAAAATCACCTGCCAGCACTGAGAATGGGAAGGGAGGCAAGGGAGGGAGATAAGTTGATTATATGACTTAGGAAAACTTGTGTAGAAATTTGTTATTATAGGTAATTTATAAAAATAAAAAATATTTTAAAAATAAAATTAAATTCTCCATTTAAGGGTTTGAGTATTTCCTTTCCCTGAAATTCTTGCTCTACATATCTAATAACCAATATAAATAGTTCTGATAGATGGAAATCAAGTCTGTTTTTAACAGTGTAAGCAGTATAAAAGTAAAAGCAAACATTTAAGGAAAAAATTTCTGTTAGCTGCTTTGCTTGACATCCAAGGAGTGAAAAAGAAAGAAAAGCAGTAGGAGATGAATTATGATCTGATAAGTGAAAGTGGCTTCCCATTTCCAAGGTGGAGGAGGGATGGAAAAAGAGACTCAAGCTGCCTCAACAACTGTCATCTTATTTATTGCTTTGATATATTCATTTATCTCAGTACTTCCACTTTCCCACTATCATTCCAAATATTCAGCAACTCGAGGACCCTTCTCCTGGACATCCCATCCCTCAACCCAAAGTCAGCCTCTTATGGACAATGATTTTCTGCCATCATCGTTCCATTTCTTCATCTTTGTCAAAATAGAGACTTCCCCTGACCAGGCTACCCTCTAACTTCTTCAAAATCTGTTCAAGGTAAAGAACAATGGATGGACAGATGGATAGATGGATGGATGGATAAAAAACAATTCTTATGCACCATGTGATTGCACTGTGCTAAATACTGATGGTATAAATATAAAAACTAGACAGCTCTTGCTCTCAAGAAACTTATACTTTAATTGGAAGAGATAGAACAAAGAGAAAATTTGGCTGCAGGGCAGATAAAAAGGCCCCCAAATCTTAAAAGCACAACTATGAAACAGATGCCAAAGCTTTGAGATTCTTGTTATATAAGAAGATTAAATGAAAGTGCCAGGAAACAAGAGTGTAGAGGCAAGGCAGATAGTAAGCACAGGAGAATCCTAGGACAAAGTCACAGGTCAAATAGTAAGGCTTGGTGGTCTTTCATCTTACTGGAAAGTGACTTCTATTTCATCTACTTGTGTGAGCAGTCATTCAGTTAGGGGCAAGGGGCAGGAGGGAATGAGGCAGGGTTCTGGGCAGATTAGAGGGCAAATATGAAGGCAGGGGGGTAGAGTCTACCTAGTGGTGACAAGACTGCAAGAACCTTAGCAATTCTAGATAGTTTGCCCCTCCTTTAGACAGGTATCTGGTTCACCATATTTCAATATTAACATCTCTAGAGAGGGAAGAGCAAACCATATCCAGATTACAGACCAAGCTAGGAAAATTCCAATTACATGCTTAATTAGTGAGATGTATTTATGTCCATTTTCTGATGACCATGACAGCTAACACCAGAGAGGCTCATCACCAGAAGTTTTTCCATCAGGTAAAGAATCTTTTTGGCCATAGAAGCACATGAAGACATGGGGAAAGTAAGGATTGGGGAAGCTGCAGGCTTTACTGGGCACACAAGGGTTTTTTTTTTTAAATAGAAGATATAGCAAATAAACAGATAATCAGCACATTTTTAATATCTTCCCTGCATATCATTAGGGAAATTAATCTTAAGGAAAACATAGATTAAAGAATCATATCAATATATTAATTAGCTGGAAGCAAATCAGCTAGAATCATCCAATCACATCAACATTGCCTTTCATATTTTGAAAGTTGTAACTATCCATACCAGCTCTTTCCCTTTCTTCACTACCTTTCTATTGTACACACTTAGAATGCCTGTTCTGTGGTTATCAAACTGCTTTATGAAGAAAATAAACATTGGCCAAGAGAAGATAAAAGTATTGCTATTTGTATATTATATTATTGTTTACTTAGAAAATCCAGAGAATGAGAGAAGAAACCAATCAAGAAGATCAATAGCTTCAATTAAGAATCAGGATACAAAATAAATGCACAAAAATTGTCAGCATTTCTGAATAACAATTACAAAATGAAGGAGGAAATTATAGAAAGGGAAATCCCATTCAAAACAACTATAAAATGCATAAAGTATCTGGAAGTCCATCTACTAAATAAGATACATTCAAAACATATAAATACAATTATTCCTTTAAGAATATTCCTTTTAGAAATAATTGGTAATATATTAATTGATCAAGGTTGAGCCATGCCAATATAAAATGAACATATTGCTTACATTAATACATAGATTTAGACCTATTCAATTTGAACCCCCAAGGAGGTACTTTATAAAGCTAGACAAAACAACAATAAAATTTATTTAGAGGAACTAAATGCCTAGAATCTCAAGGGAAATAATGGAAAATAGGAATGAAAGGGAAAATGCACTTCTACATTTCAAATTATATTATGAAGCATTATCATCATAATTATTTGGTACTATTTAAAAAATTAAAAAGTCATCCAATGGAACAGACTAGATAAAAAAGAATGAGAAATAATCCATCTCAGTAACCTAATATTCAATAAATCTAAATTTATTGAACATAAATTATTTGGGGGAATTCCTACTTATTTCACAATAACTTTCAGAAAAATCTGAAAACAGTTCATCAGAAATCAGACTTATACTGTTTTATACCTTATTCAACAATAAGCTTAAAATGGATACAAGGAAGGAATATAAACATTCATAATAAAAAAATAAGGAAAAAAAACTAGAGCAGATACTTTTTACAGTGTGGAAGAATATTCAACAGGTGGATAGTATAACTTGTCATAAGTCTTTCAGGATTGTGTCAGATCATTGTCATTGCTGGAGAGTAGCCAAGTTTTCACAGATTATCATCATCCAGTATTGCTGTTATTGTGTACAATGTTCTCCCAGTTCTGCTTACTTTGCTCTACATCAGTTCCCCCAGATCTTTCCGATGTTTTCTGAAACCATCTTGCTTATCATTTCTTATAGCACAATAGTAATCCATTACCAACATGAACCACAATTTGTTCAGCCATTTCCCAACTGATGGACACCCCTCAATTTCCAATTCTTTGCCACCACAAAAAGAGCAGCTATAAATATTTTTGTACAAGTAGGTCCTTCCCCCCCCCCTTTTCATTATCTCTTTGGGATACAGACCCAGTAGTGGCATTATTAGATCAAAGGGTATTTTTTTGTACAAAACTGTACAAAGGGTACAAAGGGTGCCCTTTGCATATAGTTCTAAATTTCCTTCCAGAATGGTTGGATCAATTCACAACTCCACCAACAATGCATTAGTGTCCCAATTTAGCCACATCCCCTCCAACATTTACCACTTTCCTTTACTGCCATATTGGTCAATCTGATAGGTGGGAGGTGGTACCTCAATGTTGTTTTAATCTGCATTTCTCTAATCAAGAGTCATTTAGAACTGGAATGACCTCCAGGAATTGATGGAGAGTGAAAAGAACAGAACCAGGAGAACATTGTACACAGAGACTGATGCACTTTGGTACAATTGAATGTAATGGACTTCTCTTTTAGTAGCAATGCAATGATTCAGAACAATTTGGAGGAACTTATGAGGAAGAACACTATCCACATTCAGAGGAAGAACTGTGGGAGTAGAAACACAGAAGAAAAACAACTGCTTGATCACAAGGGTCGATAGGGATATGATTGAGGATATAGACTCTAAATGATCACCTTGGTATAAATATCAATAATAGGGAAATGGGATTTAATCAAGGACGCATGTAAAACCCAGTGGAATTGTGTGTCAGTTATAGGAGGGGATTGGGGAGAGGGGAGGGAAAGTACACGGAAAAATATTCTAAATTAACTAATAAAATTTTCTTAAAATAAAAAAATAAAAAAGAGTGATTAGAACATGTTTTCATATGATTATTGATGACTTCAATTTCTTCATCTGAAAATAGTTTGTTAATATCCTTTCACCATTTGTCAATTGGGGAATAGCTTGTATTCCTATAAATTTGACTTTTTTATAAATTTGAGAAGTTAGGCCTTTATCATAGACATTTGTTACAAAATCCCCCTCCCCCCCCCCGTTTGTTGTTTTCCTTCTTATCTTTTTATTATGTTTTTATAGAACTGAGAATTGATCCAATCATTCTGAGAAGAAATTTGAAATAATATTGAAAAATGAATTAAAATGTCCATACAATAAGTATGAGATAAAAATAAAATTAGGTAAAACATAACAAAGTAAACTACCCTTCATATTAGACATGCCCTTGGGCCCTGAAATTACTCTTTATATATTTGATATTTTCTTTTAAGTGCATTGTTTTTGTTCAGAAGTTCAGTCTTGTCTGACTCTTTGGGACTTCATGGACCATAGCATTCTGGATACCGCTGTTCTCCACTACATCTTGAAGTCTGTTTAAGTTCATGTTGTCATTGTTTCCATGACACTATCTATCCCATCTCCTCTTCTTTCACACTCTTTTCCTTTTGCCTTTAATCTATCTTAACATCAGGGTCTTTTCCAATAAGTCCTGTCTTCTCATTATGTGGTCAAAATATTTAAGCTTCAGATTAAGTATTTGACCTTCTAGTCATTAGTCTGAGTTAATTTCTTTAAGTATTGACTGATTTGGTTTCCTTGCTGTCCAAACAACTCTCAAAAGTCTCCTCCAGCACCACAGAATAAAAGTGTTGGTTCTGTAGCACTCAGTTTTCCTTATAGTCCAACTCTCACAGCCACACAATACTATCGGAAAAGCTGTAGCTTTGACTACATGGACCTTTGTTGGCAAGTTGATGTCTCTGGTTTTAGTAAGTATGCCCAGATTTGCCATAGCTTTTCCCCCCATAGCTTTCTATGCAGCAAGAGCCTTTTATTTTCATACCTGCAGTCACTATCTGTAGTATGTCCATTTATATATAAGTATACACTTATACATTTTGTTGTTGACTTTAATGCTCTAGTGTCAAAGAGTTTCCAGTAAATCATGAATGTTTTATAAATTCATATTGAATTAAATAAATGGAAAAATGTATATTCATAGATGTAAAACTGTAAGGGATCTTCAGGATCATTTAGTTCAAAACTTTCATTTCATGGATGAGGAAAACAAAGCCCAGAAATCTTAAGTGACTTGCACAAGGTCACGCAGGTGTTAAGGGACAAAGCCAGAGTTTAAATTAAGATTCTCTGATTATAAATCCATCACCTTTTTAACAGTATCATGCAGCTTTTTTGTCTTTTCAGAAGAAATCTGACAGTCCTGTCTGAGGAAAACTGGATCTTGCTCGATATTTAACAGGAAGCTGAATAAGACAAGACTGATCTAGAGGCAGGTAGTACATAATCAATTATTTTTGCTTACCATATGCTCTACCAAGTGATGAGGTTGACCAAGAAGAATTGTACTGCTCTCAAGAAGCTCACACGTTCTAAATGAGACCAGCTGTCAACGCTACAAGGCTGGAAAAAAGGCACCTGTGGGTTACTAAGTTGGTATTTAATGTTATCAAGATCTCTGCAGATATGAATAACGTTAAGTTGATCATGGAATACGAACTAATCCATTTCCTTATCATTCCGTAGACTACCTAGAAAAGTAAATGAAGTGTTCAGGAAACAGATGGCAAATCGGGATGTAAAAGCATGATACAGCAGGTGATGAGAGATTCTGATTATCCCAGCATCAACTACCAAAGTTACCAGAATAGCTAACAATTATTTGTTTTAAGGACGATTTCAACTTCCAAAAGGTGGAGGAACCAACAATGTGAATGATACCCTGAATCTGAATCTCACCAATAAGGAGGTTGTTGTGTGGAAAATGACAGGAACCTTTTGGTGGAAAGTGATTATTCCTTTTTAAAATTTGTGATAGAGGAGGAAAATTCTGTGCTGGTCTGACACGTACCTAGATTTTAGAATAGATTTCACAAAGTTCAGAGGAAATATAAGAAGGCTCTCACTGATAGAAATTCTACAGGAGAAATCAAATGAGAAGGGGTGAAAAAACTCTCAAGAATAAAAATTTGGGGGCAGCTGGGTGGCTCAATGGATTGAGAGCCAGGCCTTGAAATGGGAGGTCCTGGGTTCAAATCTGACCAGGATCAGAGACTTCCTAACTGTGTGACCCTGGGCAAGTCACTTAATCCCCACTGCTTAGCTCTTATCATTCAATATATAGTATAGATTCCAAGATGGAAAGTGAAGGTTAAAAAAAATACTAATAAATTTAAAAAATAAAAAAAGAATAAAATTCTGAAGGCCCCTAGAAGAAACACTTCTGATGAGAAGAGAAATAAGGATTATATCTAAAGAGATTAACAGTGATACAGAGAGATCTCACCAAACAACTGATTTTAAAAGGATATTTATAGGAGAGAGAAGCAAGGAAAGGTAAGAAAAGATGAATACAAAACACAAGACAATCCTAGGAGACTGTAAGGAATACTGAAACTCAGAATAAGCTGAAATTAATGAAGAAAGTTAAGGACAACAATAGGATTTTTAAAAAACTACTTTTGAGGAAAGAGAGAGATAAAAGAAGGAAGGTTGTGGTAAATGGGATGAAAATCAACAAGAGAAAAAACAATCCTTGCTCAGCTCTTTCTTTGTTTCTGGTTTTCTTCACATCCCATCTCACCCCCTAATTCCAAGGAGAATGACATTAGAATAGGAAAGGTAAAAACAAAAATGACTAACAAGCAGTTAATAGGTAGGATAAGTAAAATGATCATAAAAGAACTCCAATTCCCCTTGATGAATTCAAGATATCTGGTCCAGATGTATAATATCCCTAAGGTACTGAAAGAATTACTGGATGGGCTAATCAAACCAGATATTTAAGATTGTGGAGATGAAGAAAGATATTGAAGTCTTTTCCAGAAGAGGAAACTGAGGCCTGGGGAAAGTTAAGTGGCTTGCCCCAAGGTAATTTTTTTTTCTTATCACCTATGCTTCTTATCTCAATTTCTTTTTCTTGCCTTACTGTTCTAATTATTTTCTAGAATTTTATCAGAGTGGTGGGTGACAATGGACATACTTAATCCTTACTCTCAGAAAGGTCTCTAGTGTTTCTCCATGGAAACATGTTCACATATTCTAGTTTCCAAAAAAAATAAGAGCAGATAATAGAATCTGCAAACTGTAAACTAGAGAGGAAGCTTGATTTAGATTCCTGGGAAAATTCTGGAACATATTATTAAAGAGGAGGGGAACATCTAGATAAGGTAACTGATTTAAATAAATAAAGATGATTTCAAGAACAGGTTGTACTAGCCTGACCTTATCCCACCCACCCACCTTTTTTCCCTATAGGGTTACTAAACTAGTAGAGCAAGGAAATTCAGTAGTTAGAGCTTACTTAGATTTTATCAAAAGATTGGATAAAATATCTCATTCTCTCCTTTTGAAAATTATGTAGCAATTTGGACTAGATAAGATTATAATTAGATGGATTCAGAATGGGTTGATTCCACCTGTCAAAATGGAAAGAGGCCTTCAATCAAGAAACCCAGGGATTTTTGCTTGGCTCTGCCTCCCATAACATTTAAAAAAAATCAATATATGTGGAAACTTTATCAAGTCTAAAAATCACATAATTCTGGGAGGAAGAGCAAACTCAATGGATCACAGTCAGGATCCCTAAAGGCCTTGACAGCAGATTGAATCTAATAAGCTAAAATTTAATGGAGGTCATTATAAAGTCTTTCACACATGTTCAAGAAATCATCTTCATAAGTATAAGAAGAGAGTATGTTTAGTTCATCTAAAAAAGATGTTTGTTCAAACTAAAGCCTGGATACTTAGTGATGAATTCTTTGGTCATAGCCACCCATGAAAAATCAGAAAATACAAAGTGGTCCTCCGATCTGTGTGGCCTTCCTCTGATTCTGAAATGACAATGTTGGAGTGGTGAAAAGAAAGGGTTCGTTCATGTAAAGAGGCAAAGATGGATCTAAGTCTTGTGGTGGGGGAGGAAGCTTGGGCTCTCCCTCATCCAGAGCCACCTCTGTCACCTATGAAGCCACGAGCACGTAGGTCTGATCTTGCTTGTGTCTCTGGTGTGTCCATCCTTGTCTGCTTTTATTCATTCATTCATTTTTTTTGAAAATTTTATTTAATTAGTCAATTTAGAACATTTTACCTTGGTTACAAGAATCATATTCTTTCCCTCCCTACCCTCCACCCCCATCCCTTCTCATAGACAACATGCAATTCCACTGGGTTTTACATGTGTCCTTGATTAGAACCTATTTCCATGTTGTTGATGTTTGTACTAGGAAGTTCATTTAGAGTCTCCATCCCCAGCCATATCCCCTCGACCCATGCAATCAAGCACTTGTTTTTCTTCAGTGTTTCTACTCCCAGTTTTTCCTCTGAATGTGGATAGTGTTCTTTCTCATAGATCCCTCCGGGTTGTTCAGGGACATTACACTCCACTAATGGAGACGTCCATCACCTTCGATTGTACCACAGTGTGTCAGTCTCTGTGTACAATGTTCTCCTGGTTCTGCTCCCCTCACTCTGCATCACTTCCTGGAGGTCGTTCCAGTTCCCTTGTCTGCTTTTAGATGAAGGAATATCAGAGCTGGCGACAGCCTTGTGAGTTTCAAGAGGTCAACCAGAGGCAAGTCTGGTAGATGATTTCCATACTTGGACCCACCAGGAGCCAGATGGTGAGAAGTGAAGTTCCAAGTGACCTGTCTGACCCAGCACAGATCAAAGGGAGCCAAGAATGGAGCTACAGCGATTCATCTTTCACTATGCTGAATTTGAAAATCAACTAGGTAGAGTGAATGCTATGTAGAAATGACGTGAAGTCTGAGTCTGTTTTCAGCAGGGGCAAAGATGGGATAGAAGAGAGTATGCTCCCAGATGTTGGGGGGAAAATGCTTTGTAACTTCTGCCCTGACTGTGTCTTTTTTTTAACCCCCTACCTTCTGTCTTAGAATCAATACTGTTTATTCATTCCAAGACAGAGGAGTTGGAAGGGCTAGGCAATGGTGGTTAAGTGACTTGCCCAGGGTCACACAGCTAGGAAGTGTCTGAGGTTAGATTTGAACTTAGGAACTCCCATCTCTAGGCCTGCCTCTCCATCCACAGAGCCATCCAGCTGCCCCCCCACCCCCCGCCGACTATGTCTTCACAGAATTTATCCCTTTATAAAAATCAATTGACATTTATTATCTAAATGAAACTGAGGCAATAATCACTAACAGTTGACACTAGGGAAAACACTCCAGATTGGGGGAGTGGAGAGTGTAATTCCATAGCATTAAAGAATAATATCCTCAACCCTTTAGAAGTACCCTTACAACTGTGAAGTGGCAGATATAGCCAGCCTCCCTCTGCAAAAGTGACTCTAGAGTTTCACTATAATTGTAAACAGTGCTTTTCCTCCAGATTGACAGCAAAGAATTGGGCAGAGTAACCTCTGCCTTGCCTACTTCACAGGACACAATTAGGATCAAACATGATCCCGGATCTGAAAACACTATCAACTATGAAATATTCTCTAAATAAATATAAAAGGTTATAAACATGATGTACAACTATTATCATATTATCTGCCTTCCTGATGAGGGTTGGGAGGAAGAGAACATGGATTGCAAAATGTCAGAAAATGATTATTGAATTTTATTTTGATATATAACCTAGAAAAAGTCTATAAACTAATAAAAAGGATTGTAATTATTATTTCATGGTGCTATTTTTCCTCTAGACATTCAATAAGAAGACATTGGATGTATGGCAATATGCGAATCTCTATGAGTTTACTAGAGGGAAGACTAGATAGGAACTTTGTCCTTGGGAAGCTTATTTTATCAGTCCTATCATCTGGAGATTTTAGGCTCATGAAAAGCTGAGGTCAGCATTTGTATAAAAGAGAGGTCAGACCACTAGGATGGTAAGTGAAGTAATACCAGCTAGTAGTAGAACTTCCCTCTAGGTTTGTTAACGCAACCCTCAAAGCTTGACATTTCTTCCCTCCCTGCTTCCTTTTCCTGGAATTAGGTTTTCTTTCATAAACTGCAGTTATCATCCTTTGCTGGTAAACCCATCGCATAGCTCCTTTTGTGTCCTAGCTTAATCTTAGGCATGTTAGGAAGATTATTCTTTGCTAGTCCAAAGTGTTGCCTTGACCACTGATTAGGATAGACCACATAGTTTACTGAGAAAAACAGATTGAATAAAATAAGGGTCACCAATAACTTTCATTATTTACACGTGTTATCAATGGCTTTGTTGGAGAGGGAAAGGCTTAATTATCATCATTCCCCAAGATTTGGACAATTTCATAATATTCATTCTCTTTTTAAAATGCTCTTTCTAATGGTGTTAAGATATCAAACAAATGCATTTCTGAGGATCTACTTCCTCATTTCATTAGGCTGGCTCTATGAAGGCTATCATGGAATCAATAATTTACAGCACAGTTTGGGAAACTGATGCATCTAATTTTTAGGTAAATTTAGGTAAATGTAAACAGAGAAAACCCATGAACAGCAAACTATGTTCTATTTTGTCAACTAGAAGGGAGTGACAATGTATTTTTGATTAATCATGGGGAATGAAAGAAAATCAATTCATTCACTAACTTTAATGATTATGTGATATCCTCCATGAGAACTCCTTCCAACAGATAATAAATCCATCAATGCCTCCTAATCCTGCTTGACATCTTACCCATATCCTCCAATAAATATTCCATGATAAACCCTACCCAAAATGCTTGAGGACCTTCCTCTGAGTCTCTTAGTATTAACTGAGTGCCAGCACAGGTCTCTTGCCACTCACCTAAAATCACTTTGTAATTGGGGGTCAAACAGGATATGCACAAATCTGTCCTTTCAGATTTCAGCTGACCATGTGTGTGGTCTTAGCACTTGGGTGCTTTGAGGATTCCAGGCGTGCTGCTTCCGATCATGTGTGCATGACTCAGCCTGAAGGGTTTGTATTTTGAGATGACAGAGCAACCCCGTTATTGACCTCTGAGCAGGAAGAGCTCCATGGACCTTTAAGAAGGAATGACTCTACCCCGATTCTCTCTTCTCTTCTTTCCCTCTCTGCCAGGAAGCATGTAAGTCTCTTTTAAGCCTTGGGCTGGCCTTGTGAGGTTGAGAAGATTGGAGGTCCCAGTCCCATTGGGTGAAGCTGATGGTGCAGGGGCAAAAGTTTCTATGTCAGAAAAGGTCGCCAACAGGAAGAGGAAAAGAAGGAATCCAAGACATTGCCTAGCTGACTAGTAGACACAGACTTTAAAGAAACTATGCAGAGTAACTAGACTTATTGAGCAGTCCTAAATACTGCTTTAATCTTCCAGTAAGGTTTGAGCAGCCTCTTCCCGGGGTGCATAAACATAGTTACAAATTAGGGCACTGAATCCTATTTTAAAGTATTTGTCAATATGTAATTATGAGGGTTATTGTATTTAGGAAATAAATGCCTGTCCCATACCTGAATTATATTGTACATTGAACACCTTTCTACTTTATTTTTTTGAAGAAATCCTAGAAATGAGCCAGAATCTAAATGCTGAGTAAACCATTCCCCTGGGGAATCACAGTGAGTTATATTAAGCCAAAGAATATGAGAAAAATAAGCCTAAGCACAAGGTTGAAGAATGAGTTGTGAATGTTCACCTCCTGAGAGATAATAGTAAATGGATATAAGTAAGACATAGTTTTATATATCCATATATCTTTTTGTTTAAATGATGCCTTCTCTAATGGGGGGAGGGAGGGAAAGAAAGGGGGGAGTTAACTGGATATTTTAATGTAATATTAATTATTTTTAAAAGTAAAAAAGACAAAGGACAGACCACGTTCCCTCAGGATTGAACTCAATATCTACCCTTCTTCTTCTGGGGGATGCCAAGCAGACAAACTCCATAATGAGAGAGGATACAAAATCCTAGTCCCCTGATTCCAGCATGGATTATTATTGTTATATGTTTCTCTTGCTAAACAACTTATTTTTTGACTGTACATTTCTTTGATGAAATTTTTAATGCCCCTTGTGCAATACCAAACATTGTTTATGTGCTGCCTTCTATTTATACCCACTATAAATTGTACTTACAGATGATGTTTTGCTGATTATATCAAGGCCCATAATAGTACAGAGATTCCTCAAAGAGATTCCTGAACAATTAGGACAGTCCACTGAGGTAATCCATCGGTATAAGTCTCTTGGACAGAAATTAGGTGGAAATTAGAATTTCCATTTCATGTTTCTCCAAAAATTTTCTTACTTTGACTGATATTGTCTATTTGGGTTTTTTAAAGTTTTGTTTTGTTTTTCTCTAACAAATAAAGTAGTGTTGGTTTTATTTGACCTATTATATCTACTGCCTTTTAAGTATTTTTCCATTACTTATTTTAACAGCTGCTTAGGCCAATATTGACAGGCATAGTAAAGTTTACTGAGATGATAATACTCAAGAGAAAAAAGAGATGGAAATATATAACTAAAGTACTACTATATTTTTTGCTATTTATTATATAATTATGTAGTTTGTTCTCCCCATTTTAAAAATAGCAGTCATGTTCCAATTTTATCATGACTTATTCAATTAAAACATCTCAAAATATTTTGTGTCCATGATCCTAGACAAAGAGTTTTCTCTGAAACCCATATTTTGTATAGAAGTAGAATGATACAGTGGAAAGACTATGGAACTTGAGTCAACAGAGACCCGTGTTTGAATTCTTGCCTCCAACACTAATGATATAACCTTTAAGAAGTCACTTAATGGGGACAGCTAAGTGGCTCAGTGATAAAGGGCCAGGTCTGGAGATGGAAGGTTTTGAGTTCAAATCTAGCCTTAGATATTATATGACCCTGGGCAAGTCACTTAACCCCAGTTGCCTAACCCTTACTGCTCCTCTGCCTTGTAATCAATACTTAGTATCAATTCTTAGATGCAAGATAAGAGCTTAATTATTTTTTAAAGTTATTTAACTTCTTTAAATCCCAGTTACATCATTTACAAAAGAGAATAAATAACGTTAATTTACATTCTTTCTGGCATATATTAAGTGCTGAATGGATGTTTGTTGATGATTTACTATGAGGAAAGAAATATTACTTTGTAAACCTTAAAGCATTATATATGTATAAATAGTTATAAATAGTATTCTGACCATAATTTCAAGAAACAAAAATAAGGATGTGTCTGATAAATGCTACACCTTTTTGAAATTTCTCATCTGCAAACTGTACTTTTCATTTCTTAAAATTAGGAATATCCCAGAAAATAGAGGCTCTATAGTCACCATACTCTCCTTGAATGTTACACTGCCTATATATTGTCTAGTCTAATTCAATGATACCACTTTGGGGCTTTGTATCAGAAACTCTGCATGGTAGACTCAAAGAATGAGAAACAAGAAAACATAATGCTGAATTTAAGCGGATCTACTTTACTGGCAGATTCAAGCTCTCTGGCTTGAGTCCCCTCCTCTGCCCTCATTTCCATCGTTATCTCTATATTCATACACTGTCACTTGGAGACAAACATTTTCCATAAGTATTTTGCTGCTGCTGAAATCAGGGGAAAGTAGGAAGATCTTGGTCTTCAATGGCTTCTTGGAGAAGTTAAGGTGTAAAAATATTCACGTGTTCACAAGAAAGACAGTGGGGCATAGTGAGTAAAGACTTGACCTTGGAGTCAGGAAAACTTGTTTTTAAGTCTTGCCTCTTTCATATACTGGCTATGAGACCCTGGGCAAATCACTTAACATCTTAATGATTTGAACAACTCTTCTAAGGCCATAAGATGGAGAAGATGCCAATAATCTGCATTGATAGCATGAAATGAAATCACAGGTTCTAATCCAATATCCACAGGAAGCCAAGTTTGGCATATTGTATGAATTCTGTGTGAAATTCAGACCTCATTCATTCAACTGTTCATTCATTGTGGTTCCTCTTTCCCCATCTTGTCTCTAGTCACTCCTTAAAACTCGGTTAGTCCTCTCAGTTTTCTGTCTTCTCAGAATGTTGTTTCTCAGAAAAAAATCATCGCTTCTCATAACTTGATGGTTTATTCTCAAATCAGTATCTCCAGGCTGGTGTTCTTTTCCAAGCTCCAGTATCATCATTTTAACTACTTCCTGAACATTCCCTGTCCCTTTAAAGTCAGCATTTCTAAAAGCCAAACTCATCACTTTTTTTCCTCTACAAATTCATATCTTCCTGACTTTCTAATTTTCTTCAGTGGGGCCATCATTCTTTCAGTCACCCACAGTTGGAATTTGAAGTCATTGTTTCCTTATTCTTCTAGAGAAGGACCTCTAGAGACAATCTATTGGTATTTCCAGGTCTTTATTTTATTGCCTGACTTACACAACATAGGTGTACCTACTTTCCCTGTTCTATTTACTCAATCCTCGATACTGGCCTACACTATAATACTTAAATTACTATTGGATGATTACATTACTCAGTGCTGTGATTGACTCATCATGCTTATATTATCAAAAATTCCCATCAGTAAAAGTTCTTGAGGATTGCTTCATCTAGGGCTATGTGTCTCATACTTCAGTAACATTTGTGCTGTCACATATCCCAGATTTGGGGGATGTTGGGACTCCAGGGATAACTGTGTGGGCAAGAAATGGCATAAATGTTCCTGTCTACATCCTTTGCTAATTTGAACTTTTAGCAAGTGACTGTTCCCTGCTGGCATGCCCCATGGCTCAGTTTTCAGAATCTGAGTGAGAGCTGGTTTATTGGCTGGCTCAGAATTAGCTGACATAATTCAGTCTCTATAATCCCTTTCCTATTGCTCACATCAGGTGCCATAGATTCTTTTTTGAGAGTTTCTGAAATCCATGCCTTCATTTCTACATTTCATGCCACTTTCATAGTACAGTCTGTTATATCTTCTCTTGCAATGGCATCATAATTAGTTTTCCTGCATCTCACCCCTTTATACTCCAACTGACATACTATAACCAGATTAAAACTTAGATGAACACTATTTTTATCAAGTTACTCCTTGGCTCAATATTTTTCAATGCTCTCCATTACTTACAGAATAAAGTTCAAAATTTTAAGCCTGAAATCCCTTTTTTTTAAACCCTTACCTTCCAACTTGGAATCAATATTCTGTATTGGTTTTCCAAGGCAGAAGAGTGGTAAAGGCTAGGCAATGGGGGTTAAGTGACTTCACCAGGGTCACACAGATAGGAAGTGTCTGAGGCCAGATTTGAACCTAGGACCTCCCATCTCTAGGCCTGGTTCTCAATTCACTGAGCCACCCAACTGCTCCCTCCCTTATTTTTTAAAACCTGTTTTAGTCATAGAAGATTAGAGCTGGAAAGGATCTTGGAGATGACTTAATTAAATTCCATCATTTTGCTGGTGAGGAAACCAAGGTCAAAAGAGATGAAGTAACTTACTAGTAATGCCAGTTAAATGATGGCAGAACATGTACTATTTTGAAACTCTCTATTCTTCTCCAACTTATACCTTCTATTTTGGCCAGACTAGTCTACTTACTATTCCTCAAACATAACTTTCTCATTTCACCTTTGATCCTCATCTTATGTTACCATTTCTCTAAATCTTATTCATCTTCCAACACCTAGCTCACTTAGGAAGAATGATTTTATACCAGGATGTATAAATGAAACAAAGGATGGAGCTAGAAAGAGAACATATAGTTGTTCAAATGGGTTCAGGTCAGCAGGCCCAGAGAACTTACATTCTACTTGCTGACATTCTTATTTAAGGGTCTCTGGTAGTCTTTTAAAAATCATTGAAAATGGCAGTATTATAGAATCAGAAGGTAGGCAAGAAGTATAATGAATTGAGTTCTAGACCTGGAGTCAGGAAGATCTGAGATCAAATCCAGCCTTAAACAGCCATAAACATAAACCTATGTGAACTTGGGCATCTGTAAAATGAGGATAATAATAACACCTACCTCCCAAGATTGTTGTGAGGATCAAATGAGCAATATTTGTAAAAGTTCTTTGCAGACCTTAAGAGATATCTTTATAATGCTGGATATCATCATCATCATCATCATTATTGACATATCAAAAGGGAGGTAAAGGTAGATTTTAGAAACTATGTCTATGGTCTAAGGACTAGATATAATTTGATTTAAGCACCTGAAATATTTTAGAACATACTATTAAAAATGTGTTTTATGAGCACCTAGGGATATTTAAGAGCCTGCATAAAACCAAACCCAATCCATATTTATCTCATTTTCTATGACAGGTTTTGGAAAATGATAAACATACCATACCAAGATTTCAACAAAGCATTATCTTTCATGACATCCTTGTGGTTAAAATGGAAAGATAATACTTTTAGGGGAATTTAGAACTGGTTGATTACAGACACAAAGAGTGGTAATTAATGGATTGCAGTTAACCTAATTCTAAAAGGTCTCTAGTGGAATGCCATTGTCCTTGGTCTTATTCTGTTCAATAACAATGAAAGAATAAAAATTGCAGGCTTACCTAAACCTTTCAAGCTATATGAAGCTGTGTAATCATAGATAAGATACAATCTCACAATGACCACAAGCAACTTGGAAATTCCAAATTAATGAGAGTTGCTAAACTGCCTTAAGGAAAGGAGTTTCCATAGTGGGAGTTCTCCATGCCAATGAAATCACAGGTCTCAACCCTGACCCTATCCCTCCTATCAAGATGTGCAGCATAATGAAAATCCTGGATTTCAGGATCAAGATCCAAAAATATCCTGAAAAGCTATAGTGATAGACCAAACAATTCGGATGTGTGTGTGGTTGTTTGTTTGCTTGTTTGTTTTTAACTAGACCTTTGATTTCAATGATACAGGAAAGTACCAATGAAGATCAGCACCTTCTCTACAACATAGTCTTAAGGAATTACTAGGGCCCCTGAGAGGATAAGTGATTTGCCCAATCATACATTTAGTATGTGTCAATGATTAGACTTGAACTCAGAGTTTTCTGTCTCTGAGGATAGCTTTTTATCCATTTTTCCAGGAGTTTCCAAACTTTTTTGAACATGCACTCTATCAGTAAAACAATTTTCAGCATATAACTTTAATATGTATAGATTTACTTCTTTTTAATTATATAACCATATTACTATATGAGCAATATGAAATACTATTTATAAAAACACTTACCACAGTGTTTGCCACACAGTAAGTGCTATATAAATGATTATTCCTTCTTCCCTTTCCCTCAACTGTAGTAATAATTCTATACACTATAAAAGTTACAAAAAAAATATCAAATGATAAGATAATATAAAAATGGAGATTTGAACCCCAGATTTCAATCCCCAGAAGTCCTTGGTACTTCCCAGAATTCCCTATAATATCACCTGAATCCCCACCTGAGCAGAGAACAAAATTTGTATTAAAACTGACTGTACCACCTACTTGGTCTCTCTCTGCTTCTGCTTCTAAGGACATGTAGGCAAGATGTGAGTGGCTATATGAATGGGCTAAGTGTCCTAGACACGTGCTTTCTTATTTTGTATTTTCTTTATCCTTGATTTTCTAATAATCTTTAATGAACCTCTAAATATAATACTTTTAGTAGAGAAACTAAATTTGAATCTAACAATAAAGACGAAAAAATGTTTGGTCTGAAAGTCAATAGGGAGCTATTTGAATTAAATGAGTAGAGGAGTACCATGGTCAGACCTGTACTTGAGGAAAATGGCTTTGGCAGCTGTGGTGGAGGATGGATTAAAGAGGGAAAAGACTTGAAGCAGGAGGACCAGTTAGGAGGCAATAGACCAGGAGAAAGGTGGTGAGGTTCTGAATTAGGGGAGGGAGGTTGTGAGCTTGTATTTCGGTGGGACCATGATTGATTTTCAAGGGGAGGGTAGAATCCAACTTATTTTCTGACTCTCAGATTGGTTAATTACATACCCCTTGGGATCATGCCACAGTCTCCCAGAGATTCATGGCCTCCTTTAATATCAGTGCATTATGCCATATTTCTATCCTGATAAAATTTAGTAGGTATACCTGTCATAGAGGAAATTCCTTATTAGGTCTGAGATTTATGGGATGAAGTTTTGAGAGATGTTTTTAAACTTGCTGGTAGTTTTGGGTTGGACCATGTAGTTTCTTGGTAAGAAGTGCAAGGGTGATAACTATTATGTACTTCCAGAAGTCTGCTGTGCATTCATTATTTCTATTCTTCACTAAAACTCTGACAAGTGTAGAGGAAGGAATCAGATGTATATGAGAAAATACATTCCAGTTTGATTTGACTGGATTTACCTTTCATCACCCAATAAAATATTGGGTTTTTGAAAACAGCTAATGGCACATCCATTTTAAACCACAAAAGTCATCTGTTGAAAAATTGGAAAGTGTAACTGTACTAGCCAAGGACTAGGCAAAGGTAATGGCACTACACATGCTAAAGCAATAAGAAATCAGTAAAGATGTGGTTACTAAAAGATAATTATGCACCTAAAATATTCTACGCCACTGAGAACCTCCAACACATTATCTCCAAAAGGATACGATTACCTTATGTCATTCCCCACCCTCTCAGAATAATTGCTTTTATTATATTGTTTTTGTTGTTTTCATTGTTTTTTATTGCTCCTTTCATCCTTTTTTCTTGCTGAAAGACCAGGAAACTACTCATTTATAAGAAACAGCACATTGTAAATAAACCTTTATTTGCTTTGTTTTGTTTTTTTAAAACATTGCATGAGATATTTGTCCTGGAGAAAATGAGCGTATCCTAAAGAAATGTTCCATTTTCCATGGGCTGAAACAGATCAGTAATGTGTGTGATAGCAAATAAAAAGAGGAGAGGGCAAGAGAAAAAGCATCAGAATCAGAAAATTCATGTTTTGAACAAAAATCATAATTGAACTGACTGGTATCTTTGCTTTTAATTCCAAGAACTGTCTTCCTCCTTAGACCTGTAATTGGGTTTCATTTATATTGTTATGCTTTTATTTTAGAGCTTCTGAGACTGATGACCTGATAAGTTAAAGGAAGGCAGGAGTGTATGGTGATAATCTTCAATTGCTTGAAATAAAATAGATGAAAAAAGTTAATAGAGGCATGGAGGACTGCTATTGAAAATATACAATGAAGGGGCAACTAGATAGTCTAATGGGTAGGGCAACACATCTGAAATTTAGAGAACCTGGATTCAAATCTGGATTCAGTCTCTTCCTAGCTCACTTGACTCCAATTGCCTAGCCTTTGCCCCTTTTCTGTTTTAGAAATTATATTAAGACAGAATGTAAGAGTTTTTAAAAAACTGTATAGAGTTGGATTATGGAATTTCTTGCTCAAGGAACAGTAAGGGGGCCAGTGTTTCTGGATTGCAGAATACACGGAAGTGAGGAGAGGAGTAAGAATACTATCAAAGTAGGAGAGGACCCAGTTATAAAGGAATTAACCACAAACAGAGGATTTTATATTTGATTCTCAAGATAGTAGGAGCCATTGGAGTTTATTGAAATGGGAGAACAGGGAATGAGGACATGGTTAGACTTGCATTTAAGAAGATCAGTTTGACAGCTTAGTGCAAGAGGGACTGAAATGGGGTAGAGACCCAAGACAGGGAGTCAACCAGCAAGCTATTGCAATAGTTCAGCTATGAGGTAATAAAAGCCTGAACTAGGGTGGTGGCACTCTCAGAGAAGAGAAAGGGGTTTACTTGAGAGGTGTTACCTAAGAAGAGTTGTCAAATGATTAGATATGGGGAGTAAGAGAGAGTGAGGATTCAAGCATGAATCGCCTAGGCAGTGAGCCTGGGTGAGTGGGAGAAACTGGTGGTTACCTCAATGGTAATAGTAAAGTTAGGAGGAGGGGAAGATTGAGTTCCATTTGGGACGTAATAAGTTGAAACTGTCCATAGGACATTTTGTTAGGGATGTATAAAATTCAGTTGGTGATGCCAGACTGGAGGCCAGAAGAGAGATTTTAACTCAACTAGGCAAAGAGATCTGGAAATAATAAGAATAATAAGCTAGCAATTACATAGCACTTTTTAAAGTTTGCAAAGCACTTTATAAATATTATCTCATTTTATTCTCTCAACAATTCTGAGAGATAGGTGCCATTATTATCCCCATTTTACAGATGAAAAACTGAGACAGAAGTTAAATGACTTGTCTGGGGGTCATATAGCTAGTGTGAAGCTGGATTTGAACTCAGCAGACCCATCTGCATAGAGGTGATAATTGAATCCATGGGTTGGTAAAATCTTCAAGCAAAATCATATAGAGGGAAAACATCACAGAGCCTTAAGGGACCTCCACTTTTAGAGGGCACGATGTGGTGAAGATTCAGCAAAGGAGTCTGGGAAGGACCTATCAGACAGGTAGTGTAATAAGAAGAGAGGAAAACCTAGATTGAAGGGAGTACAAAGGAGAATAGGATGATCAACAGTGCCAAAGGCTGCAGAGGTCAAAAAGGATGACGACTGAGAAAAAACATTCAGCTTGACAATTAAGGGATCATTGATTGGGAACTTTGAGAAAGTTTCAGTTAAATCTTGTTAAAAACCAGATCACACAGTTAAGAAGAGAGAAAGAGAAATGAACGAGAAGAGAGATGAAGGAAATTATCTAGCAAGGATGAATCAAGTGAGGGTTTTTTGAAGATGAGGGAGATATTGACCTGTTTATAGGCATTAAGGAAGTGGCTAGAAGACTGGGAGAAATGGAAAATTAGTGATGGAACAGGGGTGATAGAGGGAACATTCTTCTAGTGAACATGGGATGGAGTAGGATACATATATATAGAGAGGGGTTTCCTTTGACAAAGATAAGGGCCATTTTTTCTTATGAGATGGGGTGAAGGTGTGATGTGAGATGAGGAGAGGAGGTGAAGGAACTCTTGATGAATGACCTGAATTTTTCAGTAAAATGAGGCAACTTCTTAACTGAGAAAGTGAGGGGAATGGGAAACTATGGAGGTCTGAAGAGGGATGAAGAGGTATGGAAAATTATTTAGTGGGATAGTGAATTGATTATGGAAGAAACAGATTGACAGTTCTTTAGATAAAAAAAAATGGACTTTTTCTTTACTTGTATTTATATTGCTAGCACTTAATGCCCTTCAATGGATACTTAATGGATTCTTGTGGACATTTATTTCCCTTTGGCTCTAGATTCTATGATATTAGGGTAAGGACCTGACAAGGGCAAGCAGTTGAGCAAAATCAATCAGTAGAAGAAATGGAAGGAAACTGCAGGTGGAAAATTCCTCTTCACATAGAGTCAGTCTCAAAGGGTAAATAAGTCAAGATCAAGACCTAGACAGATGAATAATAGAGCTAAAAAGGATATAGAGAGGAGTCAAAATCAAGAATCAGAACAAGATCCAACAAGATCTTCCATTGTTTTTACCTAATACAATGTAAGTCCCAGATCATGGTTGCAATTGTTTAATAACAGGCAAATAACAGGCTGCCAGCACAGAGAAGGAATTTCATTTTCTCCACTTGACTGGCCCATGAGCATGTGTGTTTTTATGATTAGCGCTGTGTGGTTAACCCTGCCCTAGTTTCTCTAAAGTCCCTTCAGTTTGAATTCCTGCCACCACCCTGTTTTACATGGTAACAACTGAATCCTTTGAGAAAGAAGAGGTGTAAGACTTAAAAAGCCAGGAGTACAGGTTTTACACAAGCCAGATCAAGTGTAGAGATAAATGATTGCCTGACTCTCTCTCTCTCTCTCTCTCTCTCTCTCTCTCTCTCTCTCTCTCTCTCTCTCTCTCTCTCACACACACACACACACACACACACACACACACACACACACACACACACACACTTTTTTATTTTTTGCTATTCAGGGAGCAGTTTTGGTCCATTTAAGCAAGTTGGCTATATAAGCATAAGAAAATAACTCTAAAATATATACATACACACACATATATATGCACATACATCCCCTTGTGTTGTCTGTTCCTTTGTGGGCTGGATATAACAGCAGAGTAAGTGCTGAATAGGAAATGACTCCATGAAGAAGCCAGAGAGAATAATGGTATTAGACCATGGGCTAACGGTATTAAGGTCAGAGAGAGAAGAAGGACCCCAGAGTGGAATCACAATAAGGTCCCCTTTCTGGGACTGATTGCTAAATCTTTTTCACCTGCTCTGTGATAAACTGCCTATTTTGAAAAGCAGTGAAAAGTCCCTTGACAATAATAGAATCCCAAATAGGAAAAGCATTGGCCTTCAGAAAGTCTGAATTACTTTGAGATCCTGAGTCCATATCCCAGGCTGCAGGAGGTCCTAGGTCCAGAGTCTCTGAGTTTTCATCAAGAGACTGTCTCAAGGACAATTAGGTAGATTGAGAACCAGGTCCAGAGACGGGAGATCTTGGGTTCAAATATGACCTCAGACATTTTCTAGCTGTGTGACCCTGAGCAAGTCACTTAGCCTCCATTGCCTAGTCTTTACCATACTTCTGCCTTGGAACCAGTACACAGTACTGATTCTAAGACAGATGGTAAGGGTTCTGAGGGGAAAAAAAGAGAGAGAGGCTGACTCTATTGAATGAGTGAACTGAACATCATTTGTGAACTATGTTGACTTGTCTACTCTTTGTTGCCTGTTCTCAGGTAGAATTGTCAAGAGTGTTAAGCGAACTAACTGTACATTTCCTAAAACTCCTAATTTTAGAAAAGCCCAGAAGCTACCTGGGTCTGAGAGAGGCTGTGGAAGCACAATTGAGCAGTAAATGTTTTATTATGGATTTTTAATGCTTTTATTGTTTTACTGTTCGAGTAAAATGCCCTTTTCAGCATCTAAGCCAATTTGCCCATTTCTTTTCCTTAGCAACTCTATTATGCCAGAGTCACATGAATGTGTTCCAATGAAATGTAATAAGTTCAAGGAGGAAGTAGGGTTTTCCAGTAGTATGGGGACTTGGAGATAATTTTTATTTGGTAAATCATATTCCTTCCTTAGCACATCAGTAGCAGCAACTTATAGAGATGTAAAGCTGGGGGACAAAAATCCATTCACTCTCTTTAAACCATAGAAATCTCAGCATTTCTTCCAGCATTTCCACTCAGCAGGGCCTAAATCAGCTCCTTATCCTTCTTATTGAATGATAGCAGGATACGGCTATCAATCTTATGTAAAGCTATATAGCTGAGTAATAAAGTACAGATGGGCTCCAGCTTACAAATGCATGAGTTATAAATGACTAAATACACAAATAGCAATAGCTACCTCTGCCCTAGCAGCAGAACTACTGCTGCTCAGCTTTCTACTGGAGCCTTTGCCATCAGGCTCCCCATCCCCACTCCAGAAGTCCTACATATTCTATCAAAATCTTTGCTTCTCTGCAGTGAAAGCCAATGCTGTTAGTGCCAGGGAGAGTCAAATAAAAAAGCCAGCAATGAGCTGGGGAAAGAGACGGAATGTTTAGACATCCCAAGTTGAAACTTGGAATGAAATTTTCCATAGAAATAATGGTATAATGGTTGCTATTCATATAATAATGGCTTATATTTATATGATACTTTACAGCTTACAAACACAACTGTTGTATCAGAGGCTCCCTTCTGACACAAAAGGCCTCGTTATACTTTGGGGACTTCTTGTTCTTTGGTTCCTTATACCCACCCAGATAACTCAGGAATTTCAGTAGCACCTCTTGCAAGCAAAGAAGCTCATCAGACTCAAAATATGACGATTTTATTTACAATTAAATGGAAATAGAGCTCATATTTAAGCCCACAAAAAGTGACTAACACTAATGAACAAATTTTCCAGCAAAGAATTCTACAGGGTGAGTGACTCATAGTGTCTACAGGTATAATATTTCACAGGTCCCAGCTTGAAATGGGCAGTTGGGGTTTGCTTTCTTATCAGTGCTCCCTTCCATGGCCCCTCTGGCTGAGTCTAGAAATTGTGTGTTTTAGAAGTTTTTGCCTGCTCCTTCCAATCCCAGTGGGCATCACCAGTTGTGGTTTCACAGAGCAATGTTCCCTGGCATTGTTTTCCATAGCTCCACTGTATTTCTCTCTGGCTTTTTGCTGTAAGAGCTATTTTGTGGTTAGCCCCATTCACTGTCCACAATTCTTCTGTTTCCTCTGCCTGTAGTAGATGGTGCAGATATTACTTTCTTGGGGACCAACTCTTTAATACCTGGCCCATCTAGGGAAAAGAACTCTAGGTGTATTTATAGCTCAAAAACATACCTGCATTATCCTTAAGTCTTTTTTTCCCTTCCATAACCCCCGGCTTCACACACAGGAGTCCCCCTTGGGATCTAAAGGAACATTTTCTCCTCACATCTCACAAGTGAGTTCTAATTCTAAATCAGCTCAGAGTGACTCATTACCATTTGTTTCTTCACTATCTCACTACCAGGGCTCATGATATGGCTCATATCTGAATCTCCCCCTGAATTCAGGGGCTCAGAGAGAACCATTCTCTTTCTACTTATCTCTCTGTCCCCTTTCTCTTCCTGGGCAATTGGGCTAGGTTATTCAAGTTACCTGGGACTGGTTTAAAAAAAACAAATAAACATCTAGAAAAGGGAGAAGAGACTAAGACAACACTCTCTAGTAGGAATAAGCACTCACACATGTGGGTAGAGTTTTGTAATCTCTGCTACATTAAGTAGTTTCCCTTTTGTTTTTATTTATTTATTATATATGTATATATATATATTCATTATATTTATATACTTACATATGATATAATATAATTTATTTATTTTAAAAGTAAGCTTTCTAAGGTTGAAAGTGGTTAAAAGACTTACGAAGGTGACATAGCTAGTTAATGGAAGAAATAAGCCTAAACCCCAAGTCTTCTGATTCTCTAGTCCAGGGCCCGTTTCCAAATAGTAAGGTAGGTCAGAATCTTTAGAACTGGTGTTAGTGATACCAGTTTCCAGCTATATCATAAGTCAAAAGTACTTTAGTGGACTAACCTGGGGATTTAATCACCATTTAGAACAACTGCCTAAGGGGAACGAAGTCCAAGTTTCAGATAAGTGACTTGAAACAGTTATTTCAAATACAAACTGCTCATAAACTGAGGACAACCAGTATGGGAGAGAAGAAACATTTTCTGAATCTCTGATTCTGTCCAAGGCAGTGAGGTTATCTCAGATTCTGCCCCAAATTCATATTTGCTAAGATAAAGGTATATTTTGTCTTATTTCCAAAACAGAGCAAACTGGACACTGTTAAAAAATTAAGTCCAAGGTGGTGCCACCATAAGATAGTACAATTCATGATTGGTGAACCTTACACATTAAATGAAATGGACAACCAACAGCAAAGTGAAAAGGCAGACAATGCGAGAGATAAAGAAGACATTCTTTATATTTTATCCTTTTCTTTTTCTTCTTTGTTTCTGACCTTTCTATTCTTTTTATCCTCAACAGAGTAGACTTCAGGGAGAGGCTATCAGAAAGAAGAAGATTTTGCTTTCAGAAGGAATTTGAAAGGGACATTAAGTATGGTAGGAAGCCAAAATGAGATTTGCCAAAAATATAGAAAAATGATCAAATGTGAAGAGATAGTAAAAAGGCAAGGAGTGTGAGTCATATTATGAACCATATCAGGTGAAGAGATGAGGCATCTGAGGGGTATCCAAAAAATAATAATTGATCAGTACATAATGTTTTATATTTTACAATATACTTTACAACCACAATGTCACTGTGGAAAACTAAAGGATGTCTAAGCATTCAATTGAATGAAATGTGATTTAACAAGCATTATTAAAAACTCTATATTCCGTGTGAGGCTAGCAATAGGTGATGGAGATACTCAAATGGATGTGCAGTTAAACTGATATAGATATTTCCTCCAACAAAGTATAGATTGCCGGTCATCCATGCCTAGCCATCTTTTGTGACACACATACACATCCTTTCATAAGTGTACCACAGAGAATCCACCCCATGTGATGAGAACTTCCTTGCATTTTTTGACATCCTAAGAATACCAATGGAGCTCATGAGATGCCCATCAATTATCCTTTATTTTTGCCATGTGATCAGGCTATCTTTTTTTCCACTTATCCATTTCTTTGATGACATCATTTATACCACTTTTCTTTTGTAATTCCTTGTTCATAATGTATTGCAGCACCTTAAAACCCATTGTGAACCTCTCTGTTGCTCTTTGGGTAACACTTAATTTCATTTCCTCACAGACTGCTATGTTTTAGAATTTATAGCTATACAACAACACTGGGAAAATGTTGTTATGAGCATCATTTAGAGAAAAGCCTTGAATCATTTGAAGAACTTTGTAGTTTTCCAAAGATAATTCAGCCAACTTGTCTTGCTCTCTAATTCTAGGCACAGCTCACTCTCCATTTGGAGTGTCTGTCCAAGATTATTTATCTATCTATCTATCTATCTATCTATCTGTCTGTCTGTCTGTCTGTCTGTCTGTCTGTCTGTCTATCTATTGTGATCTTTGTGACCCCATTTGGAGTTTTCTTGGCAGGGATACCGTATTGGTTTGCCATTTCCTTCTCTGGCTCATTTTACAGATGAGGAAACTGAGGCAAACAGAGTTAAGTGACTTGCCCAGGGTTACATAGCTAGTAAGTGTCTGAGACTGGATTTGGACTTAGAAAGATGAGTCTTCCTGACTCCAGGCCCAATTCTCTTTCTACTGTACCAATCAGCTGCCCATATATATATAAATATATCATAAAAATATATATATAAGCTAAATCTGGTAAAAATCAAAAGTATCATCTGTCCAAGATAAACAATATATTCACATTTATAGATAGACAATTTAAAGAACTAAGTTGTAAGTATATAGAGTAGCATAATAGAAAATAAGAGTAAAATGTGTCAAGTCAAATATGACCCCTCAAAATTATCAAATGCTTAGAGATGGCAAAAATAAGGAGTGATGTAGGTTGTGAGTATAGATCAGTGATAGCAAACCTTTTAGGGACCCTGAGACATGCCCCACCCACCCTACTATGTTCCTGTGCACCCCCTCCCCCTACTAAAAGCAGTATCCCACCCCCTGCAATGGAGGGGTGGGGCTGGCCAAATGAGAGGGCTGCTGCTAGGCTTTGATGGGCTTGAAAAGGTAGGGCAAGGCTAGGGGGTAGGCGGATTAGAGACCCAATGCCCCCCACTCTGCATTTGGGAGGCAGGGTCAGCTCCCAACTGGCTTGCGCCTTGGGAAGCTGCCTCCTGTGGCCACAGGACCTGCCCCTACATCCAATCCCACCTGCCTATTAGGCTATGACCCACATTGGGGTGGGAGCAGGGACAGAGGGAGTGCAGTTAACCTTTGGGGGGCAGAGTCACCCCATAGACTGGCAGCTGGCAGGGAAGGAAGGAAGAAAGTGGAAATCTTTTAGTGGGTAGGGCTGGCCTGGTGTTGGGAGAGGAGACTGTCCTTGTCTTCTCGACCCCTTGTAGCCACTAATCCCTGATAGGGAAGGGAGAATGGGAACGGCATGGCCTTAGTACTCTGCTCAGGGGAGGGAGTAAGAGTAGAAGGGTGGGGAAGCATGGAGAGAGGAAAGGAAGTAACTCTGAAGGGGATGGCCCCACATGCCCACAGAGAAGTCTCTGCATGTTGTCTTTGACATTCATGCCATAGGTTTGCCATCACACATATAGGAAAAGAGATAAGAGAGTGAGGCAACCAAGGAATATACACATTAATGAATTAATTCTGTTGCTTATTTACTTAACTGTATGAGCAATAAAATAGGCAATTCTTCCAAATCGCCCTCCAGAATGGTTGGATCAATTCACAACTCCACCAGCAATGAATTAATGTCCCCACTTTGCCACATCCCCTCCAGCATTCATTACTCTCCTTTGCTGTCATGTTAGCCAATCTGCTAGGTGTAAGTTATTTTGATTTGCATATCTCTGATTATAAGAGATTTAGAACACTTTTTCATGTGCTTATTAATAGTTTTGATTTCTTTATCTGAAAACTGCCTATTCATGTCCCTTGCCCATTTATCAATTGGAGAATGGCTTGATTTTTTGTACAATTGATGTAGCCCTTTTTAAATTTGAGTGATTAAACCTTTGTCAGAGGTTTTTATGAATATTGGAACTATGCCCAAAGGGCGATAAAAGACTGTCTGACCTTTGATCCAGCCATAGCACTGCTGGGTTTGTACCCCAAAGAGATAATAAGGAAAAAGACTTGTACAAGAATATTCATAGCTGCGCTCTTTGTGGTGGCCAAAAATTGGAAAATGAGGGGATGCCCTTCAATTGGAGAATGGCTGAACAAATTGTGGTATATGTTGGTGATGGAATACTATTGTGCTCAAAGGAATAATAAAGTGGAGGAATTCCAAGGAGACTGGAACAACCTCCAGGAAGTGATGCAGAGCAAGAGGAGCAGAACCAGGAAAACATTGTACACAGAGACTAATACACTGTGATACAATCGAACGTAATGGACTTCTCCATTAGTGGCAATGCAATGTCCCTGAAAATCTGCAGGGATCTAGGAGAAAAAAAACACCGAGGAAAAGCAACTGCTTGACTACAGGGGTTGAGGGGATATGATTGAGGAGAGACTCTAAATGAACACTCTAATGCAAATACCAACAACATGGAAATGGGTTTGAATCAAGAACAAATGTGATACCTAGTGGAATTGCGCCTGTCGGCTATGGGAGAGGTGGGGGGGAGGGGAGGAAAAGAAAATGATCTTTGTCTCTAATAAATAATGTTTGGAAATGATCAAATAAAATATTGTTTTAAAAAATAGGCAATTCTTTCCTTTTGTTTTTTTTTCCCTGTGAGTGGGAAATGATCTCTAAGGTCCATTCCAGTTCTTACATTCTGTGATTCTGGCTTTGCAGAACTGTAAAAATTAAAAGAAACAATATATTTAAAGCAAAATAACTAGATCAGAAATTATATCATGCCTATAATTATACTGTTTACTTACAATGTCATGTCACAAAAACTCAAAGGATTTTACTGCTATCATAAATACATTCTGATAGATTATAATATCCCGATGAAAAAATCTGGAAAGCAGATAAAGAAACAGAGTTCTTGAACAGTTTGCCCTGGATTGGCACTGTAGTGACAATGTCTGGAAGAGATTTTATATTTCCTGATTAAATGCAGAATGTCTCATTCATTAAATCACTTCTCTTTCCAGGAATATTGGTCTGTTTTAGTATTTTAAGGATGTAGCAGTGAGATGATGGAAAGATGACTAGACATGGAGTTGAGAGACCCACATTTTCCTTCTACCTGGGTAGCATAATAGCTAAATAAAATCAGGCAAGGGACAGCTGCCTTTTCCTTAGTTTACATGTCTGCAAAATGAGGGTAACACTATTGACTCCCCTAACACAAAGCTAAGTGTCAAAGTGACGGGAATGCTGTGGCAAAAGTCAAGAAAACTAATCTTTCTGAGTTCAAATTTGATCTAAGACACTTCCTAACTGGGCAAGCCACTTACCCATGTTGGCTTCAGTTCCTTGTCTATAAAATGAGCTGGAGAAGGAAATGGCAAACCTTTCAGGATCTTTGCCAAGAAAACTCCTCATGGAGGCACAGTGTCAGACACAAGTGAAAATGACTAAACAGCAACTGTTATCATAGTGAGTGATTGGCAGGATCAAATAATAGAAATGATAATATAGCTTATAAATAAATGTTTGTTGAATTGAAAGTGCTATATAGGAATCTTGCCTCCAGGAGCAAATACAAAATACTGTTTGTCATTCAAAACCCTTCGAAATCTATTCCCCTCCTATCTTTCCAGTCTTCTTACACCTTACTCTCCAATATATATTCTTCCTTCCAGTCACACTGGCCTCCTGGCCATTCACCAGCATGACACTCTATATCTCAGTTCCAGGCATTTTCTCAGCCTGTTCCTAATACCCAGAATATTCTCCCTCCAACTGCTGATTTTCCCAGTTTCCTTTAAATTTCAACTAAAATCTCATTTTCTACAGGAAGCCTTCTCCACCCCGACTGTGTTCTGCCTTTTAATTATTTCTTATTTATCCTTTATCTAGCTTGCTTTGTATATATTTGATTGCATGGTGTCTCCTTACTAGACTGTAAACTTCTTGAGGATAGACTTCTCAAGACAGACTGTCTTAAAGTGCTATATAAATGCTGGCCATTATTATTGACAACAATAAAATATGTATTAATGTTTCTATATAAGTGCTAGTTTTTATTATTAATATTGATAATAAAGTATTTATTAAACATTTATGATTTACAAAGCTCCTTATAAATATGTTTGGTGATTAAAAGGCAACTGAAAAGAAAAATCTCATACTAAAATATTCATAACAGCACTATTAATAGTAAGAAAGAAATGGAAGGAAAATGTATGCTACCTAACAAATTAGGAGGAAAGAGAAAAGCACTTATTAAGTATCTGCTATATGCCAGGCATTATGCTAAGCATTTTAAAATTCTATCTCATTTCATCCTCATAATGGTAAGTTACATTTTGATCCCATTTTACAATTGAGGAAACTGGTTAAATAACTTGCCCAAGGTTGCACAGCTAGTAAGTATCAAAGGCCAGATTTGAATTCAAATCTTGTCAAGAGATCTAATGCTCTATCCACTGCTCTCTCCACCTAGCTGCCTCTGATATTAGAGAAATGACAAAATAATATTTTACAATTGAGTGCAATGGAATATTATTATACCATAAGAAATGATGAGTATAAAGAATGAACTAATTCAGAGAGAAATAAATAGAATCAACAAAACAATTCACACAAACACAATAATGCAAATGAAAACATTGAAAAACTTTTGAACTCTGACCAATGCAGTGATAAACCATGATTTCAGAAGACAGAAAGTATGCTTGCCATCTCTTATCAAAAAAAGTGATTGGACTGTACATGTGGAATGAGATATATTTCTAGGGATGGTTGTGTTGATTTACTCTTGACTTTGCTTATTTGTTATATGATAATGTTCTATGGGAGTGGGAGAGGAGAGTCGTTAGGAAGTGACAGTGATGTAAAACAAGGAGGTAATTATTAAAACAAATTTTAAAAAGAACATGGGAAATTCAGAGAAATGTGGGAAGATTTTTATGAATTGAAGCAAGGTGAAGAAAGTAGAAACAGAAAAATGAAATATATGAGTATTTTTGTTTGTTTTTTGTTTTTAAAACTCTTATTGTTTGTCTTAGTATCAACTCCAAGACAGAAGAGTGGCAAGGGGAAGGCATTGGGGTTAAGTGACTTGCCCAAGGTCACATTGCTAGGAAGTCTCTGTATCCACATTTGAACCCAGGTCCTCCTGACTCCACATGTCATGAAAAGAATACTATAACTGAGAAGAAAAAGGTATAACTATTATGACCAGTATCAGCTCTGGAAGAAGAAATGAGGAGGTTTAAAAAGTGATAAGGAAATTCATTTCTCTCATCTGTTTGCTTGCAATAAGGCGATTTTGATGCAATCAGATATACTGTCAGGGCCTATCAGTTAGTTTTGATTAACTGTTTTAATTTGTCACGAGGGAGGCTCATGAGGGAGCCAGAAACATAGATGAAGACATGATTATGATGAAAAACAAAAAGGCACCAATTAAACTTTTTTGAAAGGTCATTGATACTTGAGAGAACAGTTTCAGTAGAATGGTGGGGAATAAAGCAAGACTACATTCGGTTAAAGTGAGAATAGGTATTAAGGGAACAGAACCAACAAATGTAAACCACTTTCAAGAAGTTTTTTTCAAAAAAGTCATTTCCTTTCAAATTAAAAGAAGGACAGAGACAAGGGGGTAGCTAGACAACATAGCTCTTGTAGGTTTTGTGCTTTGGAGGGGCAGTGTTTTGTGGGGTGCTGGGGAGATCCAACGTTATTTATCAGTCAATACAACGGAACCAATATAGAGACAAAAAATATATGAGGAAGGAGGGAATTGCTTGACTCAGGACCTTAAGAGGCAGAAAAAAATAACACTTTAAAAAGGAGTATGGACACCTCTTCTTCCTTATTTAAAAAAAAAAAAACAAACCCACCTATTTTACCCATTTTGATGCAGGAATTGGGGAAATAAATAAAAACCCAGAAGTTTGGAAGAATGGACAAGGGAGTCTGAAGAAATTCCCATTGGATTGTCTAAGCTCTTTCAATGATTATTATTGTTAGATGTGCTAAAGGTAAGATCTTACAATGAAAATATAAAGGCAATACTTAAAATTATTTGAATCTTATCAAACATTTTTAGTGAAAAGAAGTAAAATACATATTCATTGACCTTTTTACTTTCCTCTGACATTTCTTTCCAAGATGTACTTGCATAGAGGAAGACAATACAACAGAGGTTGCTTAGAATTATAGATTTAGAGGTAGAAGTGGCCTTGAAGGCCATCTAGACTAACTCAGTGAGGGAACTAAAGCCCAGAAGATAGATTGTTTGCCCATGGTCACACATGTGATTAGTGCCAGTAAGCTGAACAGGCATTCAAACATAGGTGCTCTTACATCCAATCCAGTGTTCTTTCCCCTGAACCACACAACTTCTTTCTCGGGAGGTATGCTTTGCCTGCCTCTTTAAAGAAGCTCAATAAATTTTGCGTTTTCCCCAGAGTATAGTAAGCTGAATAGAGCGAATGGGGTAACATGGGAGACAAGACCAGAGGATCGGAACTTGAAGGGACGTTGAAGAACAAGCATCTCATAGCTCAGAAATTTTCAGCATTTATCTGTATAGCTATGTTAAGTTTTGTAAATGACATTCTAACATAATGAGTAAATAGATTTCATTCTACTGGGACCTCAGCTAGAACATTTCATAAGGTTTCTTTTAATCAAAAGTTATTATTCAGAGAAGATGGAAATATATATTTTTTCTGTTACCATAGGAAGTAATTTACATTGTAACAAGATCAAGTATCTTTTCTACCACTTTTCAATCCAAAGCAAACTTCTAAAAACCATGAGGATACATGTAACAGAGTAAAAATGATTCATGGAAGGTCAAGTAGCTTGTATGGTAACATATTTAAAACTTAATTTATGTTAAAACTAAAAAAATTAAGAAATTCTGTTTTTTCTAAAGCTTCTTTTGGACTCTTGGGGAGAGCCCATTGGAAAGTTGGGTGGTAAGTCCAGACAAAGGGGGTGGGGAAGCCCTTCATTAGGTGGATGGATTAAAGGTAAAAAAACAAATTTAACTCTTGACTTGTTCACATGATTGCTTTCTCATTCATAAGAAGTGACGAAACCATAACTTACTATTTTCCATTGAAAAATGTAGTTGCAAGGGAGGATATATTGAATTCCCGGAATGTGGGGAGTCAACCAGAACTTATAAGGATGACAATTGCTTCTTAATGAAATGGTAAACCTGACTCTCTTTTTAAAGATATCTTTTCCTTTTTCATGATCCCTAAATATGTTACCCAAGATATTCTCAGGTCAGAGAGTCATGTTGGAGGACATGAGTCAACTCTAACAGTTCATTTCTCTCTCTAAGCGAGAAATGGCTTGAATATAGAAGAATTAGAAATAAAATTGTTTCTGGCAGACTTGAGCCTAAAAACTGATTGATTAAGAATATAGAGTATTATTAGTATTCATATTTTTCCTTTGATACTTGCACCAGAAGTTGAAAATGACCATCCAACTATGCTATAAAATTTGGATGGAGAGATAAATTGGCAAGGAAACTAAAGAAGTTATGTAAGTTATGTAATGCATCAAAGAACAGATTAGAAGATCTGCTTTGTCACTTTCTGGCATTCAGAATCAGTGAAAATGTCAGACTTCTATAAAAATTGCACAACTGTTCAGTTTAGTAACTATGCTTGAACTCCCAAAGTACTCAAGGAGGTAAACTAAGATTGTAGTTGCCAAATTAATAGCTTCCACTAAACACTCAACTCATAATCACACATTGCAGTTTTTCATTTTTTTACATTTGGTTTTCTTAAATTCATACTTCACATCTAATGGCTACATTTGGCTTTCCCCTATGTGGGGGTGAGGGTCTTGGAAAATTCCCAAAGCATTCCTAACTAAATCCAGTGATTTAACTTGCACTATGTCTTTGGGTCCTTTGGCTCTCATCGGTCAGTTCTGGCCTCCACATTATTTCCTGGCTTCCCTGTTAGGCTGGCACAAGAGTGCTGTTCTTCCTTTCCAGTTCCCTTGCAGATTAGGGCCTCCTATCTGGGGGGCATAAATTCTAAGATCCACTGTGGAGGGCTGAAACTGCTAATATCATAGGATACTTGCTGACCACAAACATATGTATTCTCTCTCCTTGCTCCTGCCCTTTAGCTTGGCATGGTCTCCCATCTCCCAGTGCAAAAAATAACAACAAAAACAAAAAAAAACTTTAAAAAAGTAAAAGTGGGGGGGGGGGGGCAGCTGGATGGCTCCCTGGATTGAGAACCAGGCCTAGAGAGGGGAGGTCCTGGGTTCAAATTTGGCCTTAGACACTTCCTAGCTGTGTGACCCTGGGCAAGCCACTTAAATCCCATTGCCTAACCCTTACCATTCTTCTGCATTGGAACCAATGCACAGTAATGATTCTAAGATGCAAGGTAAGGGTTGTTGTTGTTTTTTTTTTTTAACGTGAAAGTGAAAGCAGGAGAGACCTCCATAGGGACAGACCCAGCTCAGTTGTTTTTCCATTTGAAAGATACTAAGATAGAGGATAGAATATTTCCAATTAATTATCAGAGAAATTATCCTTTCCTTCATTTTCTTATCATTCTTGATTATTTGCTTTTATCTAATAATAAATGTAATAATTTTCCTTCCTTTTAAAATATTCACTGAGCAACCTACTGTACTATCTGTAAATTTGACCACAAATAACTGAAATTGGGCCCCTACTATATATTTTGTCTTTTTCTATTAGAATGTAATTTCCTTTGAGGGCAAGGATAATCTTATTATTGTTCCTTTATTCACATGTTCCCACTCTTTGTGACCTGTGCCCCACAGCATGCCAATGTTGTCCATGAAGTTTTCTTGGCAAAGATCCTAGAGTGGTTTGCTGTTTCTATCTCTAGTGGATCAAGGCAAGCAGAGTTTAAATGACTTGCCCAGGGTCACACAGCTAATATTTGAGTCCAAATTTGAATTCTGGTCTTCCTGATTTCAGGTTTAGTACTCTATCCACTGAGATACCTAGCTGCCATGGGATGGCCTTCCTTTTTGTTATTTATAGTCACATCATTTAGAATTGTACCTGGCATGTCTTTAACTGTATTCATCAAGAAAGATACTAGATTCTTTTCTCATAACAAGTAAGGAGACTTTTATTTTTAGTCTTTATTTTCAAATCAACCTATATCCATCCCTTGAGAATTTTAGAAGGTCCTCAGAGATGCTAATGTTCTACCTTGAGAAATTGAAAACAGTAAAGCTGTGCTCAATTGGAAAAAAGAGCATCAGGGAGGAAATGCTCAAAATTCAGTTTTTGTCAAGTTTTGGTCAAAGTTTATGCTCAGTGAGGATATATGTGTATATGTGTATGTAAAAATAGCAAACTTGTTCAAATCCAGACAGTGATCTGCAATGGAATTGACCTGGGAGGAAGGATGGGGAAAAAAGGAGAGAAGAAGAAGGGGCAGGGGAAAAAGAGAGAGAGAGAGAGAGAGAGAGAGAGAGAGAGAGAGAGAGAGAGAGAGAGAGAGAGAGAGAGAGAGAGAGAGAGAGAGAGATAGAAGAGCACATCCACTGAAGCTTATAATATTCCTAGTGCTTCAATAGTTGACAAACACATCTTTCTCAGTAGATGAGAGACATAGAAAACACATTAGACACACTAAGAAAACACAATTTTAGGACTCCTTAAGTGCATTGACTCTTGCAGAGAGCAACTGAAAAGGGGAACTTCTTGAGGACTTCACAAAGGAAGAAAGGGACTTCCACTCCTGAGAATTTATAGGTTGATCCTTTGGCTATGAATGCTCTCTACTTTGAGTCTACTTTCTCTAGAATCAAGTGTGAGAAAGCAGAATGTATCCTTGGATTGAGAGGGAAAGAGGGCAGCTATTAACAATTGTCCTTGTAATATCTGCTTAGCAACTACCTTATCTAAAAGTTAATTAAGCCTAGCTGATAATCATTGGGGAGCACACTGATGGGGACTCATCAGTGACAATCCTAGAAACTAAGTTCGTTGGCATTAACTCTAAAGGAAGTAATCATTAGCCATCTTTTGAGGATTTTGCAGATAAAATGTGCCAGGGAGCTAGGGAAGAAGTCCTAGGAAAGTAGCATAGTCTCAGGCAGGGTGATAGGAAGTTCCACCCCTCTATGTAATTTGAAGACTCATCAGATGTAATGATAGGTCAAACTTGGCTTTTTTATCCCTAATTTCTATAATTTTGTTCATATTTTGAAGGTCAAATTCTTGTTTTTTTTCTTGATATTCTTTTATCTTGATAGTCTTTTAAGAAATTCTACATTAGTGGAAAAGATTTATCTTGTTAACTTTACAAGTGACCATTTTATCACAAAGATTTAAAAAGTTGCCATCTCTTTTACCTACTGAAAAAAGCCTCACTTGATCTTTACATCCCAGCTAACTATTGTCCTATTTCTTTTCTGCCCTTTGTAGTTAAATTACTTGAAATGCTTCCTACAATAAATGCCTTCACTTTCTCTACTCTCACTATCAATCTTAACCCTTTAATAATCTGGCTTCTGACTTTATCATTCCACAGAAACTGTTCTCTCCTAAGTCACTCATGGTCTCTTCACTGTCAAATCCAGTGGCTTTTTCTCAGTTCTCATTGTCCTTGACCTCTCTGTGGACTTTAACACTGTTGATCATTCCTTCTTGATACTCTCTTCTCTCTAGGTTTTTGAGACATCATTCTGTCCTGGTTTTCTTCATATCTATCTGATCACCCTTCTGTCTCTTCTTCTGGATTCTCTTCCAGTTAACACCCTCTGATGTTCTACAAGGTTTTATCCTGGGCACTCTTCTCCCTAGGTATTATGTCACTTGGTAATCTCATTAGCTCCCATGGATTTAATTACTATCTTTATGCTGATGATTCTCACATTTATATTTTTTGCCCCAATCTCTCTGCTGACCTTTAATCTTGCATTTCTGACCATCTTTCAGACATCTTGAGCCAGATATCCAATAGACATCTTAAACTCAATGTGTCCAAAACAGAATTCATTATCTTTCCCTTTGAGAAAAATTAATAATATGCTGTATCATTTGATAATTAATAAATATTACTCTGTAATCTACCTCCCCCACTCCTCTTAGTCTAGCTCATAAAGCAGTCTCTAAAGATTAGTCAGTAATGGGAACACTTTTAGCCTGGGGGGAACTTGTTTGCTAACAGATACACAGAGAAATAGATTGAGCTAGGCCCTCCCTAGGGAACAACTCTTCTGCCTCCTTGCTAAAATTAGGGGTGATTCAGCCTCCCAAAAGGGGTCCAAACTAGGGGAACCTGATTGGGTTAGTTCTGATTTTCTGACCAAGATTACTAGAGTTAGCTGAGCAATTAGCATTCCATAATTGTCAGCCACACCTAATTTTATCACTTGAAGATTACTCCCATTTCCCAAAGAGGAAGTCATAGGGAGGAGGCAAGGTAACTCTTAATCCACTTCCTCATTAAAATGCCAATGGATCAGGATTGTTTTACCTTTCTCTGCAGTGTTGGTGAGGTAGGCTAGTGTCTACCCCATAGCATGTGTAAACTTCTCCTAGTGGAAAGAGTAAATGATAACAATTTGTTCCAGTGGCCATGAAGGTTGCTGATGCAAATGCTGTGGAATGATATCTAAGATGCCAAGATCATCCACTGCTTCTTGGCCTAATTGTTCCAACTTTTGTCTTACTTTGATGACTACAGAAGAGCATATGAGGCTGGTGACCATGCAGCTCTGCCTTACTTAAGCCCAATTCAAGCACAAGTCAAAATATCACCCATTATGCCATTGTTCCTCTTTGAAAATGAAGGATAAATAACAACTTTGCTAGGGGTGGTCCAAATGAAGTAGTCAGGCCAATCAGAAGGAAGATACACCTAGGTTTAAAAAACCCTTTTAGTCCTCACTTGGTGTCTTTGGTCAGGCTATTGACCCAATTTACTGGTTATTGTTACCCTTATTAATAAATGGATTATGCTCAGATACCTGGCTTTTTGGCTAAGATGGTCCAGCATAGCCAACTTTTACTAACAGTTTACATGCTATTATTAATAAGCTATTATATTGCCTTGGAGAAAACTGTATCTCAGTCTATAGTAATTTGTCTTATAGTCTTGTAGTATTTTTACTCACTATTCCCCTAAAAGCCTCCTTCACCTCCCCACCACCCTACCTTCTCCCTTTGCTATTACTGTAGAGAGCAACACTATCTTCCTAGACTCACAATTTAGGAGTCATCCTGGCTTCTTCACTCTCTCTCAATCCTCATGTTGCATCTGCTGTCAAAGCCTGTGGATCTGACCTTGGCAACATCTCCCAAATGTCTTCTGACACTGCCACCACTTTAGTGCAGGCACTCATCATCTCATACCTGGATTACTCACCTGCTAGTGAGTCTGTCTGCCTCAAGTCTGTCCCCACTCCATCCATTCTCCATTCAGTCACTAAAGTGACTTTCCTAAAATTGGACTCTGATCATGTCATAACCTCTCCACCCTTCTCAATAAATTCCAGTGGTTCTCTATTGTCTCCAGGAGCAAATACAAAATGCTTTTTGTGATAAAATAGTTGCTAGATATCAAGATATCTCTTTTCTGTTAATGTAGAGCAAACACAACATGCTTGGCATCCAAAACCCTCTATAACCTGGCTCTTTCCTATCTTTTCAGTCTTCTTGTACCTTATTCCCCAAAATGTACTTTTCAGTCCAGTGACACTGGCTTCTTAGCTGTTCCATGAACAAGAACCTCCATCTCTTGGATCCTGGCATCTTTTCATCTTCCATGCTTGGGATGCTCTTCCTTCTCCACTGACTTTCTGATATCCCTGGCTTCCTTTAAATCCTAACAAAAATCTCACCTCCTAGAAGAAATTTTTCCTGGTGGCTCTTAATTCCAGTGATTCCCCTCAGATAATTATTTCCTATGTATAGCTTATTATTTTCTTTATTATTAATCAATGATCATTTATCTACATTTATTATTAATAATGTTTTATCATTATTTGTTAGTAGTATGTTTTTCTTTACATGTGGATTCCCTCATTAGATTATCAGCTCCTTGAGAGCCAGAGAGGTTTTGCCTCTTTTTGTATCACTAGCACTTAGCACAGTGCCTGGTATATAGTATGTGCTAAATTAATGTTTATTGAATTGAATTGTTGAATTGGCTATATAGGCTATGACATTTCCAAAGCCTTAAGTGAGATTGTCCCAGGGATGGAATGATATGCAAATATAAGTGATTGAGATTTTGGAGGGAAACAATAGCACTAGATGATAAAGCTTCTTTGACTGGCTGGCACAAACAGAATTTTTTCAATATGATGTGTCGCACTCAATTTTTTTTAAACCCTTACCTTCCATTTTAGAATAGATACTAAGTATTGGTTCCAAGGCAGAACAGTGGTAAAGGCTAGGCAATTGGGTAAGTGACTTACCCAAGGTCACATATCTAAAAAGTACTTAAAGCTAGATTTAAAGCCAGAATATCCTGTCTCCAGACCTGAAGCAGGATCTTCTGCCCCAGCCTCATGCATTTTTTATTATGTTTAAAAAATATGAAGGATTATTCATAGCAGTCACAAACATTAGAAGTTCAGGAATGTATAAAGGAAAAAGCATTGGATTAGGAATTAAGAAACCTGGGTTAGTCAAAATTCTATGCTGGTTGGATAAGTAATCTGAGATATTGATATAACCCTTCCAATTCAAGGTAAATCCACAAACTGATAGAGATATTAAAGAAATCAATGCTGCTTTGTGATGCATTTGAAATGCTTTGGCCTACAGCTACTCCTGGTGATAAATAACATAGATCCTCTTCATAAAGAGCAGCTAGAAGACACAGTGAACAGAGCACAGGGTCTGAAGTTAGGAAAGCCTGAGGTCAAATATAGCCTCACATATTTACTAGATGCATGACTTTGGGCAAGTCATTTATCCTCTTACCTTTATCTGCAAAATAAGCTGTAAAAGAAAATGGCAAACCACTACAGTGTCTTTGTAAAGAAAACCCCAAATGGGATCATGAGGAGTTGAACAAAAAAATACATATATATCTTGGACAGACATTCCAAATGGAGAATAAGTTAGTTGTATCTGGAACTGAAGAAGATGAGTTGATCAAGAAAATTCCAAATGGGGTCATAAAAAATTAGATACAAATGAAATGACTGAACAACAATTCATTGCAAGAGAACATCAGGACAATGTCTTAATGTTTCTAATTGATAGAGAAGATTGGCTGGAAGCTAGCTAAGTTGATAGGTGTTTATGATAGTCAGAATGGAGCTTGAATAGGGGAAAGAGTCTAGAAGTAAGTCTAGTACTGGGGATTGGGAAGTCCAAGTCCTAATAGATCTGTGTTGGTGAACCTATGGCATGTGTGCTGTAGAGAACTGTTCCCCTACCCCTCTCCACATGCACCTATGGACATTTCTGACATGACCTGTCCCTCTATAGCCCAATGCAAGAGCTTCCTCCCTCCCTTGTCTGGGGTAAGGGTAAGGGGGTTACATGTAGTGTGAGGGTTGCAATTTGGGCACTTGGTCTCTAAAAGGTTCACCGTCACTGTATAGATGCTACATCTGCTTGGCAAAATTCTGAACCCCCAGAAATCTCTACATGGGTAAAGAGTACTTGCAGGAGGAAACATAGACAGACCTGAAGATTGATGAGTAATTGATTTTACAAAAATACGTGAGTGGGTGGGTCACAAACACTTATCAAGCTCCTACTCTATCCAAAGTATAGTACTATGTTCTGGATTTACAAAAATGAAAAATGATATGATCCCCAACTTAAAAAATTCTTGCCTCCATTTTCTCAGCTAGAATCTGGTGATCGTAAAACATGTTCCCATGGCCTATAATACTCATGAGCACACCCTAAGCCAGAATAAAATGTAAATGGAAAATAGTTAACAAAATAAATATGCAATAAAACCTAGATAATATTGCATTTTAAAATTAAGTCAACGTGCCACCATGTAAGGGATCCTTGAATATGAATTAGTGATCCCCATTTCTATTGAATTTTATACCACTGCTCTACCTAAATATACAATAATAGACTCATGGCATCTTCAAATTGAAAAGGACCTTCTCCTAGGCCTTCTAGTTCAACTCATGCCTAAAAAAAGAATCTACATTCAACATGCCTGACGAATGGTTTATCCAGCAGCTGCTTGATTTTCTGGGAAGCAGAATCTATAATCCTACTTTCACAAGGCAATACATTCTACTTTAGAATAGCTCTAATTATTAGGAGCTTCTTCTTAACATCAAGACTGAATTTTCATATTTGTAATTTCCACCTATTAATTACTTCTGGATTTTGCCCTCTAAGGCCAAGCAAAATCAGACTAATCTGTCTCTCCTTGGATATCTCTCTTCAAATACTTGAAGAAAGCTAACGTATATTCCTTCAGTCTTCTCCAGGCTTAACATCCACTCTTCCTTCAGCCAGTTGTCAGTTGGCATTATCTCTAGAATCTTCATCTCCTTGTAGGCTTCCTCTGAATGCTCTCCAACTTACCTTTCCTAAATGCCATGTCCCAAACTGACAACAGAATTATAGGCTTGGTCTGACCCAGGCAGCATTCAGCAAGACTAACCCCTCTCTGGACACTATATCCTTCTTAATGTAGGCAAAGGTCATATCAGCTTGCTTTGGGTGCCATATCATAATGGGACTCATATTGAATTTGTTATCTGCTAAAAGTTCCATTTTTAAAAAAGATAAATGAATATCTAACCACACCTCCCCCACCTTGGACTTATGATGTTGATTTTTTAAAAACCTAAATTGATATTTTATATTTATCATTATAAACTTTCTTCTTAAAATTCAGCCCATTGTTCTAGTCAGTTAAGAGTTTTCTGGGTCCTGACTCTCATGAGAGTCATAGAAGAGAATATTTATGAAGTCATTTAGAAAATTATTTCAAACTGGCAGAACAATGTGACATTATTATTGTGCATTCTAGTGGTTATGATATTGCTCAAAGTTTCACTTCCACTTCCACAGAGCTTATCTGTATTCTATTCTTTTCATTAAGTCAGGAACAATTTGCTCCATTTAAAAAAATATTCTTAAGGGGAATGGCCAATTGTGTTGATTATATCACCAGGGAGTGCAGTAAGGAAAAGAACAGTAAATTGGTAATCAGGAGCTATGGCTTCTAGTCCAGGCTCCCCCAATAATTTTATTCTTGGGTGAGTTACTTCACTTTCTAATACCTCACATTTGTAAAATGGAGGGTTTGGAGTAGATGACCTTGAAGGGCCTTTCTAGCCCTAAGGTTCTACAGGAGAGGTGTCAGACACCCTGCCCACACATTCCAAATGCAGTGTGAACCAACCAGGTTAAAACTGGGAAATATTTAGCAAAATAAATAAAAATACAAGAGAATTTAGATGTTTATAATATATGATTTTCCAAGTCAGTACGGGCTGGCAGGGATCCTTAAGTATGTGTTAGTGTTCTCCTTTTCTACTTGAGTTAGATTTTAAAATTTTTCCCTCCATTAGACTATTTCCTTCTCTTTTTTGATTTTTAGTATATTTATAATTCTTTTACTTTATTTTTTTCAATTACATGAGAAACTATTTTTTATGATTGCTTTCTGACATTTTAAGATTCTGATTCTTTCCTTCCCTCCCCTCCCTCTTCTTCCCTTCATGCTCCCTGATGTGGTAAATGGCCTTTTATAGGTTATACCAGTGCTTTCATGCAATGTTCAATGTATATTCCTCATGCCATGACAGAAGATACATATCACACATACAATAAAATACTCATGAAGGAAATAACGTGAAAGCTGGCATGCTTTGATCTATAATCAGATTCTAATAGTTCCTTCTTTAGGCAGAATTTTTTATCACTTGTTCCTTGAGGGTATCTTGGGACCTCATTTTGCTGATAATAGTTCAGTCCTTCATAGCTAATTACTATACAATATTTCTGGATATATTGTTCTCTTGGTTCTTTCACTTTACTTTGTATCAGTTTATATAAGTCTTTTCAGGCTTTTCAGAACTTTTCTTGTTCATTGTTTCTTATGGTGCAATAGTGTTCCATTACAACTATATACCACAACTTTTTCATTCATTCACCAATTGATGGATTACGCCCCCTCCCAGGTTCCCAGTTCTTTGCCACTACAAAGAGAGCTGCTAAAAATATTTTTGTGCAAGTAGGACCTTTCCCCTTATCTCTGATCTCTTGGGACACAGACCTAGTAGTGGTATTGCTGGGTTAAAGGGTATATATAGTTTTATGGCCCTTTAGTTATGGTTCCACATTGCTCTCCAGAATGGTTATATCAGTTCATTTTCTGAGTTTCAAACATTCACTATCTGGTTCTCTTCTGTGATTCTTTATTAGCTATAAAAACAAAATACTTCTTATGGCTCAATAAAGCAACAAACTGATTCACTTAACTTCAAGGCTTTTGTGCTGGGTACTGGATACAATACATAGCAAGTAGCAGTGTGTAATTCTATCTTTAAGGAAGCATCAGATTGTCTAAATGCAAGGTTAAGTCTTTAGTCATACTGTTAAAGTGCCTTTTTATGTCTGGTCACCTACTATTTGGTTCTGGTATTAAAAGATCCTAGAAGCATTCTCAGGACCCCATGGAATTTGTAAACTTCAGCTATTTGCCATTAGAGACCAAGGCTCATTCATTGCTGCATTGACTTTTTTTCACAGTGCTCCCAGATATAATTAAACCTTAGCCCACATATGCCAAGAGAACTTATTGAATTCCTTTAAATTCAGCCACCAGCACTAAGGGGAGTCCCAAATACTGTTTCTTCAAGAGAATGCAGAAACTTAGTTTGTGCTTTGTTGTTGTTTGTGTGTTTTTTTTTGTTGCTGTTGTTGTTGTTTGCAAACCAGCCATTCTTCACATACCTATTCATAACCCAGAGAGTGAGATCATGCTTCTAAAATTGTGTGATTAATTATCAGCTTCCCTGCTGGGACTAAGAATGGGTATGAAAGCTTTCAGGATGAAAGCAAGAGCCTTTGGAAAGGTTTTTAATGGAAGCGTCTAAGTTTCAGATTATCATTTGAAGTCCTTTATATAACTCTATGTTGTTATTTTTTCCTCTCAGAACTTACTACTTGGAGCTGAGATTTATGAGCCATGTAAAAGGATATGACTACTAAAGTCCTACTCTGATGCTTCATTGTGATTTTGAGAGATCCCAAGTTCTCAAAGTCTCAGAGGTACAAATTTTGGCAGTTCCTAACTGCAGGCCTTTTAACAGGTTTTTACGTCTGGTCCAAGGACCAACCTTGCTAAAAGCAAAGGATCAGTGTCCTTTTTTGAACTGTAGCATAGTCACTATTAAATGATATTAAAAGCTGTAATTTAATAAGTCTCATGAGAAAATGCTTGCTTCCCAAAAAGAGATTATAAATTTAAGGGCCTTTCTCCTGAAGATATTTGGGTTAAAATGAAAATATGGTATGTAAAACATTAAAATTTTGTGAAGATTGAATTTATCTCTCCCCTGATTGTAACAATGAAGGTATTTAGCTCTTCCTTTATTGGGAAGATTGAATTGTAATCCACAATCTATTTTTAGATTTTAATCCTCAAAAAGGTGATAACTCAGTATTTTCAGTAGATCTACCCATTTTAACTACAAAAAGGTGTTAAGTAACTACAAAAGGTGAACTAACCCAAAAAAGGCATTAAATAACCCAAAAAGGTATAATCTAACCAAAGAAGGTGTGAATTAAAGAGTGGGCAGTCCTGGAGAGGAGTGTCTGCTGTGATTGGTAGATGTGAAATTTAGGGGAGTGACACAAGAGAAAAAGATCTTTAAAAAAAAGAGGATCAGAGGCCAGAAGAAGATATTTGATTCCAGGAGATCAAGGAGCTCTCTGACTCAGAGGAGAGACTGGAAGACAGACACTTGAGGAATGACTGGAAGACAGACACCCAGACTTCTTTCCTTTTAGACGGTCACTGTTGGTGAGTGAAAGGCTGACTTAGTGACCTGCCTTTCTCGTAGGTGTAAAACTCCGAGAAAGGCTCATGGTCTTGAAACCCTTTTCCCTGATTAGGGCCTTAGTATTTCTACCTGGCTCAGAGGAAGCCGGAGTTTCTTTCCTCTCTCTCTCTCTCTCTCTCTCTCTCTCTCTCTCTCTCTCTCTCTCTCTCTCTCTCATTCCTTAATATCTTCCTTCTATTGTAAATAAACTACCATAAATTCCATTTACTTTAGTAATTCATTTTGGGATTTAGAAATTAAATCCCTGGCGACCACCTATATAAATATTCAGAGTCCAAACACAATTTTTTTTAACAATTTCTAATGGATTTCAATGGACTTTTCCTTAATATGGAAACATATTTGCCTTATTTCTAAAAGGCAATATTGTGAAACAGAATGTAACTTTCAAGCTAGAGAAAGAAATTGACCTCTCAGCTAAAAAAGTTATACCCACAAGCAAATATGAAGAACTAAGTTTTTATTGTTGTTTTTAAAGAAGGGAAGGATAGGTGGAAGAAAGCAGACAGGACAAGGATGTATAAGAAGAGCTGAATTAAGGAAATGAGAGGAGCTAGACATAATATTCATAATCACCTGTTAACTTGGAAATAACACAGAACTGCTAAAGTACTCAGAAAAACCAAGTCTTTAATCAGGAGAAGGATAGTTCCAAATATTTGGCCAGAGCCCAGCACCAAAAACCCTTACAGGATCTACATCCTGGAACTATGAGAACAGTATCCCTGGGAGAATCATTGCACTAGATGACAGCTCTGAGGAACAATGGAATTTGGGAAACTTATATACCTTTTGGGGAACTAAGGGACAGGGAAATATGATTGATTGACATTACCATGGCTACAAGGAAAAAGGAGTGTCAAAGCTACACTGACAAGATATAATCATGTCTGGGAAAGACAACAAGAGGCTAGGATGCAAGGGAGTGGACTACCTACAATGAATACTAAAGGGAAATATTCAGACAAGGGCTAGGCTACCTGGGAAAGGGACTTTTGATACAACGGGAGAAACTATCAGGACAAAAGGGTACTTAATATTTGCTTAGGTGGGTAGCTCCTAACTAGGGCCATTAAGTATATTATGGTCTATTATTCAATCTGAAATAGCTAAGTCTGAAACTTCTCTTGGAACATATTCTCACAGGAACAGGGACAAACTTGGGGGTCTCCAGATTTCAAGTTCACACAGCTAAGGATTCAAGATCAATTAAGGAAAATGTAAAGCAATATAATACAATATCATACAAGAAAAATATACCAAATGCTTTATATGTGCAGATAAAGTACCAAAGGAAATAAAAAAATTAGATAAGAAAATGCTACTAGGAAAGCTAGTGAGCTAGAGGTCTTCAAACAAAAACTAGACAATCATTTATTGGATTGTTTATTTTATTATATCTTTGGGTTGAAGTGGATGGCTTCTGATGTGCCTTCCAGTTCTGAAATGTTGTGATGCTATCATTTCTTGCCCTTGAGGAGCTTACCATCTAATAGGAGCTTAATATATAATCAAATCAAATTCCCAAAGTAATAAACATTTATTTGATACAAAAGATTGTGCTATATCTGGAGATACAATAAGTAAAAAGAAAAAAGAAGGATAGCTAGATGATTCAGTGGATAAAGAACTAGGCCTAGAGACAGGAGGTCCTGGGTTCAAATGTGACCTTAAACACTTCCTAGATGTGTGACCCTGATCAAGTCGCATAGTTGCATAGCCCTCACTACTGTTCTTCCTTAGAACTGATACTTAGTAAGACAGAAGGTAGGGGTTTTAAAAAAGAAAGGGAGGGAGGGAGGGAGGGAGGGAGGGAGGGAGAGAGGAAAAACAGTTTGCTCTCAAAGAACTGATGTTTTAATGGGAGAATGCAACATGGAAACAAATTAAATACAAACATGATAAAAGGAGGAGAGAGGGAGAGCACTAATAGCTAGGGGATCAGGTATGGCTTCCTGTAAGAATCAGTATACACCAGCACTTGAAAGAAAACAGGGATTCTAAGAGACAGAAGTAAAGAGGATAGACATTCCAAGCACCAGGGACAAACTACAAAGTATGGAGGCAGAAGATAAAGTGCCAAATTCAGGGAGCAGCAAATAGGATAGCTTAACTAGAATGAGGAGTACATGAAGAGGAAAATTTGTGAAATAAGCTTGGAGAGTAGACTAGAATCAGATTGTAAAGGGCTTTAAATGTCAAGCTGTATTTTGTCCTAGGAGCAAAAAGGGGACATTGGAGATTATTAAATTTAGAGAGAAATTGTTAGAATTAGGTATTGTGAAGATTACTTTGGCAGATGGTTTAGAGAGGAAAGAAATGAGAACTAGGTGGTCCAATTAGGAAGATGTTTCAATAGTAGAGGCAAGAGATGATGAAGGCTTGCTCTAAGGCAGTGATGGGCAACCTTTTGAGCTTGGTGTGTCAAAATTCACCAAAAAACGAAGCATAACTTGGGTGGTGTGTCACTTTGAGAAAAAATAATTTCATGATGGTTTATATAACAAAAATGTATAATTGTAATATATAACTGTATTTAATAAACCAAAAACTAATTATTTAACTTACCTGCTTAGTGACTTCTTTGTTCATCTGTCAGTCTGTTTCTTTTGCTGGTCTTGATATTATTTAACTTGTGTGTGGTGCCCTGAACTAAGATAAGTGAGGGGGAGGGGGAATTCTTTAACTATACTGGCTATTAGTAACTTTTTGTTGCTGAATTTCATTGGCTAAATCTTCAATTGAAGGTTGGTATTTTGAACACTTCAATCCCAAGCAAATGCTACTAACTTCATCTGTCAATCTGTTTCTTTTGATATTATTTAACACTGAGAATAAGGTCTCACAAAAGCATGTAGAGGGAAAAAATTGTGAGTAAAGCCATTGCTATATTTTTCTAGGTGCTAAAAGTGTCTGGTAATTGGTTCCAGGTACTCCATTGCACTTAGGCTGGAGCCCTGTCCAGTCTTCTTCTGGTCCCACCCCACCCCTTCCCTCCTCAGCTGGCCAGCTAGGGGCACTGCAAGAGCAGCAGCTGCCACCTGCCAGGCTGCCTGGCCTTGTGTGCTCCTTCTGTGAGCATGCTCCTCCCCCCGCCCCCTTGGGAGCCCCAGGCACTGGCACACTTGGCCTGTAGTTCACCCCCTTCCCTGCCCCTGTGGCCAGCACATGGAGCAGCCTCCCCTCCTCCACCAGGCCGGAGCATGGCCACAGCCATGGCTGCAGGAAAGTGACTCCCTGGGCGGCCTGAGGTGCGCTGAGCCTGCATGCAGTCATGTATCATTAAAAATGGCTACATGTGTCAGTGCTGACATATGTGTCATAGGTTCACCATCATGGCTCTAAGGTGACAGCCATGTGAATAGTTAGCAGACAGATGAGAGAGATGTCATGGAGGTGAAAATGACAAGAGTAGGCAAAGTTATTGAGGGTACTGAAGGAGAAGGAAGGTTCAAAGATATTGTACTAGATGTTGGGGATGCAAAGACAAAACAATGAAAATGGAGCTGTGGTGGCAAATCTGGGAAAGAGAAGGAATGATGGTGCAATCAAGAGAAATAAAGTTTGAAGGACAAGTGGATTGGGGAGGGAGAGATAAACTCTATTTTGGATATATTGAATTTGAGATGCCTATGGGACATACAGTGGGTCATAGATATGCTAATGAGGGTTAGAGTCCAGGATATATTACATATGTGTGTGTGTATTTTATATCTCTGTGTTTTATATATATATATATATGTAAAACATATGAGTATATTATGTATATATTTATATATATACATAATACGGGAGCCATCTGTGTTGCAATAATAATTGAACCCATTAGATCTATTAAAGAGCTCAGTGAAGTAGGGCATGGAGAGGGAAAAGAAGAAAATCCAGGACAGAGTCTTTGGGAACACCCAGTGTTAAGAAATAGGACAAGGATGATAATCCAGCAAGGGAGACTGGTACAATACAGAGTAAAGGTATGTATGAGAGTAAGTGTGATGTAGATGGAAAAGAATCCAAGGAATGAAGAGAGATAACCCAGAAAAGGGATGACTGCTAGAGCAAGGTCCTAGAGGAGATGAGAAGGAATGGAACCAGGGACTTAGCCCTAGAGATAGCTCAGTAGTATAATACATAAGAGCATTGGTCCTGGAATAAGGAAGACCCGGGTTTAAATGCATCCTCAGATACTAACTAGCTTTGTGAGCCTGGGCAAAGAATTCAACCTCTCTCTGCCTCAGTTTCCTCAACTCTAAAATAGAGATAACAGCACCTACCTCCCAGTTGTGAGAATCAAATGAGATAATAGCATTGTGCTTAGCACATGGTAAGCACTTAGTAAAGGCTTGTTTCCTTCCTCCCTTCTTTCATTTGGTAGTAGTAGCACTAGCTCTTCTATTGTGATTGGAAGAAGGTGGAGAAAGAGTATTGAAGGTTTGCCTGAAGAGGGCAGCTGAAGTAACTTATGTCATATGGCCTCAGTCTTCTAAATCAAACTCAAATATATACAGAGCCACTAAATCTTATGTAAGCATTCCTACTGCCCTCATGTTGACTTAGAAAGCCACATACTAACATTATTTTTGCTCTATTTAATTTTTATAAAATTTTATTAAACATTTCCCAATTTCATTTGACTCTGACTCTGCTGTATTTGGGAGTGTTGTGACTGGGCAGTGGGCTACATGTTTGATACTTCTAAGTGACATTGAAAGCTAAGTCTTTCCCAGTAAGTAGAGTGTAGCTTGCAGGAAGGTATAAGAGGAGGGGGGAAAAGTTTCATACAATTTTGGATTAAGGCAAGGAATGGATACAGATAAAGTACAAGGAGAAGTGAAAAGCTATAAAGGCCCAGCTGAAGTCAAGAGTTGTGAATTTGTAGTGGGTAAAATCAGTTTAATTTCATAACTTTTCCCATTGATGTTGAGAATCTCTTGAGCAGAAACAGAGAAATTAGATGATGGATCTTACAGAGGGATGTTTTGAAGGTCGGACAAGCAGGGGATTCAAGAGTAGCGGCTGGTAGGGGCAGCTGGGTAGCTCAGTGGATTGAGAGTCAGGCCTAGAGATGGGAGATCCTAGGTTCAAATCTGGCTTCAGACACTTCCCAGCTGTGTGACCCTGGGCAAGTCACTTCACCCCCATTGCCTAGCCCTTACCACTCTTCTGCCTTGGAGTCAAATACACAGTATTGACTCTAAGACGGAAGATAAGGGTTAAAAAATAAAAGAGTAGCAGCTGGTAACATTTTTAAAGAAGCAGACCATGGGGACAAGATGGGATATGGAGGCAAGTGAGGCTGGAGTAGGAGAGACATAGTGGAAGGACAGAAATAAGGAACCAAAGAGTATGAGCAAGACAATAGCAGAGGACTAGACTAGCAGACTGTAATCTGAAAACAGAATTCTAACATTCTATTTTCTGACAGTGATCCCATTTTGAGTGACAGTAAGAAGTCTAAACTATGGACATAGGAAGATGTGCTGCTGATTTATGGTGGAGAAGGTCTTTTCAGGTGAAAAGGCTGAGGGGTTATGTGGTCAGTTTGCAACAGAAATTGTCAATATGAATATTTGATACCATGATGGTAAAAACCAGAGATGGGGAAGAGAGGAAGAACAGGAGCCAAATGTAAGTCATTGAAAACATATGATGAATAGATCTTTAAGTCACTAGACCATAGGTACAAGACCTATAATGGCCATACTTTCTAGTATTACCTTCCTCATTTTATATATAAAGAAATTAAAGCCTTAGAGGAGGGGTTATTAATCTTTTGTATATTTCCTGGGCTGCTTTGGCAACAGAGTAAAGGCCTACTATAGATCTCTTCTCAGAATAATGTTTTTAAATGAATAAAATTAAGTATATAGAATTTCAAGGGAAACCAATTATGTTGATATGTGGGTTTAAAAAATATATATACATATATATTTTAATTGGTGGACCTCAGGTTGAGAATTGCTGACCTAGAGGTTACGTGGCTTGACCATAGATAGCTAGTAAAGAAAATCAAGATCTGAACTCAAATTCTCTGGCTCCAAATCTGGTGTTATTCCTACCTCACCATGACAAAGAGATAAAACATTGACAGCAGGACAGCAACAAGGATGAGGGGACAGTATATGCAGATTTCACAGAGCTCAAAAATGTCTTTGAGGAAAGATAGTCAAAGAATGTTCTGGAAAGTATTAGAATGAAAAATACAGTCTGCTAGAAACAGAGGAGAAAGGATTCCTAAGCAAGAACAAACTGGTCATCATTGCAAATGGTAAGCACAGTGCTACCCTGATAATAGTTTTGATCAGAAGCCAAATACAGGCTGTATCTGGGGCCCAGACAGGAAAGGGCTTTACTTATGCTGTAGTGGAAAGAAAATCTGATTTGGAGTTAGGAGGCTTGGGTTCAAATTTCAAGTCTGCTACATACTAGTCATTTTATCTCCTGAGCCTTATCTGATTCCTTATCTGTAAAATGATGCAACTGGACTAGATAATCTTTAAGGCTCCTTTTAGCCTGAATAGGCAATGAACACAGTAATTCTTCAGGTGGCTAAAGGCTGTGACTAGTTTAAACTTAGGATGGGAGAAAGAAGGGGAAAACTAACTCAAGAATAATTTGGATTAAAATGCCTGAGAAAGGACTTTGAGCTAAAGGGATATAATGAAAGTCTGTTTAATCTTTTTAAACTCATGCAAAGCTATGAAATATGAAACTGTACTTGCAATATGCTTCATCTTTGCATAGCTTTTTTTTTTAAATCTCAAAATTCTCTCATCCTATAATAAAATTTAGTACGCCTTAGTCTCTACTAGGATTCATTCCTCTTAAATCTCTTCTCCATCTCCACAGTAAGTTTCCTAGCTCCCATTTCATTTTCCTCTTGTCCCAATCTTGAACCTATACTTAACCAGTTCTACTGTGCACTGTCTTCTCAAATTCCTTGCACCTTCTCCTATTGCTATTTATGCCTTGCCAACAACTCCCAACCTTGGATTACCCCCCTGACCATCTTCATCTTTCACTAAAATTGCTTCAGAGCAATGAGTATTGGAGGAAGTCATGGGAACATGCTGACCCAGCCTACTACAGATTTATATCACCTAATCTCAACTGTGGCTTCATAGCCAAAAGTCATTCTTTCTATTCTTCCCTAAATTGCTTGTTTTTGACATTACCCGTATCAGGCATTCCACACTTCTTCCCAAGATTGCCACAGTATGTTTCCCTCTTATTCTCAGCAGAAAACTGAGCCTCATACTTTACTTATATAAAATGGCACTGACCAATTAGGATCCAGTTCTGGGAGCACAAGGGTTTGGTGAACCTACTTCTGAAAATTACAATTTATGCATAATTGAGGGACCTGTCTCTTCTCATCAGAGCTTACACAGGCATTCTGAATCTGTTTCCTGTTCTTTCTTCCTTACTGAAGGGAAAGCCTTTTGTTTTTTAATAATATAATTTGATTATATCAAAATAAAAAGGGTTTGTACAAAAAACCCCAATGTAACCAAAATTAGAAGAGAAACCACAAACTAGGGAGTGGGGATTTTAAAACAAATTTCTATGACAAAAGTCACATTTCTCATACATATAAAGAACTGTAAAATTTATAAGAATACAAGTCATTCCCCAATTGACAAATGGCCAAAGGATATGAAGAGAGTTTTCAGGTGAAGAAATCAAAGCTATCAATAAACATAAGGAAATGCAAAATAAAACAACATTGAGGTACTATCTCACACCTATAAGATTGGCTAATATGTCAGTAAAGGAAAATGATAACAGTTGGAGGGGATGTGGGGCATTAATGCATTGCTGGTGGAGTTGTGAACTGATCCAACAATTCTGGAGGGCAATTTGGAATTATGCCCAAAGGACAATAAAACAATGTATATCCTTTGACCCACTAATACTACTATTAGGTCTGTATCCCAAAGAGATTTTTTTTTAATGGGAAAGGACATGTTTGGACAAACATATAGCTGCTCTTTTTTGGAGTGTCAAAGAATTGGAAATTAAAGGGATATCCATCAATTGGGGAATGACTGAACAAATTGTGGTATATGATAATGATGGAATACTATTATACTGTAAGGAATGATGAACAAGATGATTTCAGAAGGAAGTGTAAAGACCTACACAAACTAATGTAGAGTGGAATAAGTAGTATGCTGTACACAGTAACAGTATGGAATGATCAAATGTGAAAGACTTACCTACTCTCAGCAATACAATGATCTAGGGCAATTCTGAGGGACTTATGACAAAGAATTCTGTCCACCTCCAGAGAAAGAACTGTTGGAATAGGAAAGCAGATCAAAGTATATGATTTTTCACTTGTTTATTTGGGTATATGTTTTGGGGTTTGGGTTTTATGAGATTATTAATTTGTAAAAAGGAACAATATGGAGATACATTTTGCATATTACATGTATAACACAGATTGAATTGCTTGTCAGATCTGGGAGGCAGGAGGGAAGAGAAGGAGTGAGACAATTTGGTTCATATAGCTTCAGAAAACATATGGAAATTTGTTATTATATATAATTGGTAAAAATAAAATAAAATAAATGTAGCGTGATTCTTAGCATCTTCTACTTAATTTTCTGCCATTGTCACTGCAGAGCAGAAGAAGTTTGTACAGGACTGAAGACGAATGCGGTATTTTATTTTGTGGTATGTTACTATCATAGCTAAAGAATCCATCACTAAATAGTCTACTATTGGTGAGCCTCTCCATACTCTGAGATGTTAGTCCTCTGAAAGCAAATAATCTGTTGCTAAGACCATATTCAGCATAGTAGGAATTTGAACTCTGCTGACATCATTACTGAGAACTAAGGGTCACCTACCCGATATATTAATATATTAAAACAGAACTTTGTAGTAATAATGCTTATAGAAAGTCTAAAGCTCATGTTATTCTCTGCTCCCTTTATGATGGGGCATTTTTAATGAGATTGAGTGGATAACAGACCTCTTTACTCTCTAGATTTTTTCCTTCACTATGTAATTTTGCTTCCATCATAGTCCTTCTCTCATGTCCCATTGTTGGATGGAGGTGACCCAAGGTTCTCCAGGGCCATGCCAGTGGAACCCAAGCTATTCCTACAAAGCTGAAAAGGCTTTAAAGAATGAACCTTCTTTTATGTGGCTATTTTGTACTTAGTACAATGAATTTCTTGGCAAAGATACTGAAGTGGTTTGCCCATGGGTACAAACAAACAGTGCTTTTACTAAAATATATTCCAATACCCACAGGTAACTAGGCAGCTCTGAAGGTAGTTTAAAAAGCTGCTTACGAAGTTAAAAATCACAATCCAGGTCAAAAGCAGCTGACAAGGAGATTCCTCAGGAGTCTCCTGAGCTCTCCATCAAAGTCCCAGATGGAGCCTGGGGAAAACTATCTAACTTTTCTCTATGGGTAGGTAGCCTGCAGCGTGACGAATTTTGGGGCTAGTGCAGCTCTTAAAGCTTTTTTTCTTTCTTTTTTTTTTTAATAAGCTGCAGAGGAGTTGGCCTCTGCATCATTGGAAGGAGTGCCCATAGCAATAAAATTACCTATCCTGGAAGTGTTACTTTCAAGGGAAAGATCCAAACAAAATAAGTATTCATTATCCAAAAAAGGAATAAGCACCAATAACAGCTAGGTATGCTAAGATGTACAAAGTGTTTTATATACATTTTATCATTATATTCTTAGCTCCCTTCAAAGCAAAGTTCAGATGGCATCTTCTCCATACCTTTCCTGATTTACCCTCCTATTCAAGTTGTTAACTTTCTTCCTCTCCATTTGTATCCCATATGCTCCTTGTTGTTCAATTGTGTCTGACTCTTCATGACCCCATTTGGGGTTTTCCTGGGAAAGATATTGGAGTGGTTTGTGATTTCCTTCTCCAGCTCATTTTACAGATGAGGAAACTGAGACAACAGGGTTAAGTGATTTGTCCAGGGTCACATAAGCTAGTGGCTTAAAGTCATATTTGAACTCAGGTACTCCACTATGCCACCTAGCTACTTCTTATAATTTTATATTTAATTATATATCTGTATTCTCCAAGTAGAATGTAAGCTCCTTGAGGGCAGAAGGATTTAAAAAAAAATTATATCCCCATCAGTTAGCACTGTACTTTGCACACAATCAGTGTTTCTATCTTTAAATCTTGAATTATTTTGAAGACTGAAGGGAACAAGAATTTCTTAAGTACCTGCTATATTCCAGAGAGTGCTATGAACACTTTAGGCATGTCTCGTTTGATCCTCTCAATAACCTAATAAGGAAGGTGGTATTATCCCTATTTTACAGTGAGGAAATTGAAACAGGAAGAGGTTAAGAGACTTACCCTCGGTCACATTGGTAAGAAGGACTTGAAGCCACATTAGAATTTAGGTCTTCCTGATTCCAGTCTCAGCTCTCTTTCTACTACACCAAAAAACCACTTACTGTTTTATTTCTTACTTTATACCTGTTGGCATTGTATGGTAGGGGTTGTAGGAACTGGATCTAAACATTTTTTTTCCAAACAACAAATATTCAAGATTTTTTTTTGAGCTATAACAAAGAGGTACTACTAGAAAAGAGGACCTCTGTAGAAAGTGATCAACTCCACCCACTGCAGAAACAAGCAAGGGAGCTAAGGTATGGGAGGCATCTCTGTAGGGATGCTCAGAGATGAGATACAGGAAATAATGAAAGGCAGAAGTACTGCAATAAAAAGTATAGGAGTCAGGGTCATGGAGGACAGAGAAGGATCTGTAAAAAGTGACCATCATCTCCTGGGAGTTTAAAAAAAAACTATAGGAGATGGAGTGCAATGGAGAGGAGCAAATCCTTCCTCTTCACACTCCACCACCCCTAAAGCCCAACCAAGGGCAATACAGTAAGTCAGAGACTGTCAGTGGCTGCCTCATAGCAAGCATTAGAAAAACAAAAACAAAAACAACCAAAAACCCCTTACCGTCTATCTTAGAATCAACACCGTGCATTGGTTCCAAGGCAGAAGAGCAGAAAAGGTTAGGCAATGGGGGTTAAGTGACTTGCCTAGTAAACAGCTAGGAAGTATCTGAGGCCAAATTTGAACCCAAGACCTCCCATCTCTAGGCCTGGCTTTCAATCCCACTGAGTTACCTACCTGCCCCCATAGTGAGCACTTGTTGATGCTTGTTGAAAAACTTTAATAGTCTGAGGATGGGGTATGATGGCTTACTAGAAGAGGAAGCTTTTGAATTCTCTAGGGACTTATATATGAATCATTTCTGTATCCATTAATTTTTAAATAAGTTACTCTTATGTTTCAAGTCTTGTTAACCTGAAAGCTTATAAAAGGAGTTGATGAATACTCTTCAGAAAATGCCAGGCACTGGCCTTTCAAGTTTTCACTTGGATAGGGGCAATGATTCAAGGAAAGAAAAGGTCCCCGAAGTGTTCCTGGGTTCTTTGTCAGAAGAGAGTCTCTAAAACAAGAGTGCTAGATACAGTCAATGCATGAACATATTGGAAAGAAGAATTAAAGTGATTTGTTCATTCAATGATTGAACTCATAAAGGAAGGGGGGGGGCTTGATAATCCTGCTACTAAAATTAAAAAGCAATTTGCTGCCCCTGAAGTTTTTTTGAGGCAATGAGAGGATGTGATTCTTCCTTCTCAATTCAGTTGATATAATTATAGAATATGACCACGGATGAAGAGCTTATCATTCCTAGCAAGGTATTACTAACGGCAAAATGTTGGCACTCTTAGAAATCCCTTTATGAAGTGTGAACCCCATTGGTTTCATAGATCAGAATCAAAAATTGGAAATCCTTTGTAGGTCTTTGACTGGCTAAACCTTGGAAGGAATTTCAAGATGGAAGGCATTTATAGAGGAAAACCCTGTATCTGACCTAGAAACAAGCAGACTCACTTCCTCTAACTGGCCATATCATTTTCCAGAAGAACTAGACCAGAAGAAACCCCTATAGCCAGCAAAAATTTATTTGAGTTTTTGTGGCAATGACAACTTTTCTGAATGGCATTTGTTAGCATCCTGCTTAGAGTACCATAATAATTCCTAAAAAGAAGTTATATTGGAGATTTCTGCAGTAAGATCAGAGGTTATGGACACACATTCTGGATAGATCCAGAGACTTGAGGAAGGAAGCAGCTTCAAAGAGTAAGTCAGAGAGAGCTGGTCCTGATTGAGGTCCAAGTTGTGAAGAGTTGACACAGTTGGATTTGATCTGGGATCCTAGCTGACCAACACACCCAGCAGAGACACTACACAGCTAAACATTGAGAATATTGCTTTTACATGTGTATATTTAACACATCTTGCATGCAATCACAAATTTTTTACATAGTTTAATAAATGTTGTTGAATGGAATAACTGTTTTGAGGAAACTGCATTATTTGAAATAGCAGCAAATTTAAATGTTTGGTTCACATCACTTTCATTAAAATGTGAGCAAGTGTGGGGCAGCGAGGTAGCACACAGGCTTGGAGATGGGAGGTCCTGGGTTCAGATCTGACCCCTGTGTGAATTTAATATAAATTGTACCCTTTTTTCTTTTTAGAAAGTTTTGAAAATCCATCAGTCTCAGCTCTATGCCTTTAATGGGGCACCCATGCTTATTATGGGAAGATGCTATAGGTCTCCTGGCTCCCTGGCATCTGGGAAGATATTTGCCTCTTGTCCCAAGAGACTCCTGGTATCCCCAAAACCCTCCTCTGACCAGACTGAGATCAAGTTTGTCCAACCTGGTAGACACAAAATGACTGACATCACTGGAGTTATGTCAGGGATAGTAGGACAAGGCAGGTTTCATGGACTGGGAACTTCCCTGGAGGGGCAACTGGCACAAAATCTTTGGCTAGGAAGCACCTCGCTGGCCTTTTGACTTTTCTAACAGAGTCATGAGGGGAGCAGCAACTCACATTAGCTAGGTGAGGTGATGTGACTATGAGTCTTTATCTCTCTCCAACTTCAACTCTTATTATGTAATAAACAATTATAAATTAATATACAATCTCCAGAGAATTTTAATCTGAACACCTCAGATACTTCCTAACTGTGTGACCCTGGACAAGTCATTTAATTCCAATGGGCTAGCCCTTTCAGCTCTTCTGCCTCAGAACTGCTACTTAGTATTGATTCTAAGACAGAAGGTAAGGGTTTTTTTTTGTTTGTTTGTTTATTTGTTTGTTTTGCTTTATTTTTTTATTTTTTTTTATTTTAAGGAGAAGAGGTACTCCAGAGGGGTAGAAGACATCATTGGGTATGTATGTGAGAAAAAAATTACATGCAAAAATAGTAAACTGTGAGACAATATAAATATTAAAACTTTCTCTGTTTGATGTTCCATTAAGTGGAAATACAATAGCCACTATTGTTATACAAAGATTTTAAAATATCTAATGAATTTTTATCTTTGAAAAACTACTCCAAAGAATATTTTTCTTAAAGTTTTTCAGGCAGAAGTACAGAAAGAAAAAAAAAAGATAAACTGGTGGTTACACCCCCCACCCCACCTGAATAGCTATTATACTGGTTCTGCTGATGAAAACCTGTTGGGCGATTACTGCAATCTCAGCAGTTTTGTTACTAAAATTCTATTCAGGGGTCACCCTTCCCCCAGAAGCAACAAAATTGCTCACTCCAGGTTTGTTATCCTTGAAGCTATTTAGGCAGGGAAGTGGGAGGAGATCCTTGTACAGTATATGTGGCTAAAGGCCAATGTCTCTGGATGTACCATCACTGTTCCTATTCAAGTCTGTGGGAGTTAAATATGTGTATTTGAGAACAGGACTTGGACTTAAGTCAGGAATCCTGACAAGGAGCCTGTTGTGTTGGCTATCAGTAAAAAACAGGCATGGGATCAAGCAGACATTTAACATGACAGTCTTTTATTGCTGCAAAATTACAGTGGGACATTACTGTAAATCATTCTAGCGCACAAACTACAGGAATTTAAAAGGACAAAAACAATCCCCAAAAGTCTAACAATGGGTTAGAGTTCAGACCAGAATATATAATACTATTTTCCTGTTGGTTAACTATTTTGTAAATCAATAAGGTTTGCAAGTCCCTTTGTAGGGTCATCTCTGTATAAAGTGAGTTGATGTAGAAATACCAGGTGATTTCACTTTTAAGTAACCAGGAAAGAATTTTTTAATCTTTTACCTAATGGCTCTGGTGGGTACCTCTGATAAGGAAGCACAATAAAAAAAAAAATCACCACCACTTGGCTCCAGGAAGGATACTATTAATGATTTTCCTTTTTTTTTTTCTCCAAAATCATCCTAGGAACCATACTTCTGACTGTGCTCAATAAGGCAATGCCTTATTGATCCATCTGAACTCTGGCCCCAGTTACTGTGGTAGGAATTTATCTTGAACTAGCTACATAATTCCTAGTAAAGACTACCTCTTCTGCTAAAAATGAGCATGGGCAGAATTTGGGGGTTTTTTTGTATTGAATGTCTTCAATTAAACATGACAACAAACAATCAAGATTCAAGTGTTAAGATGCTGCACCATTGGTAATTCACCAGCATTATTACTCTTCTTATTGAATATATAGTAATATATTGAGTGATAGAGATCAGGAAAGTTTTCACTTTTTGTTTTTGTACAGTCCTCTCTAAAATTTCTTCAGAAACCTATACTATCATTTTCGTCTCATTATTTTCTTTAAAATTGTAAAACATGATTGATGACAGATTGGATAAAGTTACTGTCCATGAGTTCCTTAATTTTAGCAAAGGTTAATGTAGACCCACCATCAGAAAAAAGTAGCTAGGTAGAGGCCTATGGTTGAACTAGATTCATTTGTTAATTTTAAGTCATTTTGAGGAGTATATAACAATCAGTGAATTAGGATAGCAACAATATCAACAGAAGGTAATGGTTTAAAAAACAATGAGCATATTTTCTTGACTTCTCATTCACACATATTTTACTCTATCTTGTATTAGTTATTTGTATACTTCTATCTCCGGTTAGATTATAAGCTCTTTCAAAATAAGTTCAGTACCTTCTTTATTTATTTATAGCATTTCAGTACCTAGTATAGTGCTTTACATATATATGTATCTTATTTTTTTTTATTTGGTCATTTTCAAACATTATTCACTGGAGACAAAGATCATTTTCTTTTCCTCCCCTCCTCCCTCCACCACTCCCATAGCCGACACTCCATTCCACTAGGTATCACATGTGTCCTTGATCTGAACCCATTTCCATGTTGTTGGTATTTGCATTAGAGTGTTCATTTAGAGTCTCTCCTCAATCATATCCCCTCAACCCCTGTCAAGCAGTTTCCTTTTCTCAGTGTTTTTATTCCCACAGTTTGTCCTCTGCTTGTGGATAGTGTTTTTTCTCCTAGATCCCTGCAGGTTGTTCAGGGACATTGCATTGCCACTAATGGAGAAGTTCATTACGTTCAATTGTACCACAGTGTATCAGTCTCTGTGTACAATGCTTTCCTGGTTCTGCTCCTTTCACTCTGCATCACTTCCTGGAGGTTGTTCCAGTCTCCACAGAATTCCTTTACTTTATTATTCCTTTTAGCACAATAGTATTCCATCACCAACATATACCTGAATTTGCTCGGCCATTCCCCAACTGAAGGGCATCCCCTCATTTTCCAATTTTTTGCCACAACAAAGAGCGCAGCTATGAATATTCTTGTACAAGTCTTTTTCCTTATTATCTCTTTGGGGTACAAACCCAGCAGTGCTATGGCTGGATCAAAGGGCAGTCTTTTATCGCCCTTTGGGCATAGTTCCAAATTGCCCTCCAGAATGGTTGGATCAATTCACAACTCCACCAGCAATGAATTAATGTCCCTACTTTGCCACATCCCCTCCAGCATTCATTACTTTCCTTTGCTGTTATGTTAGCCAATCTGCTAGGTGTGAGTTGTTTTGATTTGCATATCTCTGATTATAAGAGATTTAGAACACTTTTTCATGTGCTTATTAATAGTTTTGATTTCTTTATCTGAAAACTGCCTATTCATGTCCCCAGCCCATTTATCAATTGGAGAATGTCTTGATTTTTTTGTACAATTGATTTAGCTCTTTGTAAATTTGAGTAATTAAACCTTTGTCAGAGGTTTTTGTTATGAAGATTGTTTCCCAATTTGTTGCTTCCCTTCTGATTTTAGTTACATTGGTTTTGTTTGTACAAAACCTTTTTAATTTGATGTAGTCAAAATTATTTATTTTACATTTTGTGACTCTTTCTAAGTCTTGCTTGGTTTTAAAATCTTTCCCTTCCCAAAGGTCTGACGTATACTATTCTGTGTTCACTTAATTTACTTATAATTTCCTTCTTTATGTTCAAGTCATTCACCAATTCTGAGTTTATCTTGATGTAGGGTGTGAAGTGTTGATCCAAACCTAATCTCTCCCACACTGTCTTCCAATTTTCTCAGCAGTTTTTATCAAATAGTGGATTTTTGTCCCAAAAGCTAGGGTCTTTGGGTTTGTCATATACTGTCTTGCTGAGGTCATTTACCCCAAGTCTATTCCACTGATCCTCCTTTCTGTCTCTTAGCCAGTACCAAATTGTTTTGATGACCACTGCTTTATAGAATAGTTTGAGATCTGGGACTGCAAGTCCTCCTTCCTTTGCATTTTTTTTCATGATTTCCCTGGATATCCTTGATCTTTTATTCTTCCAAATGAACATAGTTATGTTTTTTTCTAATTCAGTAAAGAAGTTTTTTGGTAGTTCAATGGGTATGGCGCTAAATAAGTAAATTAATTTGGGTAGGATTGTCATTTTTATTATTTTAGCTCATCCCACCCATGAGCAATCAATGTTTTTTGAATTGTTTAGAACTAGTTTTAACTGTGTGGAGAGTGTTTTGTAGTTGTGTTCATATAGTTCCTGTGTTTGCTTCAGCAGATAGATTCCTAAGTATTTTATATTGTCTAGGGTAATTTTAAATGGAATTTCTCTTTCTAATTCTTGTTGCTGAGATTTGTTGGAGATATATAGAAATGCTGATGACTTATGTGAGTTTATTTCATATCCTGCAACTTTGCTAAAGTTGTTGATTATTTCCACTAGCTTTTTAGTTGATTCATTAGGATTCTTTAAGTAGACCATTATATCATCCACAAAGAGTGATAGCTTGGTCTCCTCATTGCCAATTTTAATACTTTCAATTTCTTTCTTCTCTAATTGCTGCTGCTAGTGTTTCTAGCACAATGTTAAATAATAGAGGTGATAATGGGCATCCTTGTTTCACTCCTGATCTTATTGGGAAGGCTTCTAGTTTATCCCCATTGCAGATGATGTTTGCTGATGGGTTTAGATATATACTGTTTATTATTTTTAGGAAAGGCCCTTCTATTCCTATACTTTCTAGTGTTTTCAATAGGAATGGGTGTTGTATTTTATCAAAGGCTTTTTCTGCATCTATTGAGATAATCATGTGATTTTTGTCGATTTGCTTGTTAATATGGTCAATTATGTGGATGGTTTTCCTAATATTGAACCATCCTTGCATTCCTGGTATGAATCCTGCCTGGTCATAGTGGATAACCCTTGTGATGACTTGCTGGAGTGTTTTTGCTAGTATCCTATTTAAGATTTTTGTGTCTATATTCATTAGGGAGATTGGTCTATAGTTTTCTTTCTCTGTTTTTGACCTGCCTGGCTTTGGGATCAGTACCATGTTTGTGTCGTAAAATGAATTTGGTAGAACTCCTTCTTGGATTATTCTGTCAAATAGTTTGCATAATATTGGGATTAGTTGTTTTTTGAATGTTTGATAGAATTCACTTGTGAACCCATCTGGACCTGGGGATTTTTTCTTAGGGAGTTCTTTGATGGCTTGTTCAATTTCTTTTTCTGATATGGGGTTGTTTAGGTAATTTATTTCTTCCTCTTTTAGTCTAGGCAATTTATATTTTTATAAGTATTCATCCATATCACCTAAATTGCCATATTTATTGCCATATAATTGGGGATAGTAATTTTTAATGACTACCTTAATTTCTTCTTCATTAGAGGTGAGGTCTCCCTTTTCATCTTGGATACTGTCAATTTGGTTTATTTCTTTCCTTTTTTTAGACTGACTAATACTTTGTCTATTTTATTTGTTTTTTCAAAGTACCAGCTTCTAGTTTTATTTATTAAATTAATAGTTCTTTGACTTTCAATGTTATTAATTTCTCCTTTGAGTTTTAGGATCTCTAATTTAGTCTTTATCTAAGGATTTTTAATTTGTTCGCTTTCTAATTTTTAAATTTGCATGCCCAATTCATTGACCTCTGCCCTTCTTAATTTGTTAATATATGAACTCAAGGATATAAATTTCCCCCTGAGTACTGCTTTGGCTGCATCCCATAGGTTTTGAAAGGATGTCTCATCATTATCATTTTCTTCAAAGAAGTTATTAATTGTTTCTACAATTTGTTCTTTAACTAACCGGTTTTGGAGAATCATATTGTTTAATTTCCAATTAATTTTTTATTTACCTCTCCATGTTCCCTTACTAATTATTATTTTCATTGCATTGTGATCTGAGAAAGTTGCATTTATTATTTCTGATCTTTTGCACTTGTTTGCAATGTTTTTATGCCCTAATACATGGTCAATTTTTGTGAATGTACCATGTGCTGCTGAAAAGAAGGTATATTCCTTTTTGTCCCTATTTATTTTTCTCCACATGTCTACTAACTCTAATTTTTCTAAGATTTCATTCACTTCTCTTACCTCTTTCTCATTTTTTGGTTTGATTTATCTAGTTCAGATAGAAGAAGGTTCAGGTCTCCAACTAGTATAGTTTTTCTATCTATTTCATCCTTGAGCTCCTCTAGTTTCTCCTTTAGAAATTTGGATACTATGCCATTTGATGCATCTCTATTAACTAGATTTCTTTTTACTTTGGCTTTGTCAGATATCATGATTATAACTCCTGCCTTCTTTTTATCAGTTGATGCCCAATAGATTTGGCTCCACCCTCTTACTTTCACCCTATACGAATCTACCTTCCTCATGTGTGTTTCTTGTAGACAACATATGGTAGGGTTTTGGATTCTAATCCACTCTGCTATTCCCTTGCATTTTATGGGTGATTTCATTCCATTCACATTCAGAGTTATGATTACTAGCTGTGTATTTCCCAGCATTTTGATTTCTACTCCTGGTCCTGCCTTTTCTTCTTTCACTATTTCCTTCTACACCAATGTTTGTTTTTAATCAGTCCCCCTAGTTCCTGCCCTTATTTTACGTCCCTTTCTACCCCCTTCCTTCTTATTCCCCCCCTTATTTTCCCTGTAGTCTTTCTAAAATTACCCCCCCACCCTCTCCCTCCCTCATACTGCTTCCCTCCCCACCAGTTCGTTTGTTACCTTTCTACTCCCCTATAGGGCTCAAATCTATTCTCTGCCCCAATGGATTGAATTGTTCTTCCCTCTTTCGGTCAATTTCAAAGCATGTAAGAGCTGGTATTTCCTATCTCCGACCTCTTTACCCTTCCAGTCTATTGATGTTCACTCCCCTCCCACCACGAGCTTCTTTGTGACATATCAATTTACCCCCATTTGTTTCTTTTCCCATTTCTTTTAATATTAACCTATTTTTAGCTCTAGTTATATATATATATATATGCATACACACATGTATGTATTTATGCATGCATATATATATATATATATATATATATATATATATATATATATATATATACCTATTTATGTCTTGTCCTTTTGTCCTATACAGTTTGTCACTGTTCCCTCTAAGTGTACTATTTTTAGCTGCCCAGGAAATAGCAACAGTTTTTAAGAGTTACCAATGACCTCTTTTCTTATAGGGATACATATCATTTTAACTTATTGAGTCTCTTAAAAATTTTTTTTTGTTGTTTTGTTTTGTTTTTCTTTTTTCCCTCCTTTTAAATTACCATTTGATGATTCTCTTGAGTTCTTGGACATCAAATTTTCTGTTCAGGTCTGGTCTTTTCATTATGAATTCTTGGAATTCTATTTTGTTGAATGACCATACTTTCCCCTGTAAGAATATAGTCAGTTTTGCTGGGTAGTTGATTCTTGGTTGTAGATTGTGAATCTTAAAACTGCTCAGACTGTACCTTAGAAGATTTGGTTAAGATATTTCCCATTTTAAACAATGAAGGTACTTGGTCAGGAATGTATTGGGAACTTTAATATTACTCCACCCTACTCATTACAGTGCCTTAGGGGAAGATAAAATTGTAAACTCCTTGCTGAACAATGAAAAGTCCCCAACTCATACTTATAGTAAAGCTAGAACCTTAAGCTTGGTCTATTTTTAGATCTAATACAAAAGGGTGCTAAGTACCTATAAAGATTAAATTAATCACTAAAGGTCAAACAACTTACAAAAGGCAAGCTTAACAAAAGAGGTATGAAGTTTTAGTCTAATCAGAGAAGGTGATAACAAAAGAAGATGTGAACTAAGAATGATCAGTCCTGGGGAAAACATCTACTGTGATGGGTAGATGTGAAAATTTAGGGGAGGTGAGACAAGAGAAAATTTTCTTTAAAAGGAAGGAGCTCGAGGTGGAGTGTTTTTAGTTGGAATTTTGGAGTTAGTTAGTTTGGAGCTAGGTCTCTGAAACTCAGTTCAGGAGTTCAGGATTTCAGTGAAGGACTGGAGTTTTTCTTGGGACAAATCTTGTGGTGAGTGATTAAAGACTGACTAATCTCTCTTAAGGCTCAGGCCTAGGCCATTTGCTTAGGCCCTTCATACTATATTTCTCTTATTCTCTCTCTCTCCCTTTCCTTAATTCCTTCATTTGTATTAATTAAAATCTCCATAAAACCCTGCTGACTTGGGTATTTTCATATTTGGGATTTTTTTCCCATGGCGACCACCTATTTTTGATTAAAATCAAAACACTAAAATTATCTTTACAGTTTTGGCAATTTACAGTCTTAAAACCCACATTTTTCACGGTCATAAGACAAATTCCCTTGCTTTCTGGAATATCACATTCCATGCCTTTCAGTCCTTCAGTGTGGATGCAGCCAGATCCTGCATTATCCTCACTGTGGTTCCGTGGTATCTGAATGACTTCTTCTTGGCAGCTTTTAATATCTTTTCTTTGATCTGATAGTTCTTGAATTTGGCTATAACATTCCCAGGTGTTGTCAGTTGGGGATTAAGTACAGGAGGTGATCTGTGGATTATTTCAATCTCTACTTTTTCCTCTTGTTCTAAGATATCAGGGAAGTTTTCTTGAATAATTTCCTGTAGTGTGATGTCCAGGCTTTTTCTTTTGTCATGGTCTTCTGGTAGACTAATGATTCTTAAATTGTCTCTCCTTGAACGATTTTCTAAATCCTCTGTTTTGTGAATGAGATGCTTCATATTTTCCTCAATTTTTTCATTCTTTTGGTTTTGTTTTATAGTGTCCTGCTGCCTTGTGAGGTCACTTAATTCCAGTTGTTTTATTCTGGTTCTTAAAGACTGGATTTCATTCCTGGATTTTTGGTCATCCTTTTCCTTCTGGTCTGATTTTCTTTGGAGGTCATCTTTCATCCTGTTTACCTCGTTTTTCATCTCCTTTTTCTCATCTTTCATCTTCTTTACCTCATCTTTCATCCCCTTTGCCTCATTTTCCACCTGGTTGATTTTGGCTTTCAAGACACTATTTTCTGTTTCTAGATGACTTATCTTAGTTTTTAAGTTCTTTTCCCAATTGTCTTCAGCCTCTCTTAATTGTGTTTTGAATTGCATTTTGAGTTCTTCCAAAGCCTGTATCCAATTTGCTGGGATTTCTTATTTTTCCTTTGCTGATCCCTCCCCCTCTGTTTTGTTTGCTCTTTGCTTGTTACCTGTACAGAAGTTGTCTGTTGTAATTTTTTACTTCTTTTTCTATTGTTTTCTCATATTTACCCCTTCTTTGATTCCTGTATCTGTCTGTGCTCTTGCTCCTCTCATTTTTTTATTGTTTTGGGGCTATCAGTCTCCCCTCTTGGAGCTTTGTCAGATCTCTCAGTACAGTCTCTGGGGGAGGAATGTTGGCTTCCCTATCCTCTGGAGGCTTTTGATCGGATTAAGTTCAGCTAGGTTGGCCTGTATGTGCTCTGAGGCCAAAAACTCCTGGAAGGCTTTTGAATTGAGTCCAGAAGGAGGGTTCCCCAGCTCTGTCCTGTTGTTAAGTTTGAATTTCAGTCCCCTAGGAGCATTCAGTCCGTGTTTGGTAAGGAAGGGTTTTCAGAGGTCTGAACTTTTGCTGTTTCTAAGCTGCCATCTTGACTCCGCCCCCTATATGTATCTTATTGAATTAATTTTATTGAATTAAATCAAGAACTCTGGAGTAGTCATACAAAATCAATATTCTTTATCACTTTAAAACATTTAAATAAGTTTTTATTGATGCATTTTTATATCATTATATTGCCATCCAGCATCCCTCTCTCTAAAAGTCATTCCATATGAGTAGCATTTTTTAAGACAAAAATCAAAAAAGGAAGAATCAGCATAACTCATCAGTATATTTAAAAAGTTTAGAAATATATACAATATGTCACTTCTGCAAAGGGGCAAAGTGGAAATGTCTTCTCATATCTCTTCTTTTGAGCTATACTTGTTCTTTGTCATTTCACATTAATTTTTTTTATCTATGATTGTTCTTTCTTTTAATAGTATTGTTCTAGTCAACATAAATATTGTTTTCCTGATTCTGTTTATTTCATTCTGCAAAAGTTCATGTAGATCTTTCCATGCTTCTCTATATTCATCACATTCATAATTTTTTATGGCATAGTAATATTCCTATATCACAATTTTTTCACAACCCTGTGAGAAAGGCAAAACAAATATTATTATGCTTATTTTACAAATGAAGAAACTGAGGCTCTGGAAGTTAATGGCTTGCCTAAGACCACATAGCTAATAAATATCTGAATAAGAATGTAAATCCTATAACCAGTGTTTTTTCATACCTTGCTACTTGTCTAATGTAAAAATGAATACTTTTATAGATAATGCAGGGTTACCTGGAAGGTGTTAAAAACTTCTTTAGTGTTTTTTTTTTAAACCTTTACCTTCCGTCTTGGAATCAATACTGTGTATTGTCCAAGGCAGAAGAGTGGTAAGGGGTAGGCAATGGGGGTGAAGTGACTTGCCCAAGGTCACACAGCTAGGAAGTGCTTTAGTGTTTTTTTTTAATACATCAATGCATCTGCTTTCTGGAATGTAGGTATTCCCTCCAACAGGGCAGATCATAACAAAAGCATTCTTTCTTACTCTGTGTGACTATCCATGCCATCCATAAATCTTCCTTCCTATGCTGAAGCCCTTCTTCTTAGTCCTCTTGATGTTACATGAATACTAATGAAGCATAGGGACTGCTTCTCCCTTACTGTCACTATATGACTGTCACTATATGGCCAATCTCTCTTCCCAGACATATATTTCTCTGATGATGTCCTTTATGCCACAGCCTATGCACAAATTTTCATAAGTATTATGATAGAATCCACCAAACATCACTTCTTTGTCCGATGTATGACCTACAATCTAAATTCTTCAGAGTTGGTGTTCTATAACTTTGGGCCATGTAGCATCATTGGAAGAATACTGATGTTAAAATCACGAGCCTTTTGTTTCAAGAAGTCTGGGGTCTTAAAAGCACAATTTCCCAAAAGCAATCCAGCCTGATCTAGCCTTACTGTTTACTTTTGAGTTTAAATCACTGGTTCATCCACACTGTCTATTTAGGGGATGTATCTTCTGATAGACTCCAGATGAGCTTGTCTATCTAATGGCAAATCATAATCAAAGTAATAGGCATTCTTCATCCATTGAACTTTTCTTGTATAGATAGGCCAAATGTTTGTGTGTGTGTGTGTGTGTGTGTGTGATTATGGATCTAATTTGAGAGGCTCTCCAATATCCCAGGGCTTGATGTCATACTTACAGTGTCATTTATAAAGAGGATCATCAGGAACGTTGCAATCTATAGGGAATCCCTCTTTTATATGAATTCTGGTCACAATCATACTGGACTTGTTTCATGACAGTGGAAAACAACTTTGGTGAGAAAACATTTTCCTATTTTTGCCTCCCTTGATATTAGTCAGAAATTCATTGTACCAAAGTGGCTCTGTTATTATACCTTTCAAGCTCTCTAGTATTGTTTTTTTTTACCTAAGTGTTGGGTACACCAGTCTTAAAGTTAAGGTTTTGTCCTACTAAGCTAAATGGCTTTTTATAAACAAAAAGCAATAAGCACGTTGGGAGGTTGTATTCTCTAACTTCATTCAGCCACCTCTAAAGAAGCGTTCTACAGTATAATCTTATTTACAAATGTCTGCCTTTCCCTTTTCACAATTTGATCAAGCATGTATATATAGATTATGGGAAAGTAGGCATATAGGCATATAGTTATTGATTTAACAGATGTGTCTCATTTGCAAAAGGAAACTGGGGCAGATGAAAAGGATCTGAACTACAAGGTGATGGTCAATCACCTAGCACTCCCCTTACAGGTCAAAGTCTCCTCATAGTGATCCATGAGTCTTTCCCTCTAAAAGATTCAGGGATTAGCATTTCTTCCAATAACAAACTAATAGTTAAACTTTGATATGATAATCATAACAATAGCAACCCCTGTAATAGAAATTTCAGCAAATCCCTGTTCTTGCCCTGCAAAAGATAGAGGGGGATTTGGAGGTTCATTAGCTTAAAAAATACCTATTGCCTGCTATCCACCTCCAGAAAAAGAACTGTTGGAGTCAGAATGAAGATCAAAACATGTGATTTTTCGATTCTTTATTTAGGTTTATGTTTTGGGGTTTTGGTTTTATAAGGTTTTATAAGATTTTTTTATAATTTTTTATAATTTTATAAGATTACTTACAAAAATGGACATTTTGGAAATATATTTTTTATGATAATACATGTATAACCCAGATTGAATTGCCTGCCAACATCGGAAAGGAAGGGAGGGAGATGAGTTTGATTATAGAATTTAGGAAAACTTGTGTGGAAATTTGTTATTACATGTAATTAGTAATACATATTTTAACAATAAATACCTATTACCTCCAAACATTCTGTTCCCGGTGGGATAAGAGGAATCCTTACAACATAGGCTAGGAAAACAGGAGACCAGCCATACAGGGGATAATCACAGTGTAGCAGTAGGCAAATAAAGGGTTGGGTCCTGGGTTCCCACACACTGGGCTGCACATCATTTCTACAGAAATGATAGCTATAGCATACTCCAGTTTCCTGTGTTCCCCTGACTGCTTGCTCTGGTCAAAAGGACAGAAATGATCTTTCACCCAGCATTATCTGCCTCAAAAGATGAAGGGGATTACTGCCTACACAGTTTCAGGTCCTGGAAAGGGGATTATGCACATGTTTGCAGTCATGCTAGTTTATATCTCTTCACTGCCTCCATGCATGTTGCTCTGTATATTCTTTTATTCCTTCTTCACTTTTAACTTCTGAACATTAACTTGCACCTTGTATTATTTCTACAACTCCAAATCAAAACAGGCAATGCTGACCAACTGGAAAAAAATGTCCCTCGCAGGGCTTGCAGTCCCTGTAGAAATTCTATCCCCAAGATTTTGAAACTACATGCCAACAAACACATTCTGTACATCCTCCCCCTCACTAAAATTTTACAGTCTCTCCTCTTCACGTGCTACTGAACAGAGCTAGAGGAAGTCATCCAACTGAGCTGACTGGGTTAATTACAAATGTATATTATTTAATCTCAGCGGGGTTCTTGATGCAACAAGACAATCCTTTTGCCCCATCAAAAAGTACTCCCAAACTCCTCTTTCTCTTTGAGCCACTCTCATCTCTCTCCTCTCTTAATAGAGGACCTTCTCTCTTACTGTGCTGAGGAAAATGAGGCCATTCCACATGAGCTATTCTTTCCCTTATTTCTTTATCTCACAACCTCTTGACATAATTGCCCACTGTATTTCTTACTTGGTCCTCTTTTACTTCATTTTGATGAAATGACCTTGACAAGGTTATTTGCTCTATCTGTGCCTTTACTCTCTCTTCTCCTTTTCTCAATTAAAATGCCCCTTCAGCTGTATACTTTCTCGAGACTTTGCTCTCTCCCTAGCAAACTGGTTCTTTCCCCACCTCCTTCAAAACAAAAAATAACCCCCTCAAAAAATGTTCTTAATTATCTTAAAAAAAAATTCCAAAGCACAAAACCTTCACCAATTTATCAAATCTTCTCAGGCTATTCTCATTTCTTTTCTATTTCTCATTGAAAAAAAAGCTCTCCATACTATGCCTTTCCTTCCTCACCTCTCACTCATTTGTTCCTCAGACTTTTGCCATCTATCTCCTGCTCTCATCACTTAACTGAAATGGCCATCTTTGAAATTATCAAAGACCTTTTAACTGCTAACTCTGATGGTCTTGTTTCAGTCTTCTTTCTTTTCAACTGACAGCATTTGACTATGCTGACCATTACCCATTTTTCCTGAATATTCTACTCTCTGGGTTTTTATAATACTTGTTTTGTTGTTATTGTTGTTGAGTCCAACTCTACATGAGTCCATGTACTTTTCCCAACTCTACATGAGTCCATGTACTTTTGTCCATGAGGTTTTCTTGGCAAAGATATTGGAGTGGTTTGCCATTTCCTTCTCCAATGGGTCCTTATTTTACAAAAGAGAAAATGAGGCAAAAAGGGTTTAAGTGACTTGCTCAGAGTGACATAGTCAGATCTTTCTGGCTCTAAGCTCAGTGCTGCTCCCAAGTTTTATAACACTACTTGCTTCCAGTCCCCCTCCACCCTGTCTGACCATTGCTTATCTGTTTCTTTTGCTAGATCACCATCAATATCATGCCCCATAACTCTGAATATATCCCCAAACTCTGTCCTGTGTCCTCTTTTCTTGTGTCTAATGTCTCTTGGTGACCTCATCAGTTCCCATGGGTTTAATGATCATTTTTATGCAGATGATTCTTTTCTGAGCTCCAGTCCTACCTCATTAAACTAGGTGATCTAGTAAAATTTAAAAATCATTATATATAAAACAGAACTCATTATCTTTCATGCAAAGCCTCCTCTCTTTCTCTCAAGTGCAGCACTATCTTTTCAGTCTCCCAGGTTAATAACCTTGGCATTCTTCTTAACCTTTCATCTTCTTCCCTTACATCACACAGCCAATTGGTTGCCAAATCTTGCAATTTCTACCTCTACAACATCTCTCACATCCCACATCTATCTCTTCTTACAGCTATCAGCCTTGTTTAGGATTTCATCACTTCTATCCTAATTTCATTGTTCATCAGACTCCTTCATCATGTCCCAGAAAACTCTTCATCCTAGAAAATCACTTCAGCCTGAAATTCATAACTAAGAAGTACTCTCAGTCTTTGTAGCCTCTTTCTCTTGTTAGAGAGCTCCTCTAAGAACCGCTGTTTAAGGAAAGTGTCCAGGCCAGTTATCTCTTTATTTCTCACTAGGCTACAATCCAAACTCCTCCACCATGCCTAAAATGGGAACCTTTCCTCAACCCCTCCTTTCAGCTGCCTTTTATGAGTTCTCTTAACCCTATTAGAATGTAAGCTCCTTCTGGGAAGGCACTGTCTGCTTGTATTTGTGTTCCCAGCACTTAACACAAGTGCCTGACCTATATTTAGTAAGTTCTGGTTAAATGCTTCTTGACTGACTAATTGATCTCTCATTCTCAAGTCCCTCCCCAGGGTAAGTAGTCTCTCCTCCACAGAACAGAAAAAGATATTTTTTTAACATTGATATGACCTACTACCCTAATCAAACTCCACTTCCCTATTGCCTTTAGGATAAAATGTAAACTATTTGGCTTTTAAAGCCCTTCACGATTTTGCCTCCTATATTTTCATTATTCCCTTTCCTATACTTTATAATCCAATCAAACTGTACTTCTTTCTGTTAGTCACACAGCACTATACCTCATCCCACCATTTCCATGTTTTTACACTGGCCATCCCCAAGTGTGGAATGCATCCTCCTTACCTCCACCTCATACATTCACTCACATTCACTTCTTTCAAGACACAGATTGAGTATCAAATTCCCTAGAAAGCCTTTCTTGCTCCTCCCCAAATGGCAGTGTTTTCCCTTCCTAACTCCTTTGTATTTATTTTGCATTTATTCTGTAATTATGAACTCCTTGAAAGAAGAGATTTTTTTTATTTTTGTCTTTATGTCCACAGCACCAGAACAATACTTCATAGATAACAGGCACTCAATAAATATATAGTTGTTTGATTACAGGAAGTACACTGGGATATTTGTAAATATTTATCTTGTACCACAAATGATCTGTAGGCCTTCCTCTTAAATCCTCAGCAACTGGCACAGAGCATTGTTCATATTAGGAACTTAATAATGAATGATAAATTTTCAATAACACACTCTCAAGTTGAGTCTTATTCTTGTCTCATCTAAGCTCCTAATTATTTTACTTTAATTAATTTGTTTATTTGTTATTAAAATACACAGGCAACTCCACCTAAAATGATTAGGGGAACAGGAAAAGAATCTATGTATTCTAAAATATTTACAACATCTCTCTTTGTGGTGGCAAAGAACTGGGAATTGAAGGCATGCTCATCAATTGGAGAATGGCTAAACAAGTTGTGGCACAAGATGATGATGGAATATTATTGCACCAAAAGAAATGCCAAGCATGTTAATTTTGGAAAATCATAGAAAGGTCTACATGAAATAATGGAGTGAAATGAGTAGAACCAAGAGAACATTATATACAGCAGCATAAATATTGTTTGAAGAATGACTTGTGTATGTCTATCTCCAGAGAAAGAACTGATAAATAGATATAAATAAGACAGTTTTATATATACATGTATCTTTATTTCAAATGGTGCCTTCTCTAATGGAGAGAGGGGAGGGAGTTACTTAAGCTCCGAGTTCTTGAATGTGAAAGCAGTTTGTCAGTATAACCCTTCAAAGACAGAGTGAACTTGTTTGTAGATTTTGACATTGCATTCTTATATTCTGTACTGATAAAATGTAACTTCATTCATGTCAACTGTTCTTCATGTTTTATTCTACTTTATGAATTCTTGGTTCCTATTGGATAGCACTAACTGATGTTCTGTGAACTTGACATTCTGTCACCTTTCTGTCTTCACACAAAATATCCCTTATAACTTGGATGCCTTCCCCACCCTTTTTGTGAAGATTTTCCTAATGTCTCCAACTTCCCCTCATCAAATTACATTGTATTTACTTACCTGGGTACATGTTTTAGCCTCCCAGGAGACCTTAAGTTCCTTGAGGACAGGCACTCAATATTTGTTCTTACCACCTAGTTCAGTAGGTAACTAGATAGTATAGTAGAGCACTGGGCTTGGAATCAGGAAAATTTATTTTCATGAGTTCAAATCTGGCCTCAGACACTTGCTCTGTGACTTTGGACAAGTTACTTCACCCTATTTGCCTCAGTTTCCTCATCTGTAAAATGAGCTGGAGAAGGAAATGGCAACCATACTAGTATCTTTGCTAAGAAAATTCTAAAGTGGGGTTATGAAGAGCCAGATATGATTGAAAACTACTGAACAAAAACAATAATGTCTAGTACTTTGTACATAGAAAACACTTAATAAATGACTTTTGAAATGAACTAAATTGAATTATACTATTCTTAAAGTAGGAGGAGGGGGAGGATGTTATTGCACAAAATCTTCCTTACTTCCTGAGATTTAGACTCATTTTTTTCTATTCTGTTAGTCAGTCAACTGGCCCTTACTAGGGATTAAATAAAAGGTAAAAACATGAACCTTGCTCTCAAGGAGCTCATATCCTACACAAATAACTATGTATATGCAAGGCATATTCAATATAAACGGGAAATTTTTATTGTTATTGTTCAGTCTAACAGATACTTTGTGACCCCTATGGATCACAGCTATCCATAGGGTTTTCTTGGCAAGGTTACTAGAGTGGTTTGCCATTTCCTTTTCCAGTAAATCCTTTTGGGAGAATAGAGGGAAGGAAAAGGAGAGGCAGGAATGAGGACCAGGAAAGGCCTCCTGTGGGAGGCAGGATTTGATCTGTATTTTTTTTTTTAAACTTTACCTTCTGTCTTAGAATTGATACTGAATACTGGTTCCAAGGCAGAAGCACAGTAAGGGCTATTCAATTGAGGTTAAATAGCTTGCCCAGGATCACACAGCTATCCAGATTTTAACCCAAGTCCTTCTGACTCTAGGCTTGCCTCTCCACTGAGTCCCCTAACTGCCCCTGAATTATGTCTAAAAGGGAGTCTTGGAAACCTGGAAGTAGAAGAAGGGAAAGCATTCCAGGCACAGGGAGATGGCCAGTATAAATGCATGGAGTCAGGAGAAACTGTCATTTGAGAGGAACTGCAAGTAGACCAGTGAACATTGGTCATACAGTACATAACTTAAAGTATAAGGAGCCTGAAAAATGGGTTCCATTTGGAAGCCTCTGGAGTTTATTGAGTAGAGGAATGGCAGCTGAGTAGAAAAATATATTGGAGTGGGAAGACTTAAGATAGGGAAACCAACTAGAAAGCTAATCTGAGTAAGAGATGAGGTGGATCTGTACAAGAACTGTGAAGGAAGAGAAAGGGGACATATTCAAGGGTGTGTTGTGAAGGTAAAAGAATGGCAAATTAAAATATGTGAGGTGAGTTCAAGTGAGGAGTGGAGGAAGATACTGGGTCCAGCCTGGTGACAGGAAGGATTGTGGTACCAAGGACAATAAGAGGAAGCTTGTAGAGAGGGAAGGGTTGAGTAGGAGAGAGAATCCATTCCTAACCAGAAATGCAGAACTCTAAAGAAATAACACATTTTCTCCTCAGCTTTCTCTTATGGTATAAATAGTCCTAATTATTTTAACTGTTCTTCTCCAACCCTTTCATCATTGTCATGTCCCTACTTTGGAGTTTCTCCAAGTTCTCAGTCTTACTTAAATTTCAATTTGCCATAATGACTTTATATACTAATACTGATTTCCAGTGTATAAGCCTCCATTCCGATTTAATGACATGTCATTTATTTAGCACCTATTCTATGGAGCAATGTACTAATTTTCACAGAAACACTAAAACAGAATCTTGGAGTTGGAATGGACCTCAGAGGCATTCTCTTCCAACTTAAACAGCTTGCTTCATTTTTGGATAGCTCAAATTGTTAGGAAGTTTCTCCTTACATCAAGGTAAAATTTGCTCCTTTGCAACTTCCACCTAGATTTTGCTCTTTGGAATCAAGAAAAATAAATGTATTTCTTCTACTAAATAATAGCCATTCAAATCCTCGAAGATAGCTTTTCTCTTCAGGCTAATCATTTCCAGGTTTTTTTGGGCCAATCCTCATAAGGCATGATTGAATTTTAAGAGTCTTCACTATTCTGATTGCCTTCTCCTGGATGTTGTTCAGTTTATCAATGTCCTTCCCAAAATACTCAGTTCTGGTATCCAGAATTGAATATAATTCTGACCTAAGCAGGGTCCAATGGTGCTATTACTTTCCTAGTCTTAGATGAAATGCCACTCTTTATGCAGTCTATGATCACGTTAGATTTCATGGCTAACATATCCCATCACTGATACATCTTGAACTGGTAGTCCATTAAAATTCTCATATCTTTTTCTGATAAACTTCCATCTAGCCATGTTTCTCTCATACTCAACTTATGAATTTGCTTTTTTAACTCAAGAATATGTATATTTTCTCTTTAATCAAGAAGTATTTTTTCTTCTCCTTATTCAATGAATAAAATAATTCATTTTATTTTTCCTCTTCTAGTCTGAAACACACACAGCAATTCATATTGGATAGTCACAAAGGGAAAACATCCTTTTCTCTGTATTTTTCAGATGATGTTTCCAATGCCTTCTGAAGATAATGAATTAAGGGAGACATCCGAAACAGACAAAAATTGGCCTTGCTTTGGCTATATTGTAACAGTTAAAGTAGTGGTTGGTTTAAACTGTGACCAAGGAAATATGGTTTCAAGACATCGTCTTGAGTTAAATCAAAATATAAAGTGGTCACCAGGGAAAAATTCCCAAATATGAAATATACCCAAGACAGCTGGGTTTTATGGAGATTTTAATGAATACAAATTTAAGGAATAAATGAAAGAGAGAGAGTAAGAGAAAATAATAGGAAAAGGACTAGGCCAGCCCAGGCCAGCCTAGGCCAGCCTAGGCCCAAGCCCTAAGAGAGAGATCAGTCAGTCTTTAATCCACTCACCACAAGATTTGTCCCAAGCAAGATTTTAGTGTTCAGAGAGACCCTCCAGTTTAGCTCAGGAAGCTCCACTTCAGCTTCCAAGGCTGCATCTTTCCTCAACTCTCTTGAACTGGTTCAGACAGCTCCTTTGAAAGAGACTTTTCTCCTATGTCACCTCCCTAAATTCTCACATCTGCCAATCATGGTAGATGTTTTCCAAAAGACAGACCATTCTGAATTCACACCTGAGTAGACTAAACTTTTAAGTAATTCACACCTGAGTAGACTAAAACCTCACACCTCTTTTGTTAAGCTTGTCCCTTGCTAGTTTGCAAGTTGCCTGACCTTCATAGGTACTTAGCACCTTCCTAAAAATAGACTTAGCTTAAGGCTTTTGCTTCACTAAAAGTATGAGTTAAGTACTTTTCATTGTTCAGTAAAGAGTTTACAACTTTATCTTCCTCTAAAGTATGATTAAGTATGGGTGGAGTAGAGTTCTCACATTCCTGACTAAGTCCCTTCATTGTTTAAAATGGGGAATGGTCTTAACCAAGAGTTATGAAGTAGGGTCTGAGAATTTTTAAGATTCACAATATCTGATGAAATGTCTCAGTCAGGCAAGGACAATTGTGTCTATTTCTGTTGTCTCTCTTGATTTACCATTTCATCACTCATCTGCTTCACAGGTACTGTTCCTTTGTTCACTACTCTTCAGAGTAGTCTCCTTCTCAAATTGAAGCATATTGAGGAACTGTAGCTAGATGTTCTAATAATTCTCTGAATCTTCATCAATGAACGAGGTCCAAAGCATTGTAGGAAGTTTAGTCCAAAGTACGTCCCCTTTATTTCTTCATTAGTTTGTATAATGCCTAATGAAATGCTGAGCACATAGTAAGCATTATTACATTTTAATTCAACCAAACTTTAGTACTAAAAGTAGCAATGAAAAACTGGAGTTGTAGCTATGTAGCTTGACCAAATTTTAAAACATTAATTCCCCTTTTTTAGCCTAAGTTCTTAGAATTATAAGATTGGAGAAGTCAGGATTTGGTATAAATCTCTTTTTTAAACCCCTACCTTCTGTGTTAGAATTAATACTAAATATTGGTTCTAAGGCAGAAAAGTAATAATGACTAGGCGATTGAGGCCCAGGGTCACATAGCTAGGAAGTGTCTGAGATTTGAACCTAGGACCTTCCATCTTAGGCCTGGTCCTCTATCCACTGAGCCACCTCATTGCTCCAATAATACTTATAAATGTTAAATATTGAAATTAATATTTTACCATGCATATAATGACTCTTGAAAATTGTTTGCATTTGTGTATTCATTTATATGGGTATTTATTACACCAGTGCCCATGATACCCCACACCTTTATCTTCATAGGTTGCTTTCATTCAAAAAATTCATCTGGTAAAGAGCTTCTCTAAACTTAGCTAGTTCATTACTTGAATGAGAAACACAGTCTATCACAGGGCCTATACTTGAAGACTTTCCAACTTGGTAGGACCTGCCAAAATTGGCAGTCTGCTGGAGTAGCCTTTGAAAATCCTGGGTCCCCTCCAGGCCAAATGGAATCATTGGAAGAACTTAATGGTAATGATTATTTAATAATATATGCCAAGATGAATCTATGCACCCATCAGAAGAGCATATGATTTAAGATATTTTTCCAACAGTTGTGATGTATTTCTACTGATCTATGCATCTCCTCTTTGCCAGCTCTCCTAGTGGGTAATGACTTTTACAAAATGACTGCCTGGCCAGAATTAAGGATGCAAAACCAGGAACAAAATGAAGCCAACTGGCCCACTAAGGAAGTAGATTCATGATCTAGATGTTAGTAATTTAACAATTCAACATTTATTATGTGCCAACTCTGAGCAAGGCCCTGAGAATACAAGTAGAAAAATGAATCAGATCCCTGATATTAAGGAGTTTACATTCTCCTGGATCAGATATTCATCAATGGAACTAAACCATCACAGACATAATAGTGTGAATTTTTCTAAACTTTTTATTGACTTGTGCTTGCAAAGATATTTTTAAGTGGCACTGATTATACTCTTAAAAACAGTTGGTGTTTTTAAATTTAGTTCCATATTTAAATTATAAACTTAGCATCACTGAAGAGACTTTTATTCAATAAAACTAAGATGGGGTATGCTACTGGAAAATTTCAGTTCAACAATTATTGAGTGGTTACTCTGTATGATGTCTTATGTACAAGACACAGTCCTACCATTAAGAAATTTGCATTCTAATAAGATGAAAATAATAAGACATGTACACAAATGATTATAATGCAATGTAAAGCATGGAAGGGTGTTGTGTCGTCCAGAACAACTTGTTGTTGTTTTTTTTTTCTAAGCTTATCTTTCTTTGCCCAGGAGTTTGTTGAGTCTTTGGTCACTTCCCCTTCTCTTGGCCTGCTGTTCACTTTTTCTTCTGCCTTGTCTCTCTGTAATGCTCCATATCCAGAAATTTCCACACTTAAAGCATTCTAGGCTAGAAACTCCAAATGTCTTAGCTGATCTGTATCTATGAACTAGAATAAAAAACCAAACAGACATCTTTCAATAAAACTCTTGGCCATGACTCTAGAGTTGATCCAGGAACTTCTCTAAAACATGCATACAGGATTCCTAGACCACTGCAGACACCATCTTCCTGTCTTAGTCAGAACATCTTTGTGTCTAAAGCTTCTTGTTGACATTTCTGAGCACATCCCTTCCTTTCCCCTTCCTAGTTTCACTTTGAAGGTGTTTATCTTCATTCTAATGTGAGGGAATTTGGTGGGCTATCTTAATTTAACCCCAGAATAAAGAGTCACAGGACTGCTCAAATACTCTTCTCTTGATGTTGGCAACTGTCACACTATTAATCATCTCCAATCAGTTCACCTAAAAGTATTTGTTCAACACCTGGATTGGTTGGTTGCTGTCATTTGTACTTGAAGAGGATCAAAATGACACCGTTATTGATGATATCTTTTGACTTGGGCATAAATTAGATTTAAATGAGGCAAAGTGCACAAAGTCATCAATCTCATTCTCTCGTACAGTCATCAAAGTCTAGTGGCAAAACAAAAATCAACATGACTGGTGATGGTTTGGGAATGCAGGGCATGATTTTGACTTCTTCAATGTCTAAGCAAGCTCTAAGCACATCCAGGGCACCTGTTTCTGCTACATTGGTGATCTATCGAACAAATTGTTCTCATTAGCCTATTCTATAGGAGAAAGTCTCCCCACACCTGGGGTGGACATCCTCCTAAATCACCAATGAATTTGAAGCCTGTTTTCACCCTCCCCTTGGTTTGGCCTGCTTGTTGAGACAGTTTAATGAGATGTGGTCCTGGTATACCTCAGTTTCCTGGAGCTAGAGGTGAGACCTGGGTGAAAGGTGGACACCAAAGGAGGAGGGCAGCTCTGAAAAGGGCTTAACAAGCTCTCACACCAGAGGTACTAGTTTCCCCTAAATATCCCATAAAATAGGTATTAAGCACCTGCTGAATGTCAAACAGACATTGTGCTAGGTAACCCAAAAACAATGACAAAAATGAAAGAATCCATAACGAGGAGTATATTCTACTCTATTCTGTTGTTTTGTGTTATGCCATGCCATATCACACCACATCATGTTATATTATAAGCATACCAATAAGTATGTACTAACTAAAAACAAAGTTATTATAAGGAAGAGTATGAGCAGCTAAGGGTGGTGTATAACAAAATGCTTCATGTAGAAGCTGCTGCTTTACCTGAATTTTGAAGGAAAATAAGGATTCTAAGGGGCAGAGATGAGGAGAAAATATTCCAGGCCTGGGAGATCGTCAACACAAAGGCAAACTGAGATGTGAGATGGAATATCATATATAAGGAACAATAAGCAGCCCAAGTTGGCTAAAACATAGAGTCTAGGAAGGAGAGCAGGGTATGATAAGTTTAAAATGTCAGAGTAAGATCAGGTTGTGAAGAACTTTAAAAGCCAAACAGAGAAGTTTTCATTTGATCATAGTAGCAATATGGAACCACTGGAGTACAGGAGTGATTTGATTAGGCTTGTGTTTCAGGTACATATTGGGCAGATATGTGGAGGATGCATAAGAGAAGGGAAAAAAGTGAAGCAGGAAGACTAATTACGAAGCTCTTATACCACTCCAGGCAAATGCTGATTAGGACCAGAGCTGATGTGATGGCTGTATGAGTAGAGAAAAAGAGGTAGATGGAAGAAATGTTGTAGGGATAGAAACAAGAAGATTTGTAACCAATTGGATGTGTAGACTGAAGGAAACAGAGGAATCAGTGATGACTTCTAGAGGGCAAATCTTGGTGACTTAAAGGATGTCAATTCCTTGGACAGAAATAGGAAAAGTTCAGAAATGGGGCTGGGGGGAGGATGGGTTCAGGGAAAAGATAATGAATTCTCTCATGTATATGTTGAGTTTGAGATACCTATAGAACATATAATTCAAAATATCTAATAGGCAGTTTTACCTCTAGTTAAGTCAAGTCCTTGTATTTGAGGCCTTCAAGAGTTTGGATCATCTAATTCTGTGAAACTCTATCAGTCCCAGCAACAGATTTTAACAATATGCAAAAGAGTTGAAAAGAGTTATGAGAATTTACAGGATGGAGAGACTACTTTAGCTAGAGAAGATCTGGAAAATCTACATGAAGAATATGATATTTGAAATGGGTCTTGATGGAGGGCTTGGATTTCAACCTTTAGAGATGTTGGAGTAGATTCTTCTGGGAATGTGGAATGAAATTAATAAAGGCACAGAAATTAAAAACTTGGGATATGTTTAGTGAACAGTAAGTACACTGGTTTGGTTGGAACAGTGAAGTCAGTGAAGTATTATGAAATAAGCCTGGAAAAGCAGATGGAAGAATGACTGTGTAGAGCCTTGAATGTCACACTAAGAAGCCAAATGGGGCATGTTTGAAAGACTTCCAGACCTGTAAAGGGTTCTGGATTTCTGACCTGGTCTGTTACTTACTAAGTGTGTGGCCTTGGTCAGGTAATCTCTCTGGGTTTCAATTTCTTTTCCTATAAAATGGGGCTAATAATGCTTATATGACATACCTTATAGGGCTGTAATAAGGAATGTGTATTTTTTTTAACCTTTTCAAGATGAAAAGTTAGATTAGATCAGGAGTTTTTAATCTTTTTATGTCAAGAATCTTTTTGGCAGTCTGGCAAAGTCTATGGACTCTTTTTCAGAATAATGCTTTTAAATGCAAAAAATTATCAAATATTTTTAAACATGTTTAAAGACTCCAGGTTAAGAACCCCTGGCCTAGAGGATCTCCAGGGTTCCTTCCAACTCTAACATTTGTGACTTACTTAATAAACAGTAATAGATCACCAAGAATTTTTGATTAGGTAAGTAGTATTGCTCTTGTAACTAAGGAATATTAGTAGAATGAGAGAAAGAAGAGAAGGCATTGCAGTAGGAATACAAAATTAATTTAATTATTTTCAAGCTTCTTGTAATTTTATCTGTAATTATTATTTATGATTTTTTAGCAAAGGATCAAATAATTGCTCTCTAGGATAATAGATCTCTAAAAATGCATTATAGTAAGAACAATGAGAATTAGGCCTTTTTTTAAAAAGATGCTACAAGAGGTCCACATTTACCTTCTGCTACTTATGTATTAAGGATAGACAAGAATTAATTTTTCTCATTTTTTTATTTTACTGGTCTCTGTTTCAATTAGAAAAATTTAAAATATCTGAATGCTTTGTGATACTTTCAAAAGAATTGATTGATTTTAAAGAAACTTGGTCCACTATGAAAATTCAATTGTGGCATCCTGAAACAAGATGGTGGCTGACAAAATGAATATTTTGATGGACTTCTAATTTTATTAGTGTGGGTAGGAGAAAAGATCTAGAGCTACGAGGGACCTTTGGCATTATCTAATCCAACTCCCTTAATTTATACATGAGGAAGCTGAGGCCCAGAAATGTTGACTTTCCCAATTTCACATTACTATTAAGTGTCAGACTCAGGATTTGAAATTTCTAACCTATCTTTGCTTTCCCATCTTTTGTGATTCTTCTGTTTCCCCTGTATATCTCCCATTGGGGTTCTATCTAATGCTAAGGGCACAATAACTAATAATTGCAGTGTTTTAAAAATATGTGTGATAATTTTATGTGTTCATAGAAATGAATGAGATACACTTAACTCCAACTGCCTAGTCCTTACCACTCTTCTGCCTTGGAAGTGATGCTAAGCATCAATTTTAAGACAGAAGGTTTTAAAAATAATTAGTAGATTTCTAATTGTAATAAAAACCTCTTGTTTGGCCATTATGGTTAGTCAGGAATGTAATACAACAACAACAACAATAATAATTAGTATTTTAAATGTGTTTTTAGGTTTGGAAAGTGCTTTACATATGTTAACATTTCATTTTTACAATAATCCTGGGAGATAGGTGCTATTATTATCCCCATTTTAGATTTGAAGAAACTGAGACACCAAGAGGCTAACTGACTTGCTCAGGGTTATACAGCTAATAAATAAATGTCTGAGTTTTAACTTTGTATTTTTGAAACAAATTTAAATTTCTAGGTTTGACAATAGGATCAGAGTTCATCTAATCCAATTCCCTCATTTTACAGATGAGGAAACTGAGGCCAATTAAGGTTAAGTGACTCAAAGTCATACAGGTAGAAAGTAGGAGTGATAAGATGTTAATGCAGATATTCTTAATTCCAGACAAATACATTGCAGTTTATGACAATAGAATGTGAACTTATTATTTGTACATAGAAAAATCATACTTTTATAACCCATTGAAGTGACTTAATATGGTAAATGGATCAGGTATAGTAAATAATTAATATATATATATATATTTGCTTCATAAAAACAAAATTCTAATCCTACAAGAAACTTCATGGCCCTATGGTGGGGGCAGATTAATGCCAAAGAAATATGAACTGATTTTATTTCTCAACTAATTTGATCCTTCTTATATTCACAGTCCTGTGGGGGACAATTTTAAGTGCTCTCTTAAAGAAGTAACCAGAGACCAAAAACTAGATATATATTAAATAAATGGAAAGGCAATTGCTTTATGCAAAGAGAACAAGATTCTGGCTTCTATCCTAGAAGACTCTATGATCCTTTGGTTAAAAGCTGGACAGCAACCAAAAGAAGCTGAATATTCATGAATTTAGAAGGAATTGTTTACAGAGACAGGAACAAGATGACATCTAATGAAAGCTTAATTTTTCCAAATCATTAATCAGGGAGTAAGTATCTGGACAAATGCCACCAAAAATACACAATCTTTCTAAAAATTATGAATTGATGCTTGCATGTAAGTAGCTCATTTCAGAAATTCTTTTATCACCTACTATGTTTCATAGTTTTACCACTTTTTGACCTACCATTGTATGTTAGAAATGTTTAGGAATAGCAAAGTCTTTATCAGGGGAAGAATCTGCAACATATTATTGTGGATTGTGTTGGAGAAAAAAGGCCACTCATACTTACCTCAGCTCTGTAAACACCCATCAGTGGTTTCAGGTAAAGTAGAGTAGGCCTAAAATAATCTGTTTAAATAGACCTCCCTCCATGTCATATACAGAGTTCCATATGTTTGAAGTTATCCAAGAAGGCAAGTTGTGCTGACAGCAGTAGCAAATTCTATAACCTCATCCTTTATTTGTCTCTTGGCATAAGTGATTAAATTGTCAAATGGAAGAGGGAGAATGATATTGCTGTTGACCCACAATCTCTTATTTGACAATATATAGAATAGTGAAATTAAAAATTATGGCTAGTCCAGCTACATCCTTATTTTAGGAGAGCAGATTTCCCCAAACTAAGTTGAGATACCTTTGGACACGCCATCTCTTTTATTCTGGATTTCCACTCATATTAGTATGTTGTGGGTTTTAATCATAGACCAAATTGTGAAATGTGATGTTTTTAAGTCAGATTAGAATTTGTTCATAAAAAATTAAAGATGGAAGGGAAAATATTAGCAAGGAAAGAATCTTTGCAATAAACATCTCTGATCAAGGTTTGATAGCAAAGATATATAGGGATTTGATTGTCTGTATATATATGTAATATATACAGATACATATGTATCTATCTACATACCTGTAGATACATATTATCTGTAGTATATATTATATATAGATACATACATGTGTCTGTATATCTATAATAGAAAGATAAATATGTATCTCTATATTTATAATATATCACATGCTCTACATATATACTGTACATGCCTACATGTAGAGTTACACATACTACACACATGCATGCTCATGTTATAGACACATACATAGAACCACCCTGAATATGAGTAAGATAGAGATAGAGTCAGAACGAGGGCAAGAGAGACAAAGAAAGAAGCAGGAAAAGAGGGATCTGAAAGAACATATTTGAGAATGGCATTGGCTAAGCTGGAAGTGAACAGAAAAACACTTTGGAAGAAAAGGGATCACTTAAGCAGATCGGCTCGTTTGTTTGAGAGATTGTGCTCAGTTATAGGTTAGTCAAATTGAGCACAGTTCACCTGTTTTAGGAGTGGAAATATCTATTCAAAACAGAAACTACATTCAGAAAAAAAAAAACCCAAAACACTTTTACATATAGTTCCTGAGATAGAAACACTAAGGTTTATAGTTTCAGCATGGTAGCTTCCCCTGAGTACGTGAGTCTTTCCTTCCTAATCTCATGAGAGATTTCTTTAAGTGCCTACTCTTTCCCACATCTGCAAAGTGCATTTCATGTAGTCCAGGTTTGTGTGTAGAATACGATCTACTGAGGATGCCTATGTTTGTTTTATAAGAGTAGCTGCGGTGTGGTGATCATTTCTTTTGCCTTATTTTAAAGTAAATGATTATGTTTAAGAAATAAAAGTTTTGTGACTGTTAAGTAGATGGTTTTGTGCAAAAGGAAGACTTAAGAACTAGAGTGCTGAGTAGGAGAAGGAAATTCTACTTCCACGGTTTGTCCTTAGGTCCTGAGAAAATCTGAATGTGACTACATGATGGTAATCCTTCTCTGGAAATCTAGACCTTTAGAGGTGATAGCAAAGCCTGCTTGGAGAGGTATGCACACACCCTGAGTGAGAGATGTGGGGTAATAATACTGTGTAGGTGGCCACCCTGTGTACCTGTTATACTGGAAACCACTGTAGAGTGAAGTAAGAAGAGCTAACAAAGCAATTATATCCTGACTACGGAATTGTAAAGGAAAACAACTGTGTGTGAAAGACTTAAGAATTTTTATTGAGGCAGTGACCAATTATGATTCTAGAACAATGACGAGGAAGCATCTCTTGATGGAGAGACGATATGGACTACAGGAACAGAATGAAACATGTTTTTTGTTTCTTAGGCAAGCAGGGTTAAGTGATTTGTCCAATGTCACCCAGCTAAAAAGTATTTGAAGCTGGATTTGAACTTAGGTCTTCTTGATTCCAAGTCTAGTGCTCTATCCACTGCATCACCTCGGAGCCCTGAGATATATATTTTTATACATTACCGATACAATACAAATTCATTTTACTTGGTTATATTTGGCATAGAGGAAGGTTTCTATTGGGACAGGGAAAGAGTTAGAAGGAAGTGTGTATATGTGGGTGGTTAATGATAATGATAAAAAAAGAAGTGACACTGAAACACTTATAAAAATACACAGAAGAGAGGAGGAAGGTCAGAAGGGGCCATGTATGAGAATATAGTTTTAGTACTATCTTAAAGTTGATACAGGTATCCTTTCCACATTGCAATTTTCTCCATCACAGTTTCAATATGTTGTGGGCTGGCATAAGAAATTAAATGAAAACTTTGGGGAAGTTTTGAGGAAGTTGCAGATGACATACCAAGGCATGACAAGGAAAAGGTTTAGAAACTAAGAAATGCATAAAATATATAGTATCATATCCTATCAACATATTTTATCTTTTGATACCATAAATATATATAATTTCTTGTCTAAAGTTAAAATAAGTAAGAAGTTAGAGTTTACAAAAAGAATGAGTAAGCTAGCAGATGACACACAAAGGGCAGAAATGAAGAACTATCAACATTGACCTATGTGTAGTCTATGACCAAATAATTAACTCAAATTTAAAATAAGGTACTCTAAACACCCCCTTAAAGAAAAAGAAAGAATTCAGATTTCTTCTCTGGTACTGAAGAGAGAGACAAAAAAATTTATATAGATTTTCCAGATCCTGACCCCTGCAATGTGGAAGGGATAGCTGTATATATGTGTATATACTGTTTTTTTTTTAAATTAAGCTATCCATGGTAGATTCGCAGTTTTATATGCAATTATCCTTTTTATGCTGAAAATTTCATATTTGTTGATGGCAGCCAAGTATGTTATTTTAAAAATATTTATTTTTAAAACTCTAAAGCAAGACAACCAGTATCTGTTTTCTAAAAAGAAAAGAAAATTTAAAATCTGAATTACAATAATCACAACTGAACATGGGTCTCCTAACTGGCTACCTCATTCTCATTTCTGATGAGCCAGACCTTAGGCAAGGGACAGTGTAGGGAAATGGTAACTAAACCCTTTATAGGTTAAAGACAACTCCCACATAAAGTATCTGGTTTCTAGGGACTCGATACCCAGCCCAGAGAGTTATAAGGAGAACTGGATCATAAAAAGAAGGGGATAATAAAGGTCAGTGCCAGTAAAAGCAAGGACACCCACATCACAGTATCATAGAATCTCAGACTTGAAAGGGACCTCAGAGATCATCTTTTCTAAAACATACTTAAAAATAATCATTTCTGTAATCCAGTAAACAAGTGATCAACAAATCTCTTCTTGAATTCCTCTAGTAAGGGGGAATCTATTGTCTCCTAAGGTAATCCATTCTACTATTGGATAATTTTAATTGATAGAGGTTTTTTTTTTCCATATCAAACCTAAATTTCCCTCCTTTGCTGCCTTTACCCATTAATATTACTTCTATCCACTAGAACAAAGGAAAATATGGCTAATCTTTTTCTCATGTATCAACAGCCCTTCAAATAATTGAAGAGAGTTATTGCTTTGCCCTCAGTTGTTTCCTTCTATTAGCTAAAGATGCCTACATTGTTCTCTTTCAAAGATCAATCATGGTGGCTATCATTCTTAGCAATCATATTTGTCAGTTCTTTCAGTATACAAGAATGTAAATCATTTAGGCCAGATAACATGAACTCACTAGGGGAAAATATGATCTTGTACTATCTCATTTATTTTGGGTATTAACATCCCATTAGCTATTTGTGTTCTGTCCTTTCCAGTTCAAAGATCACTCTTCTTAGTAGAGAAAATTGAGTTGCAACATCATCTCACATACATTAAATAACAGTTCTTTCTCTTTGAATCTTCTCAGTCCCCCCTCCAAATATTTAAAAACAAGCAAAAAAAAAAACCCCTCTAAAATCCTCAAATTCTCACTTGAGCCATCCAACTCTGCTATCTAATATTTTATATCTCTCTTTTTCATGGCTAAATTCTTTCAGAAAGTTATCTACAATTAATCTCCAATTCCTTTCCTTTCACCTTCAACTCTACAAACTGGCTTCCAGCATCATTACTCAACAGAAACTAGTTTCTCTAAAATCACCAGTTATTTCCTAATTGCTATTTTTAATAGTCTTTTCTCAATCTTTCTCCTTGATTTCTGAAGTCTTTGGCACTTTCAATTACCCTCTTTCCTTGGATATTCTCTCCTCTCTAGGTTTTCATAGCTCTTGATTCTCTCTTGCTATCTGACTATTCCTCTAATTCCTTAGCTGGCTCTAAGTCTACCCTATTAACTCTGGGTATTCCCTAAATCTTTCTTATCTTTTTCTCCCAAAATATATAGATTTGTGCTCTTATTATAACTCTGAAATTGGATGTCCTCTAAATATTTTAAACTTAAAATGTCAAAAATTGAATTCATTCTCTTTCCCCTGAATGCTCCCTTCTTCCTAAATACTTATATCTATAGAGGGTACATCATGTTCATAGTCACCCAGGCTTGCAACCTAAGTGCCATCTGTCACTCCTCACTCTTTTACCTTTCTATATTCAATATAGAATGTTGACCTCTTGATTTTTACCTTTGCAATATCTCTCAAATACTCTTGCTTCTTTCCTCTGATACTGACACCACCCCAGTTTAGCTAGACCATCACCACTAGATTATTACAACAGCCTTTTGATTGGTCTCCCTGCTATAAGTGTCTTTCCACATCAGTCTACCATTCATTTAGCTATCGAGGTCTGACTGCAATTCTCTCTATTTAAAAAACTCTAGTGGCGCCTTCTTATTTCCAGACTCAAATATAAAATCTGCTGTTTGGTTTTTAAAGACTTTTATAACCTCATGCCCTCCTCTAGTCCTCTTACATCTTACTTCCCTTCATGTACTCTGTGGTCCAGAGATACTGTTCTCCTCATTGTTCCTTGAATTATATCTTCTGATTCTGTAATTTTAATGTTTGTTCCCTATGTTTAAAATGCTTTCTTTTTTCCTTGTCTTTATTTCCTTGTTTTCCTGAAGACAATAGCAATAATCCCATCTTGTATAAGAGAACATTAGAGTTCCCCCTAAAGTTAATGTTTTCTGTCTGATAATTATCTCCAATTCATCCCATATATAACTTCTATGTACATAACTATTTATATGTTGTCTTCCCCATTAGATTATTAAATCTTTGAGTTCAGGGTCTGTTTTTATCTTTCCTTATATCCTCAGAGCTTAATATAATATCTGGCACATACTTCGCATTTAATAAATTCTTGTTGACTTGAATTGAATGACTAGAACATGGATGAAGAGAAAAAGTATTTGCTCTGAGCTCAGATGAAAGGCTAGAGACAGGGTATGCTAATTTAAAAGTAGATGCTATAACCTGAGAATGGGGTAATTTGTCAAGGTTTTGATTGTGTTGAACTCTACTGCTCTCTCTGGTTTGAGAGGAAGAGACCTAAGGGGGGAGGGGGGAAGATTAGCTTTGCTGTGAGATGAGGCTTAGCTTTGCTAGAAGTGGATTAGAGAAAACAGTATCCCCTGTTATTAAAAGACCTGGAGAAAGAGTCTATGATCCTTTCTCTATTTACTATTAGAGAGAAAGAAACATCTCAGATTTCCAGAGCAAATCTGTGTGCCTCAGCAGTTCTCTGGTTTAATGAATTTTTTTTTTAATCACTGAAAAAGCCTAACAGCTTCTTAGCACCTTGACAAGGGAGGCTGTGACAAGAGTTTGTCATTGATAAAGTGGCCTGTCAACAGGGAATTGGCTTTGTCCAACTGGAGAACTGGAAGGACTATAAGGGGAGTCAATGACAGAGAAGTGATTTTGCCCAGTAGGTAACACATGGTCTAGACTTTTCTGTATAGAAAGCAAAGATATCAAGGACTATCATCCAAGCTTTCCATAGATGATTGAGTGTTCCTACTTATGTACCTCCCTACTAGGTTTCCATAAGAATTGACCTGATTTTCTCTATGGATACTATGTGCATCAGTGGGACAAGATGACTTGGGTTTATCTGCAGATTGTTGTATTGTCTTTTACTGAGTAAATTTTATTCCTGTTCTTGACTTTTATTGAGTATGTGATATGATCATTCCAACTTTTGACTTATTGTTATTTCATTTTTAAGTTGATAGTATTATTGTGACATTGATTTGAGGAAATGGTATAGCAGTGAGGACTTAGGAGACATGCTATTAAGTAATGGGAGTATATCTAACCTCAACCTCCATCAGACTCGCAACAGAAGTACTCCTAGGACTTTGAGAAAATATTTGAGTAGTAGTTGGGTGGTGGCTGCTCCTCTGGAGATACCAACTGTTAACTTTGAAAAAACAGAACTATTTAATAGACAAAACAAGTCTTTAATCAGGAGAGGGGTAGTGTTCAATATTTAGGCCTCCACACAGTCAAGTGCCCAAAACCCACACAGAGTCAAGTGCCCCAAAACCATACAGAGTGGAAGGCCTTGGCACTCTGCCAAAACAGTATCCCTGTATCATAGTGCACTGAAGAACAACAGAACTTGGGCAACTTATATACCTTTTGGGGGACCAAAGGAAAGGGAAATATGGTTGATATGGGGCATTTGACCCTATAATGGCTACAAAGAATGAGAAGTACAAGACAGGATTATCCAGGAAAGGCTGATGCTTTACAATGAACACAAAAGGGAAAGATCCAGCCAAGGACTAGGACACCTAGAAAAGGTCTTTGGCACAATGGGAAAAACTACCAGGACACTTAAGGCAGGACACTAAGGGTACTTAACATCTGATTGAGTCTCCTAGCCCAGCCTAAGGGGGACCATCTATACTTTAAGGTCTATTGTTAGTCTGAACTTGTGAGTCTGGGATCTCCCTGGGGAGAAACTCCTCATGTGCAAAGTCAAACTTGGAGTTTCTAAATTTCAAGTTGCTACAAACCAGGGGTTTCCAGATTTCAAGTTGACACAACCAACCTGAAGAAATACATTCCCTAAGAGAAAGTATTTTTCATTCATTCATTCAATGTCCATCTCAAAGTACCTAAGTGTAAAGATATAGAATGAACAAACTATGCGTTTAAATGTACTCCAATTTACTATTTTAAGGGAAATAAATATAGGTAGAAGAGAGTAAACAAACTATATACTGAGAAGAATGAACAAAGTAAGGGATAAGTTTGCAAGAAAGAAGGATTTTAGGAGATATCAATGACCATAACCATCTTATGAGTCAGCATATTAAAGTGTTGACGTCTTTTAATGTGCTAATTTCCACAGACAGAATTAACAAAGGAAGTTGGGTATTTGCCTCAAGCACTAACAAGCAAATGTGTGCTTCCTTTCTCTTACATTCCACCTATTTCCTAGCCAGGAATCTGCCATCCATAGTCCTGTGATTGTTAAGTTCCTACCTATCCTGAGGCTCATCTTCTCACTGGGGCAGGGTAGTCTGTGTCTGGCATGTTCCTGTGGTCTGGTGTCCTTCCCATATAGGATATGAGGGTTCAGCAAAGATTTGGAAGTGATGAGGGCATATGTAGTCTCTCCCAATAGTAAACTCACACAACCCAATTTATTCCCTACACTCTTTTGCTCTGCCTTCTCAATGCTCTCTCTGAATCCTTTATTATTTAAAACAACATTAACAACTGTCCATTCTCTTTCCTTTGTCTTAGGATATTCATTGAAAAGTTTTCTGTTGGTACCCCCTCCAAGTCTGGCTATTTCATTTCTTACACTATGGAATATAGGACCAGGGAAGGAGTTGACATTTTCCTTATTATCTACTGTCACTTTTCAGACCCTTTCTCTAACCCCATCTACTTAGCAACCACCTCTCTTACTTTAAAGTTCATTCCCTACCCATATAAAACCTTGTTGTCACATATGGACAGTCAGGTCACTTTCTTTCTTCCCTCTTAAGTTCAGTACTCGTCTCCCAATGTTTTCCACTTCAAAACTCGTGGTCTTCAAACACCCTAACTCAGTTTTTCATTCTTCCTTGTTACTTTTCTAATTCCTAATTATGTTAATTTTTTATCAATCCCCAAACCATTCAACCTAGGACAATGGCTCCATGTTAATATGGTTACTAAACTAATAAGAGGTTATTATTATGATTATAATTATTATGATTACCATGAATAATTAGCATATTATTCAACTTTAATGTTCTGATGATACACTTTAGAAGTCTTTTAATACCTTCCATATAATTTTATCCTCACAACCAGAACAATCTAGTTAAATAGGTTATTGTTATACCTGTTTTACAGATGAAGAAATTGAGGCAGAGAGAGATTAAGGGATTTGCTCAAGATCTGTGACTGAGCCAGTACTAAAATCCATGTCTCTTGACTTCTAGCTCTATTCTCTTTTCACCAAATCATACTCTTACCATTTACATGTACATACATGCATATCTCTATCTGCATACATAACACATATGCCACATTTTCTGAAATGACACTAGTAGGCATCATGTGAAGAGTGAATAGAAAGATGACTTCAAACCAGGAAAGACCTGGCTATGGGAACCTGGGACAGGCATTTCAGCTCCGAATACTCTAAACAATTTTCTAAGACTATATAAGTTGTAGAGAAGGGACTAACTCATATAAGGGAGTTTTCTCATTTGGGAGTTTCCTGTACCATTGAAATCATAGTCTAGCCCCAAACTAATTGTTAGGCAATTTTTTTAAAACCTGAAAATCTCCTTAATAACAGGTGCAGCCAGTGTTACACCACTCTATCTATCACTTTCATTATAGCTTTTATTAGAATATGGCCTAAAAGTGAAAGAGGTTATTTTTTTTAATATCTCTCTACTGTCCCTTTGAGTCAAAGACATGACATGTCTAAAGCATGGATTCAAGTTGTATCACATCATTAAAAATCACGAGCATTGATCAATATCCATAAATAAATTGTGTGACTTACTTTGATATCTTGACTAATCCATTATTTCATCAGTAGGGTTACTCCTCCATGTCTTTTAATTTAAAAAAAAATTACTGTATCTAGAATTTTATTTTCTTTAAATTATTTAAACTCATGGCTTATCAATGTGTCATTCTTATCAAAGTTATTTTTTATAGATTCTGTTTAAGATCTACTGATGCAGTGGATATCTTCATATTAAAAAAATGTGTGGAGATAGTGTGGTATAGTACAAAAGCTGGTTTCACTTAGGAAAACAGATTCAATTCCTACCTCCAACTCATATGGCTATGGCGGGACCTATGGTTATGGACAAACCACCTTATTCCTATATTGATAGAAGCAGTTTCTTCCCTGGAAGTTTCCCTATTCAAGTGTAATCAGGAATATTAATAAACACAAATATTCAGGACAGATTACTATCAATCTGTTGCCTCCCATTCTTACTACATGATCAGCCCATAATCCTTTCTGGCCACATAGCTTTGAAAATATCTTTAATGCCACTCCTTGCATACATGGATCAATACTAATATATGGTAGCTTCTTCATGTCCATGTGTCTTCCCATTACCTTTGGGTTATTTGTAATTTTGAGTCTTCAGAGACTGTGGTGTTTCACAATAAGCAGACATATAGTATTACTAGGAGACTGTTAGAGAGCCATAACATTTCTGAATTTAAAATGGGCTGTGGTGTTCATCTAATCTCTAGTAAATGTTTGTTATTGCACTACTTATTCTCCGACTAAGAATCTCCTCTATACTATCTTTAAAAAATGGCCAGTTGATCTTCACTTGAAGACTTCAAGTTGGGAGGAACCCACTACTTCCTATGGAAGTCTATTTTATTTTTGGATTGTTCTGATCTTATCAACTTTCTTGAATAATAAAACAACTGTTTTTTGCAGAACTATAGTCTATCTTGATCTTTTCTGCAAATCTTGAATTAGCTGATTGTCCTGCTCTGATCATACACATACAAATAGATACATATCTGTACCTCTCTCTCTCCACAGTTTGGGCATATTCATCTATTTTTTTCCCTCAGCATCTATGATAAGGCAAATTTATTATTTTGAAGAGGCAGTGAATACAGTGTATATGAACAGGTGTATTTGGAGAACTTCAACATCAAAAGAATGCTTAAAAAAACTTCACTTAATACTAATATTCAGGGGTAGTGTTGAATAGTTTCAGTAGTTTTACCTTAGAATCATTGCCATTGATTGAAGAATGCCTTAATAGCTTATCTGCATTTTATTCTGACTTTCAAAGAATCAAGAAATGATTGACATTTGGAATTAATAGTCCCTTTACTTCTCATGGTGAGGCTATGTTTTCTGCTTCAGAATATGGTGGAGAAAGGTAAGTTTGTGAGGCATCTGTGAAGAATTTTTGTGTTGACAGAGAAAGGGTCATACTTTAAATAGTAACTTTATGTAATAGAAATGATAATGTAAATAAAAAACTTTTTTAGAGCCTCCTATTTGAAGTATTCCTATTATCTTCCGCAAAATTCACTTTTATGCCTTTAGCATTTTTAAAGGGCATTGACAGTGTATTGTCTTAACTTTTTTGCATGTAAATAGTTCATGAACAAAGATCTACAATCTAGTGACACAGATTGCTTTGTACATAGCCAAGTTCAACAGGAGAGTTGCAATGATCCAGCTGGTAGAAGGGGGAGGGAAGAGGAAGAGAAAGAGACAGACAGACAGACAGACAGATACTTTGGTGGGACAATTCTTTCACAGTGTTTTGGGTCATTTAATTCAACTCTGTTGGCTCCATAAAGATTAAGATTTAATCTACTGAGGGCGGCTGGCTTCCCTGGGCATACACAGTGTAGGTTAGTTCTAAAATCCAATCTCTCTCAACATAAGAACCACCAAGTGGGGGTTGGGTGGTGAATGAAACATCACAAAGCAACAGGAGTTAGATTTCCACTCCGGGCTCTAGACATCCCGAGCAGAGGAAGAGAGTTTCGTGGTCGAGATCGCGAGTACTTTCACTCATCTCTAGTTTCTTACCTGCTCGAGCCTCCCGACCCCCCAACAAAGAGAGTGGAAAGGGACGCTTGGGATCCCAGCTTCCTCACAACTCCCTTTGTGTGCCAGCCACCCCATTACCCTTTGTTATCCATAGCCCCTCCCAGTAAAGAGGGGGAGTGTTGGGGACCAGACAAGGAGAATGACTTATTTAATGTTTTCCGGGTGTGTTGGGAACGAACACCCAAGGGCATCTTTTCACCTCCCAGAGTCCGATACCCCCTCCTCCAACAGGAATTAGCCTAGCGAAAGGGAGAAAGGAGTGGGTGGGTAGGTGGGGGAGTGAATACCATCCCTTCACCCAGACGCTCCCCTCTCTTGCCCTGATTGGTTAGCGTCCTCTGATTGGCTGAGGGGTCTGCACGTTGCGCAGGGATTGGGCGGCGGGGCTGTCCGGCGCGTGAATGTGGGAGCTGGGGAAGGGGCGTTCGCAGCCTTAGGAAGTGGTTTTTTTGTTGTTGTTGTTGTTGTGGGGGGGGGCGGGGAAAGGTGTCGGGAGGGGACTAGGCTCAAGGAGACCACCAACTAGAGCCAGGTCTGGCCTGGTCGGGTCGTACCCTAGGCTACGAAGATGACCAGGGGGGTGGGATCTGATGTGGGGCGGAGCCCAGGAGCAGTGGCGGCCCGGGGAGGAGGGACATGCCTGGTCGCCGCCCCCTCCACCTCCTCCTCCTTTTCTCTACACCCCCCCTCCTACCGCGAGCTGCGAAAGGGGCCAGAGAGGCGGTAGCAGCAGCGGCGGCGGCGGCAGCAGCTGCTCCATCCCCATCTTCCTTCTCCTCCTCCTCTTTCTCCGCCAACGAGGTTGCCTCCGCCTCGGGAGCAGGTTTACCTAGGGAGTGAGCGAGGGAGTAGGCAGTAGGGCGGGCGGGCTGGGGAGAGGAGGCTTCGGCCATGGCTACTACCACCAGCACCACCGGCTCCACCCTGCTGCAGCCCCTCAGCAACGCGGTGCAGCTGCCCATAGACCAGGTATCCCCGTGGGGGGTCGCGCTCCCCACGACCCTCCCCTTGCCCCGCCCCCGCCCCGCCCCGCCCCGCCCTGCTAGTCCGAGGTGTCTGTAAAGGGAGCGAGGACCAGGCATCGGGTGGCATTTTAGTCTTCACCCCCCTCCCCCAATTAATTGCACAGGAATCTTGGGGAGGGGGGTGGAGGATAGGTCAGAGGAATTACCCCCCCCCCACCCCCAGTATCCAGTGTGCTTCTCAACCCGAGGAAGAAGAGGGCGATAAACCTGATATTGTGCAATCACAACGATCTCCTCTGTGGCGGTCTCTTGTCTCCAGTCTCCCCAGCCCCCATCTCCATCCGCACCCCCCACCCTCCTTGGCTTGCGGGCGGGGGGCGGGGATGGGCAAGAGTTCCTGTTCAAGGCACATTGTGGTGGCTATTTATAAAAGAGGAGCGTGTATGGGGGGCGGGGTAGGGGGTTGTGGTAGTTATGATGGAAATGTACCTCCCTTCCCTGCTCTGGGGTCCTGGCTAGGTGCACGCACCCCGAATGACCAGCCTGTAGTTGCTTTCGTTGCAAGGATGTGCCCAGGTCTGTGGGGGGTGCCGAAGTCAGGGTATGTGGAGCTCTCGCGCGCATCTGCCTCTCTCAGCCAGCTGTGCCGAGCTGAGCCTCTGGGCCATTCCCTCCCAACCCCTACAGGAGTGCACCTGTACAGATGCATTTGGAGCTTCAGGGTGAAACTGTCAGTGAGGGGATGGAGGGACCGACAAATAAGTCTTAGGTGTACCTGCATATTATTTGAGCCCTGGTACACTTCTAAAATATACAGTTTGCTTGTCTTACTGTGTGATGCGCTAAAAGTCATCAGATTTAGAAACACTTTGGGGCAGGGAAAAGTAAGGCAGAAAAGTGGGAATCTTTGGTTTCCCAGCTGAAAAATGCGTTAAAATTTCCTTTCTAAACGGAAGTTTGATGTATACGTGCATGTAGAATTTAGATGTATCCTAATTTTACCTTACTTGTAGAGGAAATATTGAGGAATAGACGGTTGCAGGAAAGCATCAGTTTTATCAGGGGAAAAAAGTTTCAGTAGTTTTATTGGTGAGGAGAGACTTTGGAAGTGTTGCTAATTGCGGGCGGGTTAAAGGATTAGCACAATTTCAAGCCAAAGATAATTAATTTTTTAATTCTAGTTTAATGTCATCAATGTGCCTTGATTTGGTAAAGCTACAGGACTTTCTTAGATAAATATTACAGAGTGTTCATGAATTGCCCTTGATCTTTAATGTGTTGCTTTCATTGATGTCACGAGGAATTTCACATAAGGAGGAAGGGGTTAGGAGATGACCTCTGTGTTTGAAACTGCTTCTTATGAGACTTGATTTCCTAGGGAATATGCCATTGGTCTTGGCAAAGTTTTAAGGAATTCTAAGGCCAGATAGGTAGGCAAAAAATTAAAGCTTTTTGAAATCTTAGCATTTATTTCATTATTCCAAGCTAAAAGTTTTATTATTTGAAGTCATCATTTGCTCCTTTTTAAAGTTTCAGATGAACTTTAAATAGTTTTTAATTTAAAGTAGTAGAGTAAATACCTACACTTTATGGTTTTTGATTAGTAAAAAATTTTTAAATGAGGTATCACCCCCCCACCCCCCAAAAAAACTTGTAGAACATCAGTAATACTTAATGGTTAGCATTCTTATAAATTGAACTATATTTCCTAATAGTAATCCTATGGTGAAGGAAAATGTTATTCACTGCTGTCAAACTAGGTGGTAAAAATTAAATGTACAGGTAAAGAACGAATCAGAACCCAGTTCAATGAAAATTTCTTTGTCTTTTAAAATAGTTTCTAACTTATGCTTTATAGTATCCAAATGGTGGGATATGACTTTCAGTGCTTCACATTTTTTACTTTACTAAGTCGTTGTTTATATCCACCAGCATGATAGCAAATTGGCAGTGTATCAAGAATTCCCATTATACCTGTGGAGAAAAGGAGGCAAGCTAGTTGCTTATTTTCTTGGTCATAGCTAAAGACTGTATTCATGTTCACCTGTCATCATGGCAATGAGTGAGAAAGCATTTTTTTTCTTCTGGTATAATCTAATATATGCTTATGACTTTTAAACTTTTATTCTTAATTCTTTTTATTCTTTGTAACAGCCTTTTTGAACTCAGTCATGTCATGTTAAAATCATCAGGAAAAGCAAGGGAAAAAATGGGCTTAAAAAAAAAAGTTGACTTCTAGATCATCTGTAGGTGATCTCCAAACCCTGTGAGATTTGCTTTTCTCTTGAAACCTCTGACCTGATAGATTGGAATATATTGGCTGTGTTATATATATTTTCTAATCATGAGTCTGGATTGTGAGAGAATTTGATCTGCCCAGTTAGGCATTGAGAGAGAATATAGGATAATCATTGCATAAGGGCTTCCTTTTTATAATGGTTATAAAAATATTTCTTAGAACAATGGCCTTATCTACCTAATAACTTAACCCAAACATTAGACAAGGTTTAAAAAATAATTGGTGCAGCTTTTGGATCATTGACATTTCATTGTAAAAATGTTAATTTTAAAATAGTCATTATTTGAAGATCTTACATGCAAATATACTATATACAACTATATTACATTCATATTCATTTTTACTTGAAAAGGAACCTCTAATAAAAAAAAGAATTTATTATCACAGTGAAAACAGTGAGTTGGTTAAAACCACTGGGAAATGAAACATGTTATATTCATTTTATGTCCATTACTTTACTATACAAATTTAGAAAATTATAAAATACATTGGAGGTATGAAGAATCAAAGGCACATTAGGGTGAAAAGAGAAAAATGACTTTTCATGGAATTAATGAAAAAATATAGAACAAACTAGAATTTAAGTCAGATCAGAAAATAAGGAATGTTGTAGAATAATGGTTTTAAAAAGTGCAAAAGAGTTTAAAGGCAATGTTTGATTTAAGAATAAAGAAGATGAAAGTTACAGTCTTAACTTGGATTAATTTGTGAATTTTATTCATGTATTAGTTCCATTGATTCAAACTGTTGTCCTGCATATCCTTATCTGTATCCTTTCACAAATTCTCTTGACAGGCATTTACTCAGTTTATTTCACCAATTTATTCTTATCAATCAGGAAAGCTATAAAGGGATAGTGGATAGATCCCTGGCCTCTGAACCCCACCATTTAGACTTTCTATATGTGTGACCCTGGGACAGTCATTAAAATGCTCAAGGCAGTTCTTTAAGATTGCTAAGAAGGTGGTAATCTAAATTGGTAGAGCCACTTTGCACATGTTGTAGTTCCCAGTCCAGGTTCTATCTCTGCTCTTAACAATAAGATCTTATTTAGGTGAAGTATTTACCCTATTGTCTTCCAGAAGAAAAACAACACATATTTAGATGACGTATAAGAGGTTTAAATATGAAAAGGATTCAACATCCTTATGACATTTTCTAGGATGTACATTAGGAATTTATTTTCAGAATTATATGTAGTAGGTGATATTGATAAAAAAGATTCATAAAGTTTTCAGGATAAATTTAAAAGACAACTATATTATCTGCAAAAAGGACAGGATGAATATTTTTTTTAAAAGAGAATTTAGCTTATTTCTTTGATCATTAAGATGTATTTTAAAGGAAATAAAAAGACAAAAATGAATGCAAAAATTGAGATGAATAAGAGAGGATATTCTATTATAGATATTCCTAAAAAAGCCCATTTTTAGAGGGCTTTTTAACTGCTAAATTTTTAGAGTGATAAATTGTTTGTAAGTTATCTACCCTTATCATTATCTGAAGAATTTCTGAGGGCATCACCTTTCTATGCTTTTGTTTTTCAGCCATTTTGTTAGGAACCATTGGTATTAATGCTATCACAACTGAGTAGATATCTCTAAAGTCTGATCTTTTGAATGGAATGTGGCAAAAGGCTAGTGAGGAATGGTTCATATTAGAGTATAGAGTCACTTTTGGGGGGAAGATTATGCTAACACCTTTTTGTGTGTGTGTGTGTGAGTAGGTGAAATTTGAAAAAGGAAGATAATACTTGAGAAGGAGGGAAACTCCTTAATTTTTAAAAATTTTATATTGATTTCACTTCATTATGCAACTTTTTCATGTTTTACACTCATTTTAAATAATTAAGGTACTCTGCCTCTCAAGTGCTTTTGTACTTTCTTCCATAATTTTCTGAGTTTGTAATGTATCCTTTTTTAAAAAAATATTTATACATAGTTTATCAATTTTCTCTGGAGGTCGCTAGAATTTTCCAGCATGAGTCCTTTGGAGTTGTCATGATTGTATTAATCAGAGTAGCTAAGTCTTTAACTATTGGGCCTTGTTACAATATTGCTGTTATTGTGTGCCCTGTTCTAGTTCTATTCACTTCTCTTTGCATTAGCTCATATGTCTTCCCAGGTTTTTCTAAAATCATCCCCTTCTTGTTTCTTAGATTTATAGCATTTTATCACAATCCTATACCACAGCTTGTTCAGCCATTCCCCAATTGATGGGCATCTCCTTAATTTCCAGTTTTTTGCACTACAAAAAGAGCTTTTATAAATATATAAATTACATATATAACATAAATATAAAATATTCATTTTTAAATATAGGAATCCTTTTCTTTTTTTTTTGGTGGTAGTTGGGGGTACAGACCTAGTAATGGCATTGCTGGGGTCAAAGGGTATGTAGAGTTTTTATAACCCTTTGGGCATAATTCAAAATGGTTCTCCAGAATAGTTGGGCCAGATCACAGTGCTACCAACTTTATCAGTGTACCTACTTTTCCACATTCCCACCAGCATTTGCCATTTTCCTTTTATGTCACATTAGCCAATCTGATGGGTGTGAGCTGGTACTTTAGAGTTCTTTTAATTTGCCTTTCTCTAATTATTATTTAAAGCATCTTTTCATATTACTCTTGAAAACTGCCTGTTTTATATCTTTTGCCCATTTATCAGTTAGACAACTGGCTCTTATTTTTATAAATTTGGTTCAATTCCTATGTATTTGAGAAATTATCTTTATCAAAGAAACTTGGTGTAAAACATTTCCCCCTGTTTTCTGCTTTCCTTTTAATTTTAGTTGCATTGGTTTTGTGTGCAAAAACTCCAAAGTTTGAATTTCACATAATCAAAATTATTTGTTTTATTTCTCGTGTTCCTCTTTATTTTTGTTTGATCATGAACTCTTCCTCTATCCATAGATCTGATAAGTTTTTTTCATGCTCTATTAATTTGGTTGATATTACCCTTTATGTTTGAGTCATGTACCTGTTTTGAACTGATCTTAGTATATTGTCTGAGATGTTGGTCTATGCCTGGTTTCTACCAGACTACTTTCCAGTTTTCCTAGCAATTTTGTTAAAAAGTGAGTTGATGCCTGAAAAGCTTGAATCTTTGGGTTTATCAGATATTAGATTACTGTGGTCATTTACTACTGTGTGTTATGTATCTAATCTGTTCCACTGATCTACTACTCTTTCTTATCCAGTACCAGATTATTTTTATGATTACCACTTTGTAATATAGTTTGAGATCTGGTACTGCTAGGCTCCATTACTCTTCCCCCCCCCCCATTGCTTCCCTTTATATTATTGACCTTTTGTTCCTTCAGATGAATTTTGTTGTTATTTTTTTTTCTAGCTCTATATAATAATCTTTGGTAGTTTGATACAGCAGTGAGTAAGCCTATTAATTTAGGTAGTATTGTCATTTTTAGTATTTGATTCAACCTTTTCATGAGCAATTACTATTTCTAATATTGTTTAGGTCTGTATTTGTATAGTGTTTTGTAATTGTGTTCACCTAGTTCCTATGTGTGTCTTGACAGGTAGACTCCCAAGTATTTTATCCTCTGCAGTTATTTTAAATGAAATTTCTCTATATCTTCCTACTGGATTGCAATGTATTGCTAATTGATACTTATTGGTTGGCACTTAACCAAATATATGACCTTACCTGAGTCACTTCACCTTTAAGGGCCTTGACTTCTGCATCTGTAAAATCTGAAAGTGTTAGATTGGTTGACGTCTCATCCCTTCTGGTTTTGATGTTTTTTCACTATGAACATACAAATTAATATGTTACGTGAAATTCAAAAGCTAAAGTGGTAGTTGATAAAACATAAAGAACACTTATTTTGGAGGGATGTTTAGGAGAGATAGCCACTCATTTATGGCTTATACTAGATGACCTTTGAAGTCTCTTCGAAAGCTAATATTGGGTCTTTTTGCTGGGTAAGCAAAAATGAAAGCTACTAAAGTTTTGAATCAACAGCTTGATTTCAACTTAGATTTTTGATATTGGACAACTATAAAACTTTCCAATAGCTGATTTAGACCAGAGTTTCAATACTTTTTAGTGAGGAATGTCTACTTTTCATTTTCTCAAAGTCTGTAATTATTGTGTAGTGGAGGCAATGCTGGATTGAGAGCAGTGTAATCTTTTAGGTCTATGGTGATTAAAGTTATATGGTGATAGACTTATAGTAAAAAATCTCATAGTAGAGTGAAGATAGATCACAATTGGTACCTGTACCTCCCATTTTTCAAGAGAATCCTGGTCAGCTATAAAGACAGGAATTATAGTGTCTGAGGAATATCTGTTAACTCTAAAGAACTATGATTTCAAGTTTTGAAATTTACCAGATGATTCTAAACTATTTAAATGACCTCCATTTTGGTTTTCATCGTGGGAGACAAGAAATATACTGTAGCAAGAAGTAGGTAACCACTTTGTAGTATTAGCAGCAGTAAACAAAAAGCTCACAGAAAAATAAAGAAACTTAATAAAGGGAGTGCGAACACAGCTTCTTCGTCTTTCTTTACTTTTTTTATTTTATGTGGTTATTCCTATTTTTGTTCTGTTCTCTTACAGTTATTTATAGAAAAAATAAATTCTCAAAAACTTCTTAAAAAGTTTACTTTTGGGGATTATGCCACTTTCAGAAGAGGCAGGCTTCAGCGAAGGCTCATAATAGGGATTTATTAAGTAGGCTCATAATAGGGATTTATTTAAAAACACACACACACACACACACACAATTGCCAGAGTCTCTTCTGGTCAATGCACACATAAGCATGATTATTTATACATTTTTGTGTCCATAAAACTCCTTTTTAGTGAGATTCACTTCAGGGTTATGAGGTTTTAAAATTGATTATTAAGGCAATGTGATACAGTAGGAAAAGTCCTGAATTTGAAAACTAGAGGACCTTTGCTTTTGTCCCAGCTTTGATGCACTAACTATATGAATCTGGGTTAGTCACTTTATTTTTCTGGAATTCTGTTTTATCATGAGTTAAAGGAGTAAGTTTTATTTGATCCATATCTAAGTAACATAGTTTTCTGGAATTAAATTTTATCATTTGTTAAATGAGTGGGTTGCACTAAATTTTCTTTAAATGTCCTTATGTTCAGTATTCTGTGTTTTCTAAATCAGCAGAGTAGACTGTATTTTGGAAAGATTTATGACAAGAAATGGAGCAAATTATGGTTTTCTGCCTGATTAGAAAAATGCAGCTAACTAGAAAATCCATATCCTAAGCATATTATTGTCCTTCAGATTTTAAAATCATAATCATTTTATTAATAATCATGAAGTAGTTACTTTTTTTGTTTTTCTTGCTAAATTGACTTACTGTTATTACTTCTTTGTTCATCTTCCCTTCAATGCAGAGAAATAGGAAAACTTAGACACAAAGATTGGCTGGATTTAGGTAGAATTAGAATTCAATATAAAAGAAGTCATTCATTTTCTTTGATTTTCAATTATGTAAGATAGAGATAGTGCAATGAAGATATTTTATTTTGAAAAATTCGGTTAAACTTCTGAGCATATGCCCAAGATAATGTTTTTATGAGAATTTTTCTTTATCATTGATAAGGCTGAAGATACAGGTAGGATGGAGTTGGCTTCAAATGATAGCTGTATTACTTTATAACTCTAGTAGTAATCAGAGTGACCTTCTCAACTTTAAAATTAGGGGTTTGGAGTAAATGAACTCTGGGGTACCTTCCAACTCTAATTTTATATTTTTGTGATAATTGGTGTACTTTGGTAATTTTCAGATGACCCAGATTTGGAAGAGGTAGTTATTATGGTTGTTATCAGATTGGAGATTTCCAAGGCTCTCTATAGGATTGTGGGTAGGACTGTTACTGACATACATAATTTTTTAGGGCCAACTGTAAAATTTTTCATTTAGATTAAAAAAAATAGTTTCACAATTTCTGTGTGCTTGTGGGGCTATTAGTGAAAAATGGAGAAGGAAGAAAGGATAGGAAGGGAATCTGGTCCAATAGTAATTCACTTGAAAAAGATCCAGGGCTTTCCATCAGTACAAGATCAGTGTAAGTCATTTGTTGAAACATCTACTAAAAAAGCTACTTCAGTTGTGGAAGGTCATATTACAATCCACTGTTGGTGTAGTACATAAAGAACTGATCTGGGAGTGGGGAAATTATGTTCAGGTGACCCACCTGATACCCATTAACTCTGTGACTCTGAGCAAGTGACTTAATTCCCCAGTTCAACAAAAACTATACAATAGCAAAACAGTGGCCCATCTTAAAGATGAGCTTCTTTGCCAAGAATTCCTTATATTATTGAAATGACAGGTCTGGATCTGCCAGTTCATTGAATGGTGTAGTGAGAAGAACCCTTCAGATGTTCACACAGGGTTCTCCTCACTAAGATACACCTGACAGAGGAGAAGGTTGATGTGGAGGGACAGCTTTGTGTAGTTAGGAGTGTGGTTGATGGCAGACAGAAAGATGGCATCAGAGTTGGTTTCGGATGTTGACTTGTGTTGGATATAAGTAAATGTTATATGTTGTTTTCTTTTTCTATGTGAGAACTCCATACATACTGACCAAAAGAAGTTCTCATTTGAAGATTTTTTTTTCTTTTTGCATTTTGTAGGAGTTTGTACATGACAAGGGTCACAGTTTTGGAAATAGGCTTGAAAGTTAACACCCTTTAAAAATGGAAGGTTGGAATTTCACACTGCTAATGTTACATTCTGTCTGCAGATCCAACAACACAGCTGTGCATTGGTTTACATAGAATGAAAAAATAGCCTTGATAAAATATCATTTAAAAATGTTATTCAGCTACTATGGAGTAATCCCTAGAAAGACTTGTAATAATCTAATTTATGCCTATCCAATTTAGACAAAATCCTGTATCTTTTTACAACTCTGAATTTGGCACTTAATATATTTTCTTGGACTATACATGATGTCATGCCTGCTTCATCCCTGGAACTACTAAATCAGTTGTTTAAATCAACTATACCATGAATAGAAGTGATAACAGGTTTTTGGTGAAAAAATGGGGTAGGGAGGATTGAGAATAAAGATTCTTGTAAAAAATATGCATAGTCAGGTGAAACAAATTCCTACAAGATTCATTTCCAAAAGGTTATATATCTTAATTTACACCATGCATTTATCCCCTCTGAATTAGGAGGCAGGAATATTCTTTGACATCTATTTTTTTTGTCATTGTGGTTTGTCATTGCATTGATCAAAATCTTAATTTCTTAAGTCTTTCAAAGTTGTTTGTGTTTGCAATCTTGTTGCTATACTTTATACGTTGTTCTCTTGGTTCTGTTTATTTCACCCTGCATCAGTTCATACAAGTCATACATTTCCTTGAAATCATCCTTTCATTATCTCTTACTGCATAGTCATCCATGACATTCATATACTATAATTTGTTTAGCCATTTTCCAATCAAAGGGGACTTCTTTGTTTCCATTTCTTTGCCACCACAGAAAGTACTGCTGTAAATATTTTGGGCCCTTTTTCCCCTGATATTTTTGGAATATGGGTTTGGTAGTGTCTCTGAATTAAATAAAGGATATATACAGATTCATAGATTTTTGAGATAATTCCAAATTGAATGTCTGAATGGCTGGACCAATCTATTGCTCTAGTTGTTTTACCAAGTATATTGATGATCATGTTTCCTCATGGCCTCTCCAATATGTGTCATTTTCCCTTTTTGTTAATTTGGCCAATCTGATGTGAATGTGAAATAGAATCTTTGTGATGCTTTAACTTAAAATTTTCCAATTATAAAATATATAAGTGGAACATTTTTTCATATGTCTACTGATAGCTTAGATTTTAGCCTTAGCAAACTGCCTGTTCATTTCTTTTAGCTGTCAATTGGGGAATCATTCTTATTTTGATAAATTTTGACTTGTTCTTCTTTTGGAAATGATACCTTTCAGAGAATCATGATGTAAAAATATTTTCCCCATTTACCTGCTTTTCTAATTTTAAATTTCATTAGTTTTGTTTATGCAAAACCTTTTTAATGTTCTATAATTCAAATTGTCAGTTTTATCTTTTTTGATCATCTTTATCCTCTGGGCATGAATTGTTCTATCTGTAGATCTCAAAAGTCTTTCCTTTCTTGTATAACTTGTTTATGATGTTACTTTTTATGTCCAAGTCATGTGGTATATGGTATGAGTTGTTGGTCCATAACTAGTTTCTGCCACACTTCTTTCCACTTTTCCTAGAAGTTTTTTGTCAAATAGTGATTTCCATTACTCTAATAAATTGAGGTTTTGGGGTTTACCAAATAATAGGCTACTGTGGTTGTTTGCTTCTGTATGTTTTATAATTAATCTGTTACACTGATGGATCTTTTTAATTTCTTAACTAAAATAAAATAGTTTTTGATGATTGTTGCTTTATAATATAGTTTGAGATCTAGCATTCCTAGGCTCCCTTTTATCTCATATTTTTTAATAATTTTCCTTAAGATTCTTAAATTAATGTTCCTCTAGGTGAATTCTGGCATTTTTTTAGTTTTATAAAGTAATCCTTTAGTAGCTTGGTTGCTTTGTTAATGTGGAACTTAAAAAGCATAGTATGTCAAGAACAGCTGAGAAACATGAATATTCTCTTCTATTTCTGTGTAATAATCACCAGAGATATATAATTTTTAACTTTTCCAAAGTCTATTCATCTCCTTAACTTTTTATTGTTTATTTTTTGGTTTTATTTGTCTTTGTATGAAAGGAATACATTGAGAACCCCTCATTTTTATACCATCATGGTCTATTTCTACCAGTAAGTCATTTAACTTTTCCTTTAAGTGTTTATATGAAATTCCATTTGGTTCATATGTGTTAAATATGAGCACACTCCTTGCTCACCACCATCTTCTTTGCAAAGAGAAGACAGAGAGCAAAGAAAGGAAAAAGTTAATTAAAAATTAATTCACTTTCTTTGGCAACTTTCAACATAATGTAGCTTCTCTAATTTATCTTTTTTTAATCAAGTCTGTATTTGTTGTCTGGTCTAATATGCATTCTTCTATCCTTCTCTGCATTATGAGTATTTATCCAAGTCACATTCACAGTTATGAACATAAATAATATATTTCTCTCCATCCTATTCTTTTAATATCTTTTCCTTTCTTTGTCATCTGCTTTCTCATCACAAAGATGTTGCTGGTGAGCAAGGATTGTGTCCAGCATCAGCATTTTGCTCAACACATTCTGTTTTTGCTCCCAGAACCTAATTACAGGTCCATACTCTTTTTATATTTTTCTTCAAAGTCCACTCTTCATGGTTAGAATCTGCTTTGTTTGTGATTAATCTCTCTATCAATCTTCTCTTCCTTTAATTCTACCTTCCCACTTCTAATTTCCACTCTATTTCTCTGCTGAGTGAAATATATTTCTGTACAAACTCTGTGTGTGTGCATATTTTACACTCCTTAGACACATTCAGATGAAAGTGAGGGTCTACTTTGATTATGTGAGGAAATTTTCACTGCTCCTTCTACCCCCTTTTCTCCCTCAAATTCTTTTTCTTCCCTCTTTCCCTAAAAGAGTATTAATGCTCAATGAAATCATTCCTAGGCTCTTATTTTATTCAACTCTCTGTATGACTCCTGGTATCATGAGGGTCCTGAAGGAACAGTTGTTTCATCTCTCATTATTAAAATATAGCACTCAATCCTTGTTTAGACCCTCCTAATTGCTTGCTCATATTTATCTTTCTTTATTTTAATTCCTATATAAAATGTCTACTCAGCTCTGGTCTATTCATTAGCAAAATTCAGAAGTCCTCTGTTCCATTAAAGATCCATTTTCCCTCCTGTAGAATTAATCTCCATTTTGCTGGTTAAATTATTCTTGATTATAAGTCTATATGTTTGGCTTTTTGGTATGTCTTGTTCCAGTCTCTCCATTCTTTGTAGTAGCAACTTTCAAATTTTGTTTAATCTACCACTGACCCATTGGTGCTTGAATTCTTTCTTTTTTTTGGATGCTTGTAATTTGTTTTTATCATAGAAGTTCTGAATTTTGACTATGGTATTCCTGGACATGTTCATTTTGGGGTTTCATTGAGGAAGTAGCTGGTGGATTCTGTTTTCACTTTGCCCTCTGTTCTAAGAGATATGGTCAGTTTTCTTTTACAGTTTCTTGAAATGTGATCTCAGGTCTCTTTCTAATATCCCACTGCAGTCAGAAAACCACACAATTTCTTCTTGCTTCTTTTTCTGTTCCTTTGGGCTCATGATAACTCCTTGTCCTTATGACGTGGATCTCTGTTCAGTCTGTATGGATTTGTGACCTAACTGTCGGTGCAAGGATCAGAGGTGTCATTTGGCTCCTGATGCATCTCAACTCCGTACCTGATGCATTTAGGACCTCTTTTTGCCCCTACTACACAGCCACAAGCCCCAGTTCATTCCTTGTGCTGGTAGACACTGTATAGCACCCTCTTGCTTAGACCTGTCCCCAGTATCTGCTGAGCCTTTTTTTCCCTAAGTCAAACATTGCTAGGAAAATGCTATCATTTTCCTATCCAAGTCAGCATTAGGCCTTGTTATAAGTTGGCCTACTGTTCTTCCAAGGTCTTTGTTGTTGTAGGAGAGTGCTGCGCTGTATTGCCTCCTTCTACTCCGCCATTTTTGCTATTCTGAGAAACTTACAATCAAGTTCGAATAGTTGTCTTATGGGACAAATTAATACAGCAAACATTATTACCTACTATGTGCAAAGCACTTAAACTCCAGGAAATAGAAGACAAAATTGAAATAGTCCTTGAAATAGTCTCAGGGGGTTTATTTTCTTTTGTAAGGTTGCAAGATGTACATAGATCTATGAATACAAAGTAATTATTTTGAGAGAGAGAGCACCAGCAACTGTAGTTTTGAGAAAGGGTGGAAATAGAAAATGATACTTAAGCTGAACCTTTCAGGAGTTCTTATGAGGAGGACAGAGGAGAGATAAGGAGGGACAGTGCTCCAGAATGGAGGACAACAAAAGCACAAAAAGAGATAGAATACTAGATATGGAATAATGGTAAATAGACGTGTTTGACTGGAACATGGTTTTGTGAGAAGAAGAAATGTCAGATCAATGTAGAAAGATGTTGTGGAGCTAAATTGTGAAAGACTTTAAATGGCAAATAGAGGAGTTTATATTTTAACCAAGAGCAGGAATTCTTAACCTCTATTTTTGCCACAGATCTCTTTCACAGTCTGGTTAGGCCTATAGATTGCTTCCTAGAATAGCATTTTTAAATATACAAAATAAAATCCAGAGGATTACAAACAAAACCACACAGTTATCAAAATACTTTAAAAACAAATTCATCAATTTTAGATTAAGAACTCCTGTCTGATAGGCAATAAGAAGCTAATGGACTTTCTTTACCAGTTGAATACCATGGTAAATAATAATTTGGTAGTGGTGTGTAGGATGGACTAGATTGGGAAAAGACTGGATTCATCAAGAACATTTAGGAAGTTATTAAAATAGTCTAAAAGCTAAGAGATGATGGGGACCTAAACTAGGGTATTTTGGTTATGCTAATCGATAGAAAGGAATGGATATGAATGTTGTTGTGGAGCAATTAATTGTTAAGGTTTGGTGACTGATATATGGAAGCCTGAAGGATTACTTTGAAGCTGTGAACTTAGATGTCTGGAAGGATGACCTCAATAGAATAGGGACATTAGAAAGAAGTATAGGTTTTGTGGGAAAATAGTGCATTTTGTTTTATATATGTTGAGTTTGGGGTTCCTATGGGACAACTAAATGAAAAAGTTCATTAGGTGCTTAATGATGTAGGACTGAAGCTCAGCCTAGATATGTATATTTGGAAGTCACCTCAATAGTGATGATAATTTAGTCAATAGGAGCTGTTGAGATTACCTTGAGAGGGAGGTCCCAGGACATAGTGTAGATTTTCTATGTGAAAGGTGCAGGACATGGATGATATGATGAAGGACGTTGAAAATATGGAATTTTAGATTGGAGAGAGCTTGAATAATTTATTAGGCTAAGTACTTTATTCAGCATGAGTCTGAGACTTAGTTGCCCCATTTGTAGAATAAGGACAATAAGATGGGCACTGCTTCTATCTTTGTTATTGGGTTGTTAGTAAAGCTATATAAAATTGTGGATATTTATTGTCTAAGTGCTCACAAACTTTTGGGCCCCAGGTCACAAAAGATCTTTTGTTTATATAGTTTATATCTACATATACCATATTAGAAATGAAAGCTGATATACTTTAAAAAATATTAATTCATTTAAAATAATAGCCCACTACATAGTAACATGGCATATTTTATGAAAATTAACTATTTCCCCAAACAAAAAAAATTAGAAGAGTTGGCATCGTTTTACATATTTTTATAGATTTCTTTAATGTCTAGCTTAATAGAAGACAACTGGATTCTCTTATCTTCATTTGCATTCAATCTGTTACAATATGTTGTTTTGGATGAAGTATATGAAGAAAATCTGGCATCACATAGATATGTATTTGGAAAAAGTCTCAAGTATTTTAATAGAATTATTATTATGCTTTGGGCAGTTACATGATGCAATCTATAGAGAAGCTGAGCCTGAAGTCAGGAAGACATAGTTCAAATTCAGGCTTAGATACTAGTTGTGTGAATCTGGACAAGCCACTTAGCTCATTTGCCTCAGTTTTCTTATCTGTGAAATGAGTTGGATGAGAAAATGGCAAACCATTCTACTACCTTAGCCAAGAAAACCCCACATTGGGTAACAAAGAAAGAGTCTCAAATGACTGAAATGACTGAACAACTACAAAAATTATATTAGTATTATTATGAAAATAATTTTGACCTTGCAGGTCCCCCAAAAGGTCATTGGGACCCACAGGTTTGATGAATCATATTTTGAGAACTGCTCTCTATAGTCTATTCTCATTCAGAACAGGATTCATGTCTAGCACATCTCTATAGAGTGGGTCATCTGGCCTCTATTTTGAATTCTGCACTTGAACAGAGAGCATTCAAGCTTTTGAGAGATTCTGCTTTCATTGTTGGAATGATTTAATTGTTAGTAAGGGCTTCCTTCCAGAGAGCCAGAATCAGCCTCCTTGTAACTTCTAGCTCTGAAGCAACTCAAAATAAATCTCCCACTTATGTGAGATGTTTCTAATTCTTTACAATTTAGCCTTGAATGTGTAGGTTTGTACGATTAAAAAATTCAATTCTTCCCTTTCATTACTCATTTAAGGTGTTGCTTTTTTCCCCTTCACTTTTGTTCTATTTATTTTTTTCTTTGTGCTTTTGCTGCACAAAAGCTTGAAGGTATTTATACAAAAACTACCTTGTTTGTTCATTTGTGCTCAAGGATTTAGAACTGATGAATAATTTTTTATAAGTGCTTTGGTATCTACCTTATGGGTATGTATCAAGTAGTATCTGTATGATCAGTAGAAGGGATTAATCTGTTCAACCTTTTTTGTTTTTGTTTTTAGTTGACAGAGAATAATAATTTCTCAAGATGATAACAAATTTAGGTAGGACACTCTGGGATATAAAATAAAATTCAAAAGGACTGCTTATAAAAATAGGTTGATAGTCAGTATGACCAGGTGTAAGGAGCTCGTGAATTAATGGGGTGATTTTGTGAATGCTGGAAGTGAAATTAGTAATTGATTATATTAGTCTGGTTATAGTAAACTTCAGACACTTTTCTTTTTGCATAGATCTGTGATTGCATCTGTGTTGGAAGCTTTCTCTACCAATGAAATTTATAGCTGCCTGGTATACTGAGGAGTTAAGTGACTGGCTGAGGCCACACCAGGCTTCCTCTTAGGCCTGCACTGCCCAGGCCATATTGTCTCTCAAGTTTTTGCTATCACTACTATTTGCTATCACATAGTAACTTCACATAAGCATAGAGGAAGAGCAGGACAGGGTAATGGGGCTGGTGGGGGCGCTGTATTTTCAGTCTTTTCAGACCTATCTGTGGTTTAGAAGAGAGGGCAACAAAAATCTGGGGCAAGGTCAGGGTCAGTTGGAAGGATCCTAGGAAGAGTGGCTTAGTACTACTAGTACCACTAGCTAGGGAACGAAGGTTCCTGTGCCAAGTGGGCTCCTCCCTGCAGAATGAGAGCCCCTGCAAGAGCACTCAGGGTATGTTCTCATATTTGAGAGCCAGCTGATTTGCACTAGGAAGATACTTTTGCTAGTTCTCTAATCCTTATATCCCCCAAGCACAGTTTATGAAACTCTTAAAACCTGTACTTAAATGCCCTTGCTTAAGAATTAGAATGATGCCGAACAGGCACAGGGAAAAGAAATTTGTTTGAGTGACACCGCCAAACTGTGCTTTAAGAAAATTAGTTTTGACAGCTGTGTGGAAAAGTTAACCTCCCCTTCCCTCCTCTGGCTCTATCTCTCTCAACTCCCTTTCACCTCCAGGTACAAACAGGAAACTCTTTTTAGCATTCAGACCTTCATTATTCTACCCCCACCCCCATTTCCATTCTTCCTATATATCTTATCCCCCACATGTGCTCTTCGATCCAGTTACACTGGACTTCTCTTTCCCCAACAAGATACTCTGTATTTTGGCTCTGGACATTTTCTGTGGCTGTAGCTAACCCTGGAATATACTCTCTCTTCATCTCTGCCTCCTGACTTCCTTTAAGACCTGGCTAAAATCCTACCTTCTACAGGAAACCTTGCCCAGTCCTCTTCAGTTCTATTTATCTTGAACATAGCTTGTGGGTACCTCTTGGTTTGCTGGATGGGGAGCTCCTTGGAGGCAGGAACCATCTTTTGCAGGGCTTTGTACCCCCAGGGTGTAGACAGTGCCTGGCACTTTTTGACATATCAACTGATTTGACACTGATACTTGTTATTGGTGTGTACACCAATTGGGTGAATTGCCATCTGCATCAAAGACCTCTGCATTGTTTTCTGTAAAATTAATCTTTAATTTCCCTATTTCTCTTTCTAGTGACCAAGCAGTCACATCCTCCCTAACCCTACATATACAAACAGCTGCCAAGTCATATTGATATAATACCTGTACACTCTCTTACATTACATGCTTCTTGCCCCACCTCCCTGATTCAGTCCACAGCACATCTTGTTATATTATTGTCATAACTTCATAGTTGGGCCTCCATTCTTCAAGTCACTCATCTTTCCAATTCATCCTCCATGCAGCCATCAAGGTGATGTTCCTGAAGTGTAGATTTAGCCATTTCACTGTGCTATTTAATAAACCCCAGTTGCTCCTTATTGATTCTTAAGGTGAAATATTATTTCCTCTTTATTTCATCCTTTTAATTTCTATTTTGTGTGTGTAAGTTTTATAATGTATATTACTGTTAATATGGTAGTATATATATATACTTTGAAAAATAAGTAAAATATACATTGAGGGGTCACACTCAAAAATATTTTTCTGGTTGCACTCTTAGAGAGTTCCTTGGGACACAGAAGTTAAATGACTTGCCTAGTGATACTGTTAATGCATGACAGAAACTGGGCTTTTTGACTCTCAGGTCTTTTTGACTCTGAGACTGGCTGTCTGCTATTCCTCAGTTCCTTTCTAGTTGTCTATAGTATAGGAACTCTATGATCTTAGTCAGCTAATATAATCTCTTCATGCTATATGTAATTTATCCATAAAATATAGATGATGTATATGCCTTCTCTATCTGACATGATTGCTACAAGGATAAAAAGATATAGTGAAAAAAGTGTTAGGAAAACTGTAGAGTTCTATAGAGACCATTCTAAAGTACAAACTTTAAAATGATTCATCTATCTAAAAGGCTTTTTCCTGATGCTGTACTGGGAGCCAATGTAAAAAATAAACAAACAAAAAGTAAACTTGGAGACAAAGAATTGTAGGGTTAGAAGTAAACCTAGGGGAGAAGCTATTAAAAGAAAGATTTCAATCTGAGGGAAGCCTCAGAAGTTGATGTAGATATCTCTACTAATTGTTCAGTCAATAAGTATTAAAACCCTAATTTACATAGGTTCTGTGAATATAAAGACAAAATTGAAACACTTTGTGTCTTTGAGATGGCCATGGCCCAATGAGGAATGACAACGTATATATTTTTAGGTAGAGTCAAAGTATAAAATAGATAAGGGGTAATTTCAGGGTGAAGGTACCTCAAGGTGCCTTTTGTATGCCTGGGGTTGGAGGCATAGAGAAAATCTAGAAGGTGTTGTTGGACATGGAAGGAAGCTAGACCTCCAAGAGGTGGAGGTGACGTGTGTGTGTGTGTGTGTGTGTGTGTGTGTGTGTGTGTGTGTGTGAAGGACAGTAATGTACAGTAAGTCAAAAGGCAGGATGGACCAGGTCATGAAGGACTTTAAATGTCTTAGGAATTTATTTTTGGTTCTAGAAGTAATTTTTAATGTCACCATAATTTTTTTGGAAACCCTCCTCCCTTTCCAGAGAGCCATACTCTATAATAAAGAATATTTTTAGAGACAAAAAAGACCAAAAAGAGGAAAGTGTAACTAATCAGTGTATTTAAAAAGTCTGAAAATATGTACAATGTACCATATTCAGGACCTCCCACGTCTGCAAAATTTTGGGGTAGGGATTGCTTCTTATATCTCACTTTTCTGGCTATATCATTTCTAATTTTGCAACATTTTGCAAATTTATTGTTGTGGGGGAGGTTCTTTTCATTTATATAGTTGGAGTCAATATATATTTATTTTCTTGGCTATACTTACTTCAATGAATCAGTTCATATAGTTCTTTGTATGTATCTTCATAGTCATTGATCATTATTCATAATTCCATTGTGTCACAATTTTCTATGCACTAAAATTTTTTTAGATATTCTTCTATTGGTTGTTTCTAATTCTTTGCTTTCATAAAAAGTGCTGCAATAAATACTGGGTGTATATGAGAACTTTTTTCTTATGATTGAATTTCTTGGGGTTTAAGCCTAGTAGTAGTAGAATTTCTGAGCTAAAGGATATGAACAGTTTAGTATTTTATTTATATAATTCCAAAATGTTTCTACTGATTCATAGCTCCACCAATAATGTAGTAGTGTGAACCCATTGGAATTTGCTCTGTATGAAAGTAGTGTGATCAAACCATATACCTTAGAAAAATCACTTTTTAGAATAATGGACTTGCCCTAGGTCATGCAGCCAGTATCTCTCAGAGATACTGCTTGAATTCATCTATTCTTAACTCTAAGGCAGGCTCTACCAAGTACAAGGTGCTGCCTCTCTCTTCTTTGTTAGCCACCCCAAATCCTACCAGTTCGAGATTCTTTTTAAATTAATAAATATTAATCCTTTAAAAAATGCAAATACCTCTTAGAGGTTAAAGGGCCTTAGTGTGAATTAATCCAGTGACTTGTTTTCCTTATACTTCTGAGCTAAGACAACTAACTGTAACCAGGGAATGAAAGTATTAAGACAGTTAATTTTATTACTCAATTTTTTTCAATTTTGAACTTAAATAGTAAATAAAATGAGCATTTCCATGTGAGCAGAACAGAAAAAGCATTGTACAAGAAACTATGAATTTTTATTACCTACAAATTACTTTAATTTTTAAGTATATTATATATTGAACTTGTAATTTTCAAAACCATCCTGTCTATTTTCTGTTGTCATTCTGTGAATTAAAAAATACTTATGATCATTTTTTTCTTTTTGCAACCTGTCATCACCACCTTTCCCATCCCTTCTACCTCTACCTGCGTCCTCTGAAAGCAAAATAAAAACCTTGAACAAATATGTATAATCAAACAAAATGAATTCCTCTAATGGCAATGTAGAAAAATATATGTCCTTTTTGTGCTTTGATTCTGTCTATGATGTTGTTGTCAGGAGGTGATTTGCATGTTTCTTCATTAACTTTCTGGAATTGAGGTTAGTTGTTACATTGATCTAAGTTCTTTCTCTTTACAATTTGTTGTATAAGTTGCTTTCCTGGTTGTTTTTCTTTATTCTTTCAGTTTGTAAAGTCTTCCCAAGTTTCTCTGAACATAACATTTCTTATGACATGATAATATTCTATTATGTTCATATATCCTTCTTTAGCCATTCCTCAGTTGACAGGTATCCCCTTAATTTCCAGGTCTTTGCTCTAACAAAAAAAAAAGCTGGTGTAAATATTTTTGTATATATTGAGTTCTCTTTCTTTGGAGAGAGTTAATTTTGTAGCTTGGGACACTTTGGGAATGTAGGGCAGTTTTGAACAGAATGCAATACTAGGTATATACTACTGAGGATATGGGATAGGAGTACTGAAAAATAAGGAAGACAGGGAGCCAAAGAAAAACTGGTGTGTTAGAAGTTTGCCAATGCATATATTGACCCTGTACTAAAGAATGGAGGAGAAAACTGGAGTCTTTTTTTCCCTATGGCCCTCAAGAATATAGGCCATGGTATTAGTACTATACTTCAGCAGCATAATGTATTAAATTAAAAAAAAAAACGTTTCTGTGGAGAAAAAATCCAAATAGTGGATTTTCATATGAACTTTTGGATGCAACCTATATTATAAAATTTGAGTTTGCATGTGTTTGAGAAATAAAATCACAGAAGTTAAAATTTCAAGATACCTCACTGTGTCTCTCTAATCCATTTCCTACTCATAAAAAAAAAGAATCCCTAATGTAACTAACATGACAGGCAGTCATCCAAACTGCTTGAACAGCTCCTGTGAGATGATATTTATTAATTCTTGAGCTACTAATTCCACGTTTGAATAACTCTCACTTTTAAGAAGTTTTTCCTGACATCAAACCTAAATTTGCCTCTTTGTAACTTGTATCCATTATTCCCAGCCTTTCCTCTAGAGCCAGAGAGAACAAATCTAATTTCCTTTCCACATGACAGACCTTCAAATGGCTGAAGACAGCCTTTTTTTTTCTTCCTTAGGGTAGAACATCCTCAGTTCCTTCCAGCGCACTTTCTCTGATATGAACCCAGGGCCCTTTACCATTCTATTTCAGTCCACAGACCTTGTCTTTCAGGTGCTCACCATGTGTCAGATACTCTACTAGAAACCTAGGAGTAGGGACTACAGTGATTTCACTGGCATAAAGAATTCCCTCTACAAATGGAGGCTGGCACCTTTGTTGCAGTGATAGCCACAGAGAGCTGCTTAGAGCAGACTCAAAATAGGATACCTGCAGGCCCCATAGTCACTTTAGAAAGCCAAAAATTAACCATTACCTGTGTTTTTTGTATTTTATTTATTTTGTTAGGCATTTCCCAATTAGATTTTTTAAACCCATACCTTCTGTCTTCGCAGCAATTCTAAGACTACAAAGGCTAGACAATTGGGATTATGTGACTGGGCCAGGGTTACACATCTAGTAAGTATCTGAGGCCAGATTTGAACCTAGGCCCTCTTGTTTCCAGGCCTAGCATTGTATCCACTGTACTACTTAGCTCCTCTCCCAATTATATTTTGATCTGGTTGGGCAGCACGACATTCTGTGAGTTTGGTGACCCTGGCTCAGAGAATAATTGGATGTGACTTGCGCAAGAATCCTATTGCCAGTATACATCAGAGCTAGATTTGAACCCAGCTCTTCTTGACTTTAAGGCCAGCTTTAGCCACGATTCCTCTTGCTGTTCAGCTCTAGGTATGCCAAGTGAAAAAGTCTCTTCCTTTATGGAGTTTACCTCCTAATAAGGGAGACATCATAAACAGTAAGTGTGTAGGGGTAGGGACTGGACTTGTGATTTCACTGGTCTAGGGAGCTCTCCGGATTAGGAAATTCCTCCAATCCATAAAGGATGGAACCTTCTCTGAAACGTGTATGGAGTTTCCCATAGCATGGAAAAGATAGGTGGCTTTCCCAGGGTCACACAGCCAGCATGTGTCACAGGCAGGACTAGAATCCACACCTTCCTGGTATTAAGAATAGCTTGCTGTCACTATGGCACAGTACTTAATTCTAAGAAATCCAGAATTAATATAGGATAATTTGGGAAGGGAATACACTAGCATCTTGGCTGGGGGTGGGGGATGTGGACGAGAAAGGCTTTTACTATTTAAAATGGGTGTTCTTAATCTTATTTGTGTTGAGGTCTGCATTGGCCATCTTGTTGAAGTTTAAGAACCTCCTTTAAGAATAAAGTTTTTAAAGCATAAAATAAAAAAAATAAAGGAAACTAGTTACATTGAAATAAAAGTGGCTCCTCCCCCCAGTCCACATTCATGGGCCCTTAAATCTTAACTTGAAGTTAAGAGCCTCTGATATGGGAAATGGTGCTCGAGGTGCTTGGAAGTGATTCCAGGGGACAGAGGTGAAGAGGAGCTCCTTTCCAGGTGTGGGGGACGTGTGGTCCATGGAGGTGGGCTGGAGGGCCATGCTACAGTGTGGTGGCTGGTGTGAAGAGAAGGGTGTCTGGGCATGAGAAGACTGAAAAGGTCCTAGGGAAGAGATTAAATAGAGGAAGTAAAGATTTGAGCCTACAGGAAGTGTGGAGCCTTTGGAGACCCGCCATTGAGAGAAAATCCCTTGGGCAGCTATGTGGTGAATGGACTGGGGAGAAGGGGCACAGGCTTGTGGCAAGGAGGTCAAGCAGGAACTTAATGGCCTGGGCCTCCTTTGCCCTTCTCTAGTTGATCAGTGTCCTTCTTAAAATGTTGTATTCAGAATCGAGCACAGTACTCCAGATGTTGTTAGACAAGGGCAAAGTACAGAGGGGTTGTCACCTCCCTATTCCTGGGAGCTGTTCAGCCCTAAATCTGCTATCTGTGCATTTATCAAAGTTATTGATAAAAATGTTCAGCAGCCTCAGAGCCAAGCACAATTCCTATGGCAACTCTACTGGATACCTTCAGCCATAATGACATTAAACCATTAACCATTCTGTGAATCCAACAAGTCATCTAGTTCCAAATCTAATTGTATTATTACCCACATCTTTCCATCTTTTTACTACATGGAGAGTATGAAATATTTTGTCGACAGTTTTACAAAAATGTAAATGATTTACGGATCATAGAATTTTCCTCATCTCCAGTTTAGTAATGCTGTCAAAAAATGGGAAATGTAGTTTATCTGGCATGACCTATTCTTTTATTATTTTATTAAAAACATTTTTACTACTGTATCATCTTCTCTGATGATTTGAATTCATCAGGAGCAATCTCTCTCTCTCTCTCTCTCTCTCTCTCTCTCTCTCTCTCTCTCTCTCTCTCTCTCTCTCTCTCTCTCTCTCTTCCCTCTTCCCCCTTCCTCCCCCCATTTATCTTGGGTGTCAACTCCCAGATTTTCATCCAAGAGTCATTCTCTTGGGTAAAGAAAATGGAAGCAAGCCACCAGCTGAGCAAGTCTGTCTTTCTTCCCTGTCAGTGATCATCATCCTGTCCTTTCCAGCAGTTCTTTTTCTTGGATCTTCCTGTTTTCCCACAGGTTTGCTTTAAAGAAAACTTTTTGTTCTATGGCTCCTTTACCAGCTCAGTACACTGAGCTCCAGTACTTCTGACCCTATTTTTGCATTACTGACTCGGTGCTCTTTTTAGTCTGTTACTTACCTTTGCTTCTATTGTCACTTACCTTGATGAAAATTTTAGATATAACTATGACAACATTATTGGATAAATTCTGTTGACTCACTTCATAAGCATTTTTGAAGGTTGATTTTAGAACCAGTGGTTATTAGAAAAGAGATGTTACTTGGATAACTAGGCCATGAATAATGGCAGGTTGTCAAACTCATAAGTTAGTTTATAAAATAGAAACAGATTCTGTTGCTTGATTGTTTACATGGTAAATTTAATATTTAACAGTAAATTTTTTTCTGACATTAAGCCATAATAAAAGACTGGAGATTATAAAGAAGATGCAACTTGATGAATTACTGTTAATAATAAATTTAGGATTTTTTTTGACAATAAGTTTACTGAACTTAACCTAAAATTTGAGTATTGAGAGGAAAAAGACAAGCATGTTATATAACAAACATGTTTGTGTTAAATGGATGTCTAGCTTTTCTAAGTCTTTCCCTCTCCACTCATTAAATTGTGTACTTGGCTCAACACTGAATCATTTTTTCCTGGAGATAATACATAATCTGGTATTTGTGTTAAATTTGCAGCTTACAAGGTGCTTTAATATCCATTATTTCATTTGACCTTCACATCTTACCTGTTTTTGAGGTAAGCAGAACTTATTTTATATATAAAGAAATTAAGGTTCAAGGTTTCATAAGTGGAACCAGTACCAAAACCTAAATATCTTTTTGAGTTCTTATTACATTAATGTGGCTAAGAGCAATAAAAAATTTGAAATTTGATTCAGAAACTGGTAGGGAAACTGATAGGTCTTTTTTCCTGAAAAATTATTTTTCAGCATTTTGGTTTCAGCCACCAAAAGCTTGTGCCAGTTTTCATTTTATTTGGAGGGGGAGTAGGGGAGGGTGAATGTTGAGGAAGGGGAAGCACAAAAAATATTAACCTAAACTGATTACCTTTTGATGTGGTTACAAGCTTTCATCTGCTTCCAAGCAGCTTGTCTAAAATTCCTTGCTGCCTCCTGCATATGCTCCACCTTTCCCTTTCCTCAGACCAATATGGGTGTTCTTGATTTCTTTTCATGTAATGCTGTAGATAGGGAAGCAGAACAGATTCATATTATTTTTCACAATTGTTATTCTTTATTGTATAAATTCTAAACATATTCAGTCTACTACATTGAAATCCAATCATAAAATCTTTGCTTCAGAAGGGATCTTGATATTTAGCAATTAGCAATTTAGTTTTACGTAATGGTTGGCAAATATAGACAATTCATACTTATATCAGTTAGAATTTGGTCAAGGACATTATTCAAAAAACAAAAATGAATTTATAAATAAATTGATTTCTGATAGCAAAAGATCTTCCATTGTTATTTCTTATAGCTTCCAGTAAGGTCTTACTTGGATGTCTCCTCAAGATGAGTTTTATCAGGCTTAAAAGCACTTTAGTTGACTTTTAGCCTGTCCATTAGGAAAGACTATATTGCTTTCAGCTCAAGACCAACCTAGCTCAATTTAGAAGGGCTCCTCAACATGTTAGCTTAAGGGCAATTACTTTTCTGGCATCATCATTATCATTATTTATATGATAGTGATAAGTATACCATAATAAATACCTTGCAATTTACACTGTGTTTCCACGCCTGTTTTCTTGTTGCATCTTTACCATAACTTTATCATAATTTCCCATATTATGAGAAATGTGAGCCTAGATTACATGACCTGATGTCATAAATCTGGTAAGGACTTGGAAGTCAAAGTGAATATTGTATTTTTTTTCTAATTTCTCTATGTAGTATTATATGCTTTTACATCATTATTCCCTTGTAAATTAAGACTTTCCATTAGATTTCAATTATTTCAATTAAGATAAAATTAATTGTTTAAATTCTCTTATATTTAATAGCAAGTCCCTTTCCAAAGGGGTGATGCTTGTAGTACATCAGCATTTGTTCTGGGAAAGAAAAGGAGGGAGAGCCTATGACAAAACTTAATTATTCAAAAGGAATTTATTAAAGGCTATTCTTTACTGCTGCCTTTAGACTTCAGAAGTACTGGAGAATAGTGGTGGTGCAGATCTCCAAGACTACATCTCACATTAGGCATGGGAGGAGGGTAACAGCTCTAAAAATGGCTTCTTAGCTTCCTCACTTTTTTACAAAAAAGATCCTGTCTCTGATGTGTTAAGGAAACTCCTTCAGGCTTTCTCTGTTCTAGGAGTTGCTCTTTGATGGAGAAGCAAAAGTATTCATCTGTTGCTTCTGTTCCCAGATCTATTTAGTGGGATTGGGGCAAAGGAAAGGATAAGAGAGTCTGACTCATCTCCTGGCTAATTTGAAGCCCATTTTCTTAGTGAAAGGAACCTGCTCCTTCTTAGTCAACAAGTGTTATTAAGTACCTGTTATTGGCCTGGTGCCTGGGATATCAAGAAAAACAATTCAATTTTCTCAAGGAACTTGTATTCTATCAGGGCAGGTGACATGGGCATAAGTGGTACACCCAATAAGTAGGAGGTGATTGTGGAGAGGAGTGGCACTAAGAGTTAGGGGTGAAGAGAGAATGTATTCCAATCAATCAATTAATGAGCATTTATTATAGCTCTGGTCTTTAGCAGCTTTTGAGGATACAAATACAAAGAAAGATACATTCAAGTATGGGCAGCATTCATTGCAATTACAGGAGAAAGGAGTTGGACTGATCTTTATAAGTGAGGAACAGTTAAAAAGGCCAGTTTGGCTAGATTATAGTGTTCCGAGTAATGGATTAGAAATTTGGGAAGGTAAGTTTGGGCCAGTGTCCTAAAGAGTTTATATTTGATCCAGAGGCAGTAGAAGACACTGAAGTTTACTGGGTAGGGGCAAGACATGGCCAGACTCTCTGAGTTAGGAAAATCTCTTTGACAGCTTTGTGGTAAATGAATGGGAGAGGACAACTGGAGGCATAGTCCTGGAGAGAGGGGGTAATGCCGTGCCCTTGGCTGTGGGGTTGAGCGCTAGAAATGTTTTTAAGGGAGAAATGACAAGATCTGGCAACTGAATGAATGTGACTGAGAGAATGAAAAGTTGAAGATGGCATAGAAATTGTGGCCTTGCAAGAAATTTCCTTGGAGTTTTTAGGCATTGCCTAATGTGCTTTATTTAAGAGAGAGCATTGGACTTGGAATTGGGAAGATCTATTCTAAATTTAATGCACTTAGCAGTTGCATAAGCTCCATTAGAGCAAGAACTGTTTCATGTTTGTCTTTGTGTCCTCAGTGCTAGTATAATACCTGTTTAAAAATGCTTTTGATTCATTGGGTGATTCTGGGCAAGAAACTGAACTTCTCTAGGCCTTACTTGCTTGATCTGTAAAGGTAGGATAATACTTCCCCCATTTATTGTTGGTATCCAATGAGATTTGATTTGTAAAGGTTTTAAAAACCACAAAGTGCTCTCTAAATCTGAACTTTTCCTGTTCAAGTCTCCTGCCCCTAGATACCTTGGAGCTGTTTTACTCTGAGTCTTGATGTTCCTGTGCCTTTGAACCATCAGCACTCTCCCCACCTGCCAGCAGATTGTTTGCCTCTGCTGGAGACCTGTGGTATACTTCAGCTCCTTCCTTGCTTTTGTGACTCTGTCACATCCCAGAAGAATGGAATACTGAAATACAAATTTACACTAGGAAAAAAATCCTTTAGACTAGTGACTCTAAATGTGTGGGGCTGGGAGGGTTCTGGATCCAAACGAAATAAGTCTAGGTTGCTCTGGCCAGAGAGGCAGCTGAGATGTCAGTCACCATGAGACTGAGACCCTGAATCCACAAGCTTGGGGAATTTACTCCCCCTCCCTTTGTGGAGGTGGAGCTTCCCCTACATCTCACTTTCCTTCCTGAGCTACTGACCTTTAAAGCCCAGATGAAGAAAAAATGGCTGCCCATCTCAGCTCCCTTACCTGCCTCTGGCACAATGCCTGTCATGCCGACTCTGATTATCTTTGAGGATTGTTCTCTGTCTGGAGGCAATTTTGAAAATGAATTAATAAATTTCCCCTCCATTAAACGTGCCATAGTTAGCAATGGCAGAATCCAAATTGAGTTCACAAAACCTCGGTGATTTATATCTCTCCTCCTCAGAGGTTTGTCCCTTCTCCTTTTCAGTCTCCCTTCTCACATTCAAACAAGTTAGCTCTCTAGTGTTAATATGGTTTCTAATGCATAGTAAAAAAATGCGGCTTAACGAGAGAACAATTTTAAATGCCAACAAGTGCTAACCTCTAAGTTGTTCCTTCTCCTGCATCATGTATCAGTCATCAAGCATCAGTCCGTTCCCACTTGGGAAGGAGTATGTATTCCACTCCAGGTTTGAAATATTCAACATAAAGATATGGGCTCAAGTCTTACATTTTGCTGTCCTTGGCCCATCTTCAAGGTCAGAATCCCTTGCCCTTCCCATTCACCTCTGCCCCCCAGATCCTTCCCCTCTCCAAAAAAAGGGACAAATTAGAAGATGCTTTAGACTGAAGCATTTGTCTCTAGCTCTTAGATCTCTGATCCTTCTTGGCCAATAAGATTAGGGCCATGTATATAGCAAAAGCCTTTCAATCTCAGATTGCTGAAAAACCACTCCAGCCACTTCATACTATCTATAACTTAATATAATAAATAACCAAACATACTTCTGTGGACTGAATGTTATGAAAATAGATTTTTAAAGTGTTATATTTATTTTAAAATAAAGTTTTAATTTATAAGTATTACTGAACTCCAAGGAGCTTTTTTGTCACTTTACATAGTCTTTAAAATTTGATATATTTTTGTTTTAAAAATCTTTTTTTTCCAGATATATTTTCCCTAGTTCCCTTTCCAGGGAGTCATACTTAGTAACAAAGAATAAAAAGGGGGAGAAAGTAGTTTAGGAAAACTGATCAACACAGCTACTTAGTCTGACAGTATATTCATTGTTCTACTCCAGTTCTTTTAGGTATTACCAAGCTGGAAAGGTTTTGAATATGAACTTTTCAGTGATGGACTGACTATGCATCTTTTGTCCAAGATACATCCTAGTTCAAATCATAGGCTCAACAGGTTACTCATAGGCTGATGAGTATTTGGTTATAGTAACTCTCTAGACAAGGAATCTAAAATCTGGAATCTATAAACTTTAAACACATGCAGAGATTTCTGTATATAATATGTGTGTATTTCTATGTATATGTAAGTGTGTATATGTAGATATCACTGTATCTTGATATAGTTATAATTTCTTAAAAATTACTTGGGCAGTTTTCAGTGAAAATATTTTTAAATCTCCCATACTTCAGATGAGATCTGAAAAGGGCAGAATATAGTGTGACTCCATGCTCAATATGAGTCAGCAGTGTGATATGCCAGGCAGAAGAGCTAATTCTGTCTTGGGATGAATTAAGAGGGGCCTAGCTTTGAGCAGTAGTTCCACTGTATTATGTTCTCTTTTGACCTCATCTAGAGCATTGGGTTCCATTCTGGGCATCAGAGTTAAGAAGGGTAATCTGAGGATGCCCAGAGGAAACCAAGTCAAAATGGTGAAGGGTCTTGAGTCCATGTCCTTTGTGGACTGGTGAAAAGAACTGGGCATGTTTATCCTGGGGAAGAGGAGGGTAGAGAGAACCATGATAGCTGTCTTAAAGTATTTGAAGGATTGTTATATGGAGGAAATACCAGATGGTAATCTGTTTGGCCCTGGGGCCAGAACCAGGAGCTATGTGTGGAAGTTGCAAACATAGGCTTGATATCAAGGAAAACTTCCTCACAATTACATCTGTCCAGAAATGGGATAGTCTTCCTCAAGGAATAATAGGTTACCCTTCTTTGGAGTTCTTAAAAGCAGAAGTTGGATGACTGTGTCAGGTCTGTTAGAGTGGGGATTCTCTCATGTATTGTTTGGGTGGCTGAGGTCCCTTCTACCTATCAAATTCTGTGGTTCTATAATTTTAAAAAACATTAGGAGTGCTAGTTACTGTGTTAGGACTCAGGACTATTTTAAAAAGAGGAAAAACCAAAATAGTCCTTGTCCTTCAGGGACATTAATTCTCCTGGAGTAGTCTGTTTTCTTATGGTCCATCTTAAACTGGCTTGAAGATGAATTTTAAAATAAAATAAGTCCAGGTATATGATGAGCAATTGGAATAGTGGTAACATTTGTTGTGGTCAAAGATTGTCTTCTATTAATGAAGTCTATGCCTTGCCTTAGTTTTTTTTTTTTACTTACATTACTTTCTTGATTCATTGGAACTTGCAATAAATTAAAGTTCTAAAACTTATGTCTTTAACATGAACTATTGTTTAGTCATGCTCTTTTAAATTTAACTCTATTTTGGATCCTGCTGCTTTTAGCTAGGCAGCATGGATTTAAGTCAGGAAAACCTGAACCCAAACCTCATTTCTTAGTGTTATTAACTGTGTTAATATTTAAGAAGGATAAGTCATTTAACTTCTGTTAACCTCAGTTTTCTGTAAAATGGGGATGCTAACACCAACTACTTTTATTGTAAGATTATTGTGAAGGTAGATTGAGATATTTAAATTTTACATACATTAAAGCACTATATAAGTGTTTTGTAATATTTTAATTTTTAGTTAGAATACTAGATATCTCTTTCAACCTTGTATACTTTACATGTTTTCTCAGCATTTCTTCTGCACTTTATCAAAGTCTTTGTAAATGTTGAAGAGGGCAATCACCTGTGGTACAATATCATGAAAGATAATTTTTTCCAAGGCTATGTAGTACATTATATAATATTGGCACTTGAGTTATGGTTGAATCCCAGCTTTTCCACTTTCTACAGTTTCTTTTTAGATAAATCATCCTCTGTGTTTTGATTTCCTCAACTGTAAAATAAGGGGATTTGATGACTTTGAGTCATTCAATCAACAAACATTTATTAAGAGCCTACTCTGTGCCAGGCACTGAGTTAGATAGTGGGGATACAAATTCAAAGAATGAAAGTCTCTCAAGACTTGAAATATCTGATCTTGTGTGTCTAATGTTCCTTGGATGCAAGTATTCATTCACCCAAATGACTTTCAAAAACTTGGATGTTTTCAATCTTTCTAATTCATTCTGGTACCTTAAGCAATGATTCAGAAAACATTTTACTTTTTGAAGTCTGAGACCTTAATTCCCATATCTTCTTTTCTTGTTCATAATCAGAGCTTTAAACTAGAAGAAAGAAATACAATAACATTTATACTTCTAAATTCTTGTTTCTTTCCAAGATGGTCAGAGTCACCAGTAATACATTTTAGGTCTGAAAGTGTCTTTGAACACTACATCAATTGACAGAAATGATAGGTGCATTTAATAAGTCTTGGAGAACTCAAATCTTAGTACATATTCTAGGATTCCATTCTAAACTAGCTATGTCAGATGTGTTTGTATTACTTCTGTGTTCTTACCAGGAGATTCACCACCAACAACCATGGTTATTTTCTTCTTGGATTTGAAAATAGTATTCTTTACCCTATATGCATCTGTGAGCCATTCCTACTCTCTGGAGCAGGAATGCTGCTACATTAGATCCAGACTAGTTATATTGATCCTGAAATATTTTTAATCCTTACTTCTTATTTTTTGTCACATTGTCTCATTTCCATTTTACATCTTCTCAACACTGATTTGGAGTCTTTTAACTCAAAATATTTTTCTTTTCAGCTTCCTTCCTTAGCCTGTTTGACATGTAGTCACACATCTTTCTTACAAATCTTACGTTTTCTAGTATATGGAGAGGTATTTCTTATAAACCTTTTGCCCATATCCTAGGGTAGATCATTTTGCATTTATAATATACAACTGAAAAAATGCCTCAGGGAGTAACATAGTATAAATCAGATTGCTGGACCATTTCCTTCTATTTATATACCTTCTGGAACTATAGTCATTTGTTAACACCTGAAAAGCCCCTAATGATTTACTTTCATAGCCATTGAAATCCTGTTCATGCACATGGTGACTCAAGGGCAGAGATTTTTAACCCTTTTCTGTCTTGGACCCTTTTGGCAGTCTGATGAAACTATTGAACTGACATCATCTCAAAGTAATGCTTTAAAAATGAATAAAATACTATATATAAGAATATAAAGGAAACCAATTATATTGAAATATAGTTATCAAAATATTTCTAGAAGTTCATAGCCCACTCCCCCAGGGTAAGAACTAACCCCACCCCTGTTCTTGAGAATGCTGTTTTTAAATTGGCTTATCTTGTCTTCTCCCTTCGTTGCTCATTCCTAGCTTCTGCAGTTATAGGTAGCAATTTTAAAGTATGCCTTTGGTTGGCAACTAAAAGAATAAGTAACGTTCTCCTTCTAAAACCTTTATCATGTACCTGTTTATGAGAAATCTGCATTAGGTATCTTTTAAAATTGTTTTTTAACAATGAAAATTAGTTTCTATTATTCTAAATTTTATTCCATTTTAAAAAGGCTTTGTGCTATGTGTGTATATATATATATATATATGTATGTAAAGGGATAGAGTAAGTTTATGAATTAGTGTTGTGATCAAGATGTCTTCTCAATTAGAAGTCATCTTGTTTGGTGGATATCATTTATTACAGGTAACTTCTGAAGCAATTGTTTCAATTTTAGCTGATTTCCAAAGGTAGATATTAGTAATTTTATTAGCCGCCATGTCCAGCAATTATAATCACATATGTTGTTCATATTTGCACAACTCTCACCTGTGCATTAGCCATACCTCAGTGAGTCTTATCAGCAGATGGGCTATACGAAGCTGAGAATAACCAACTTGGCATATAGTAGACTTTTAATAAATGTTTGCTGGTTAATAGATTAACTCCCAAGGCTCTTTCTCTTCCAAATAAATCCTTCCTTCTATCAATGAATATAACTTAATCAAAATAAATCATCATCTTAACCCCTGAAAGTTTTTTTATAGTTGAAAGAAATACAGGGTTTTAGTGGCATTTTAAAAGGATATTGGTATTTGATAAGCAATAACACTTGCTTTCAAGTTTCTTAAAATATTGCTAAGCTTAGTTTTAAAAATATTTAGATATTTATGAAAAAGCATTCACTTTTTGCTGAGTTTTTGTTACTTAAATATGAATAGATTCCTTTGGGGAAAGATGCTTGAGTTATTAGAAAGAAATTTGCCTTTGGTTTAGACCCTTCAAAGAATATTGGTCTCTTAAAAACCATCTAGTGCAATAGCATTTAGCTGTTTACAGTAGGAATGCAAGAAGGAAATAATTTTCTCTCTCTTTGGGTAAAGAATCAATCTAAAAATAGATCCCCATATTTGTTACAAATAGCTCTATACCATAAAATTATTTTTTCTTTTCAAAGTTTTTCTCAGTTCTAAGATACATTATAATTAGTAATCCACAAAGCACTCTATTGAGCACATACAGTTAGTAACATAGAAACTTACCTTTCCTTAGCCTTCAAACATTATAGACTCTGAGTAAAATATTTCTAGTAAAAAATTTTGATGACAAGAAGTATTAGGAAAAAAGAATGATGAATTACAACCCAGAGTACTACTCTCATTTTCCCTCTTTTATTATGATATACAGGCCCATTACACAAGCCACGTTGAGAAGGTTGGCTACAAAGTGCATCTTTTAGGCACTTTCAGCAGCTCTCAAAGCTCAGCTACTAAAAGTGTAGAGTGGTTGTAAATTAAATCAGTGGCAAGAGGAGACCCCAGTGTTGATGACTGTAATACTTTAGGATTCTCTACTATTAAGATATAGTCAAACATATATTTATTTCTTCAGGTGAGAAATACTAATAAACATTGAATAAATTATGAACTTAGTTTATATTGTAATGATTTAAAAGATAAATTTCAGAATGAAATCACAGTTTAAGCATACTTTGCTTCATGAAATAGTTCATGGGAATACTATAGAGTCCAATTTTGTATGTTGTATATTATCTAAGGATATAGTTACTATGGTCCCACAACTAATAACCTTTATCTTTTTAATCCAGCTTTTTGTGTTTCCATCATAAAATTTTAAAATGTATTATTAAATGAACACAGGAACTTATATTACTAATATTATATATATATATTCTTTTTTACAGGTCAATTTTGTAGTGTGCCAACTTTTTGCCTTGCTAGCAGCTGTTTGGTTTCGAACTTATCTACATTCAAGCAAAACTAGCTCTTTTATAAGACATGTTGTTGCCACCCTTTTGGGCCTTTATCTTTCACTTTTTTGCTTTGGATGGTAAGTAGCTGTTTTGATAATTTTAAATGGAAATGCATATTTTTGAGTTGGATAATGCTATCAGTGTATAGTTATAATAGTGAATGCATTTTAAACAACAGAAGTAGTAGTTTGTTGAAGTATTAATTCCTCTCATACAGTTTTTTCTATTAATCATCTTATATATTTTGTTTAAAATTTTTATTTGAAGTGAGAATAAATATAGTAGTATTCTATTGATATATGATTTCACTGATGTGGGTATTCTTTTAATTAGTATATATCCCAACTACTTCATGCTCACTATCCTAGGACATATTTGTCTTTCTTCTCCATAAGTCCACCACATCACATGGTCTTCATCGCTGATGTCTTTCTTCTTATTCTTTTGACATTCACTGCATAGATGCCAAGGGAATCAGTCAGCTAGCATATTTAAGTACTTATTCTGTACCAGGCATTGTGCCACGGTTTGAAGATATGAAGAAAATAAAAAACTAGTCCCTTTTCTCAAGGAATTGACAGTCTAATAAGAGGGACAACATCTAAGTAACCATATACAAATAAACCATGAAAAAGATAAAATGGGGGTAATCTTAGAGAACAGGCATCAAGATAAAGGAGGTCTGGGAAAACCTTCTTACATATGATAGAACTTTACTTGAACTACCTTGAAGAAAGTCAGGGAAGCTAGGAAACAGGGATGAGGAGGGAGAGAATTCCAGGTCTGAGGGACAGCCAGTAAAAAAGATCAGATCAAGAGATGGAGTGTCATGTGCCAGGAATAAGGAGGTCTGTATCACAGATTAAATGGAGGGGAATAGAGTTAAGGTATCAGAAAATTGGAAAGGCAAGAAGGGACCAGATTTTGAAGGATTTGAAAGCCAGAATATTTTATATTTTATCCTGGGGATAATAGGGAGACATGGAAGTTTCTTGTATAAGTTGGTAATATAAAACCTTCATTTTGAGATCATCTTGACAGCTGAGTAGAGGATGGATTGGGAGGACAGTCATCAGGCTGTTGCAATAGCCAAGGTTAGGATTAATGAAACCCTGCAAAGGGGTGGTGGTAGTACGAGAAAAGAAAAAGGAATATTCACAAGAAATGTGACAGTGGTAGAACTAACAGGACTTGGCAACTGACTTGGCCTGGGAGATGAGCAGAAGTGAGGTGTTGACAGTGACACCAAGGTTGTGTGTTTGGGTGATTGGGAGGATTAATAATGGAGAAATTGGGAAGAAGGGTTTTTTTTTGTTTGTTTATTATTTGTTTCTTTTTGAGGGTGAATTGAGGTAATGAGTTCAGTTTTAATTATGTTGAATTTAAGATGTCTGACATCCATTTTGAGATGTCTAAAAGGTGGTTGGAGATGAAAGATTGGAGGTTCTGAGAGAGGTGAGAATTGGATAAGTAGATTTGAGAATCAATAACGTAGAGATAACAATTGTGAAACCAAGGGAGCTGGTGAGATTACTAAATGAAACAGTATAGAGGGAGAAAAGAAGAGGGCCCAAGACAGAGCCCTGTGGGACCCCCAGTATTAGGTATGATGTGAATAAATAGCCAGCAAAGCAATCAGTTAGGTAGAAGAGAACCAGGAGAGAACAGTGCCTCTAAAACTTGGAGAGGAGAGAATATCAAGGAAAAGGTGATCAGTGGTTTCAGGAGCTGCAGAAAGTTCAGTAGGATAAGGATTAACAAAAGACCATAAAATCTGACAATTAAGAGATTATTAGTAACTTTGGAGAGACTAATTTCAGGGGAATGATGAGGTCAGAAGCCGAAGAAAAGAGTTAGAAGAAAAGAAGTGGAGACATTGATGTTAGCCTTCTCTAGGAGTTCAGCCACAATTTAGGGAGGATAGATGTATAACAAAAGCTTGTGGGGATGGATGGACGAAGTGAGAGCTTTTTTTTGACACTGAGGGAGATACTGGTATATTTATAGTTAGAATAGAAACAGCCAGTAGACAGGAAGAAATTGAATATTAGTGAGAGAGTGGGGATAAAGGGAGGGTCAATCTCCTGGAGAATTCAGGATGGAAACAGACTACTGATTCATGTAGATAAGTTTGCCTGGGGGAAGAGAAAGACCACCTCTTTGTGTGAAAAAGGAATAAAGAAAGAGAGAGTGGCAGAAGGTCACTCAGAGATGTGAGATATTGAACAAAGAAGAGCAAACTCTCAGCAAGAGTGTCAAGGCAGAGGAAGAGGTGGAATAATGAACGTGGATATAGGACCCTTGTGTTGATGGCAAGGTTAAAATTATGACTGGGTAGCTGTGGTGAAGTGAAGGAAATGAGTCATGAGACATGAATAATTTGAGAATTTAGAGTATTTGAGAGAACATGTATTTTGAAGATCTGTAGTATGAGGGCAGAATTTGGGGAGGAGAAAAGACAGTAAGCCTGGCACCAAAACCTTTGAAGCAGGAAGGAGAGTGTCTTGAGGGTGATAAATGTTTACTAAATGAATATCAAAGGGGGAAGAGTTGATTTAGTGATAGTGGTAGAGGGGAGAACCTAGAATTGGTAATAAGGAGCAAGGAGTAATTCAACTTTACTCTACTACAGCCAGTGAGTCTGGGTGAATGAATGAAGTTGCAATTAGAAAGTGCCAGAAAGGAGAGCCATGGAAGCCATGCCATTAGGGAAAATTGAAGTCTCAGTTCGAGAAGACGGAGGGCATGAAAAAAGTTTAAAATAAAATAGTTTGTTTTTTATGTAGCAGGCATTCCAGAGTATGTAGGTTATCCATCACCTTTACTAAATGGTTGGTAAATCTTTTTTTCTGGTTATTTGTCAAATAATATCTTTTCTACAGTTTCTCTTGTTTAATTCTTTTTTTTAAATAGTGTTTTGCAACTGTAACTATGCCCTTCATACACCTAGCCATTGGTTTTTTTTTCAGAGATTACAATTATCTGTCTATAGTCACATAAAACATCACCAGAATAATATTGGTGTGAAAAAAGATGGGTTTTTATTTTAGAGAGAAACTTATTGTCCTTAAAAATTGTAGTTCCCAAAAGGCATTCCAACCCAGTCTTCTTTCTCTTCTTATTGAATTCTGGGCCTAGCATTATCTCTTTAAAGTGTCTGCCCTCAATAAAAGTGCCACTCAGTATTCTCTTATTCTTCCATATATCATGGTCTAAAGTTCTTCATTCACATTAAGTGGTTTTTTTCCCTTCCTTTTGTTAGGTAGAATTTATGAGAATGATTATAGAGTTTTCCTAGAAGTTTCTGAAATATTCTGGATTTGATGTAATCATCATCCTGCCATCCTGCAATCGGTAGCATTTGGAGGTCCTCAGGATTCTTAATATTTTTGTGTCAGGGACCCCTTTGGCAGTCTGTCTGTTGAAGCCTATGGACCTATTCTCAGGATGAAATTTATAAATGCATAAAACAAAATATATAAGATTACAAAGGAAGCAAATTTTACTGAAAAAAAGGGCTATCAAAATATATTTCTTTTAAAAAAGCATATTTATAAGTTAAGAATCCTTTCTTGGTTTGAACTTCTGCTCAGTGAGCACTTTGGCAAGAATTTATCTTCTTTATGCTTTACTTGATAGTAATAATTATAAATAAATGGAAAAAATAAGGTGGTTAATATCTGTCACATTTGTGATAGCAGGATTAAGAGTTGGGAAAGTTCCTTTTTACTACATCATCTCTAACCTCAGTTTTATAGATTTTGAATTTCTGAAAGATAATGAAAAAGGACAGAAAACATACAGGTTATAAAAGGTATACATTTTCTTTTATAACTAGGCTATTTTCTCTTTATGTAACATTTGTGCCAAAACAAGTTTCTGTTGCATAAAATTTTGGTGGAGTTGGTGGATCAAAAGATTTTAACATGGTATTATTAAATCTTTTTATTTGGGCTCTGTTGTTGATTCTGAGACTTTCATCTTCCAAAGAAAGAATTTTGAAAAAATAAAAAGGCATTTCTGTTCCCTCTAGCTTTCCCCACCCTTCATTTCCACACTACTTTCAGTTTTTTGTAGTAAAGGATACATTTTCATAGGTAACTACAGTTGGTAACTCTCAGTTACAGTGCTAATATTTCACTAATATGAATACTCACATTCAGAAAAGGAATTGTTAGCAGAAGTAGCAATGTGTGTAGTGTGTCTTTAGTTGGAGGATGCTGAATAAATGTTGCTGCTATATAAACAGATTTTGATGAAAATTATAAAATATTTTAGTGGAATAATTATTCTCTGGCAGTAAATATAGAGTCTTAGGCTTATTTGATTTTTTTATTGTTCTATTCACTATCATAGATGTGGAATTCTGTGTCCTCTATAGTTGGACATAAGAATTCTCTGAAAGGAAAAAAATGCCCCAACTTGATCTATATCTTGATGACTCAATTTCTACTGGATCATTTTCAGGTAGAGTTATCTACACAGGACAGTTATTGCACTTTTTTTTCTGGTCTCATTTTAATATTTGTAGCCATTCCAAACATTTCATAGAAAATGTTTTTTTAAACATTTGATTATATTAAGTATTTCCTTGAAGACTAGCACTGCGCTAATCACCAAGAACAGTGAATAGCTATTATTCTTCAAGAGGGATTGTGATTTGAACCATTTAAATTCTGTTGGTTGTTTTTTGACTTTCCTCTGATCACTTCTTAACTTCTGACAAACTCTTGGAATGATACATTCTTAAGGGTATTATATTTCTGTGAGCCATATTCTTCTAGGATTGTCTTGTTTTATTTACAGATATTTACATTTTAAGGGCAGCTAGGTGGAGCAGTAGATAGAGCCTTGTGCCTGAAGTCTGGAAGACTAATCTTTCTGAATTCAAATCAGCCTATAGGCCCTTACTATCTGTGTTATTCTGGGCAAGTCACTTAACCCCATGCCTCAGTTTCTTCATCTGTAAAATGAACTGGAGAAAAAATGGCAAGCCACTCCAGTATCTTTGCTAAGAAAACTCCAAATGGTGTGTCTAGTTGGCTCAGTGAACTGAGAGCTGGACCTATTGGAGGTCCTGAGGTCAAATCTGGACTCAGACACTTCCTAACTATGTGACCCTAGGCAAGTCCTAGCCCATGCCACTCTTTTTCTTTGGAACCAATACTAAGTATAGATTGAAAGATGGAAGGTGAGAGTTTAAAAAGAAAAGAAAACTTTCAAATGGGGTCACAAAGCATCCAGACACGTGATTAAATAACAGTGACATTTAAAATGCAGATAGCTTTTTTTTTTTAAAGTATCATTACCAGAGGATTATTATCTATCAGGCAGGTAATGCCTTTAAAAAAAAAAATTTTTTTCCAACAGCTTCTAGAGAGAGTCTGCTAAATCCTTATACCATGATTTGGCTGCAATCTTTTTTTATAGTCCTATGACACATTTCAACACACCCCTTTAGTACACTTATTTCCTCTAGCCAAACTAACTTAGTAGCCTTTACCTAAATTTAATATTCTATCTTATAACTCTGAAGATTACTGAGGTTGGCTCTTCCTCCTGCTTAGAGTATATTGCCTCCTCATCTCTACCTTTCAGAATCCTTGGCAAAGCTCAGGTGCTCTCAACTTCCATTCTATCCATGGTTACATATTTTTTCTTCTTTAAATTTGCTTAGAGACAGTGTAAATTTCTCCTTTTTCTCTAGCACTTCCTATCTTATATTATACTAAGTAGTTTTCCCCTTTACCCTCAGCCCTGAATTGATACTCTATTAAACCACAGACTATAATTTTTTTGTATTCCCAGAGCCTTGCACAGTGTCTTGAATCTAATTCAGTATTTTGATAAAAATCAAAGTTCTGTTAATATAGTTATTTCCTTCAGTGGTACATGACCAATTCCTGAGTTCTATAAGAAGGTTGTCTTTGGTAGCACCTTTAGAATCTTTAACTTATTTTTTTTTATTTCTATCATGCTAGATTTTTCTTATTGTCATCATCCCCCATTTACAAAATGTTTTGTATTTGTCAGATTCAGAATTAAGGGCCAGGAACACACAAAAAAGCAGTCTTTTCTTTAGATTCATCACTTTTTGATAGGAGAAAGTGTGGTTTAGTGAAAAGAGTTCTGACTTTGGAGCCAGAGAATATGGATTCAAATCCTGCCTTGACCTTTAGGGGAAAGGAAGAAAATATGTATTTAAGTGCCAGCTATGTTTGAGGCACTTTGCCAAGTACTATACAGCTATTATTTCAGTTGACCCTCACAATAGCTATGGAAGGTAGGTGCTGTTATAATCCTCATTTACAGTTGAGGAAACTGAAGCAGTTAGAGATTACATGACTTGTCCAGGGTCACACAGCTAATACATGTCTGAGACTGGATTTGAACTCAGGTCTTCCTTCCTCCAGAGTCAGTTCTCTATCTGCTGGGTCACTTAGCAGCCCCTACTTGCTGCCCAATCACTATGGAAAAGTCACTAAAAACCTCTTCGAGCCTCAGTTTTGTCATCTGTAATATATTGGACTAACAGCCTCTGTGGTCCCTTCTAGCTCTTAATCTTTGACCCTATAAATAGCCTTGTTTTATTGGAGATATAGAAAATTAAAAACAGAATGAGATTTTGAATTTGACTGAGGTGCCTCTTTTAAAGTTTAAAAACTGAAAGTGTGCCTGCAGCCTTTAGTGTGGTTTATAGGGATTGTGACACTCTGATAAACAAGACCCTATTCCTTTGTGAATACTTTGAGTGGCTGAAAAAGAAGGCAGCTCTCTGGACTTCTCTAGAAACATTTAAAGAAATGACCCCAGGGAAGAAGTACCATCAACTCTTAACTAAATGCCTTTAAAATGTTCTGAAGTTCCTATTAGTCTTGCTACCAAACTTTCGATTATGCCTTCATCCCTTATAACTAAATTTACTTTTCTTCAAGCAATTATTCTAAAGATATAATGACTCTTTAATTCTATTGTTTTTGTATTTTAACCCTGTTAAAATATTTCTACTATTTTTTTTTTGCAAATATACAGAATTTCAGGAACATTTTTCAATTATCAGTCTTCTTCCTCATTAATGTTGGTGGTGGTGGTAGTAGTAGTAACATTAGCAATAGAAGTAGTAGTAGTGTGTATGTATGTATCTGTGTGCTAGGTTCTGGTGATAACAAGACATACAGGAAATGTTTACTGTCCTTAAGGAGTTTATATTCTTTTGAGTGGAATAAAACTTGTACACAAAAGGAAAATTGATGAGGAAGAAAGTACTGTCAATGGGGAAGTTATGGAAGTCTTCACAGAATGGCTAGCCCTTGATCTTGATTCTTTTGGAAAGAAAAGGATTCTGAGAGGCTGAGAAGAGGGTGTTCTCTTCATGGCAAATGACTTCTACAAATATGCAGAGATGGCAAGTCAAAGTTAGGGAGCAATTTGACTAGAAGGAAGAATTCATAAAAGAAGGCTGGAAAGGTATGTGGGAGTCAGATTTTGGTGGGGGGAATAAGTCAATACCAGGTTAAGGAGTCTGCTTTTCTCTTTTTATGCATTGGGCTCGGTATTCTGTGGGAAGCTTAGCTTAGGATACCAAGCATCATTTATAATCTTGTTTTTGCAGGAAAATACATTTAGAACACCAAATGACTGACTTACAAATTAGCTTCTAAATCACAACCCTTTGGAAAATTAGTGACCACTTGTATCATGTAGTTTAAAATTAAAAATAATTCTAAGCATAGGTAGAGTAATTCAACCAATAGGAAACATCAAAGATGAAAAACTATTACTAAAATGAAAAATGGGATGCAGTGTGGCTTAGGGGAGAGAAAGCTAACCTGGGAGTCCAAAGAGTTGGATTCAGGTTCCTACTTTTAGTTAGTCTGCCACTTATTCTAATATCTGTCTCATTCCATCTCATAACCCCTACCATGATTCTCCATTCTCTTTCCCTGAGGAGATAGCCTTTTTCTTCCCAAGGCCAATCCCTGTGCTCCCAGGAAAGTAGGGTTCATGCAGAGTGACTAAGAGCTGTCTGCTCGCTCATGGATTGCTGCAGGAACATTACATTCTCCAACTGCAGCCACCACCACCTTTTGGGGTAGGAAACTCCATTCACTTCTCAAGTTGTGGTTAGGAAGATTCCTGGGAACTTATAGCTAAAGGCAACCATTAGTCTCCTGGTGGAGAGAGAAAGAAATCTCCCTGCTCATTCATACACAATCCTCCTCTTTCCTCTCTCTTTTCTCTCTTTCTTCCTTTTTAACAACTTTCTTCTCTCTCCACCTGCTTCACCTTTTCTCTCTTCACTTTCTCACTTCTCTCCCTCTCTTCATCTCCTTCCTGCTTTGTACCTTTCTTCTCCTTTTCTCCCCCACCCCCACTTACCACTCTATATCCCCATTATTCTTACTCTTTTTGGCCTCCACTCCCCCTTCCTATCCATTCCATCCCTCTTCTCATTAAACTCATAGGGGAAACTCTCTTGATTTTTCCTCCTTACATACTTTTTAAAGTGGAAAGAACAATCTTAATTTAACCAGAAGAATTCATAATCACATATGTATTTGATATTTATAGAATGAATTCATAGTCTCAGTTATTTTCCTGTTTAATAGTAGATGCCTACTTCAGAAAGAACAACACCATCTTAGAACCTTTTTTGTTAGAAGTTTGGAAATGTAAAATCTGTATCATATTGGTTATCATCTTAGCAAGGGTAGAAAAGAGGGAGTGAGAGAATGTGAGACTCAAAATGCTTTTTAAAATGTTGGAAACTTTTAACATGTAAATGGGGAAAAATTAAATTTAATGAAATTTTAAAGAAATAATTGAATAGACTGGAAGTTTAGGGAAACAACTTACCTGTAGCTTTCATAGTCTGAGTATATGTATAGAGCAATTTCTCCTAATGTTTTATTAATTTCTCATTAATTGCTTTTATGCCATTTATGAGTACTGCTTTTAAAAGATATTATTACTTTTGGAAACTTAAATAATAGATGTTTTTCATGTGATTGAGCCATACTTTATTTACTATCAGTAAAAAATTAATTTTAGTAGAATTATGGATGATCTATGTTCATATAAGAAAACACCATATACACATATAGTTTATTGTGTTTTGTTTTTGCCATGTAATGGTAATTCCTGAATGAGTAACTGATCCTTTTTTGTTATTTTTCAGTTGCAAAATGGATAGTGGATGTTTTTGAATGTTAACTTTGTTCTTCTAACAGTTGCCTTGCTTTTTGTAGGTATGCCTTACATTTTCTTGTACAAAGTGGAATTTCATACTCTATCATGATCATAATAGGAGTTGAAAATATGCATAAGTAAGTATTAATAATTTTATATTTACCTAAAATAGAGAAACTGATTAGAATATTTACTGATACATATATTTGAAGTGATTTTATATTATACTTATCTTTTTCTTGCTCCCTGTTTTGATATATTAGCATAGGCCTCCCTACTCTTTTTTTAAATATAAGTTCTTTTGAAGAGAGAAGTTTCTTGGAGGCAAAAAGAAAAGCTCTGCTTGTTCTCTTTCCATTTTGAAAATCCAAAAGCATGTTACAACTGCTGCCTTTAGAAAGATGCCATTGGGGCAGCTGGGTTGTTCAATGAATTGAGAGCCAGACCTAGAGATGGGAGGCCATAGGTTCAAATCTGGCTTCATACTGTAGCTTTCTGCAGAAAGGCAACCAGTAGTCTCCTGGTGGAGAGAGAAAGAAATCTCCCTGCTCACCCATACACAATCCTCCTCTCCACTTTCCTCTCTCTTTTCTCTCTTTCTCCCTTTTTAACAACTTAACCCCCCATTGCCTAACCCTGACCACTCTTCTGTTGTGGAACCAATACACAGTATTAATTTTAAGACAGAAAGTAAGGGTTTTTTGTTTTTTATTTTAAAGAAATACACCCTTAAGAGTTGAGATGTTGCAGTTCCTGCTGTATAAGTAGTGAATGTTTTCATCTTCATTCTTACACGTGGAGATTTTAATATTTCTATTTCAAAATATTCTCAAGTTTTCTTTGGAGACCCTGGTTAAATATAGGCAATATGTAATATAGCACTGCACACACATATATACACACACTCACACATATGCACGCACTTGTGCATGTGATAGGGGCAAAGCTAAGATTTTAATTTAAGGTTCTTCCCCTTCCAAACAGGAAAAGAGTTGGCAACTTTTTGGTAGCTTTGAAAACATTCCTCTTTGAACTTCTTAAGATTTTGTCCTCTTTGAAGGACATTTATGAGAGAATGGCTATATAGTGTGATTTAACAATAAATTCTACATGAACAAATATACTTTTCTTTGTATTTTTGAATTTGTTTAGTAAAACTTAGTATCCTTTGCTGCAATATTCACAACATTAATGACTATTTGCATTCAGTTATATGTATATGTATGAATATACATGTTTATGTTTATCCTTCTCACTCACAATAAACATTTACCTGTAAGTGAAAATATATTACGTATTTTAGGTGTATCCTATCAGTTTTAGATTTACGTATTTTAGATGTGTCCTATCAGTTCACTGGAAAAAAACACAGAAATATGAAGTCAACAAGGAAATTTTCTGAGGAACCTTGACAATGTAGGCAAACCTTGCCCTGGTGGCTTATTTGGGATTGCCAAGCTACCCAGACACCCAAAGGAACATTTTGGTCAGCTTGCATATCTATAAGTTTTCCTTAAATATGCCATTTACTACTACCATCTTTTTTTCACCATCCAAAATGGCTCACAATGTATTTTGACAAGTCCTCATTACTTTTTAAAAAAATTTTATTTACATAGCATTTTCTTTTGTAAGTGAATAGCTTTTTTAATTTAAAATTTTAATATTTTTCCATGTTTACATGATTCCTTTTCTTTCCCTCCCTCTTCCCAGAGCCGACAAGTAATTCCTCTGGGTTGTACAAATGTTATTAATTTATACACATTTACATATTGCTCATTTTTGCTATGGAGAGATTTTTTAAAGCCTCAACCCCAGATCACATACCCAAATATGCATATAATAAGTGATGTCATATGTTTTGCTTTTGCATTTCTACTCCCATTGTTTTTTTCTCTCAATGTGGATCACATTCTTTTACATAAGTCCTTCAGGAGTGTCCTGGCATGTGGCATTGCTACTAGTTTGAATTGTTCCACAGTGTTTCACTTTCTGTGTAAAATGTTCTCTTGCTTCTGCTCATTTCACTCTGCATCAGTTCATTGAGGTTCTCCCAGTTCATATAGAAATCCTCCAGTTCATCATTCCTTATAGCCTGGTAGCACCATCAGATACCACAATGTGAATAATCTTAAAAAGCCAAGACTCCCACCTGCATTCCTACTCCAACAATTCTTTCTCTGGAGGTAGATAGCATTATTTGGTATAAGCCCCTTAGAATTGTCCTGAATCATTGTATTGCTGATAATAGCCAAGTATTACATTTGATAGTTGCACAATATTGCTGTTACTGTTGTGACAAGGAAATCACTTTAAAAGACTGATATATATTAATTTAAGGTCGCCAAGGAATTCAGCTATGTAATTCCTAAATGAAAACTCAAGTCAGCAGTCAACCTTTTATGGAGTTTAATTACAAACAGGAGGAAGAAAGGAATTAGAGAGAGAGAGAGAGAGAGAGAGAGAGAGAGAGAGAAAGAGAGAGAGAGAGAGAGAGAGAGAGAGAGAGAGAGAGAGAAAGGGGAGATAAGGGAATAGGACTTAAATACCCCCTCTGTTTAGGCTGGGCCAAAAGGCCCAAGCCCTTAGATAGCTGAGGCAAAGAAAAGAGATCAGTCCCTATCACTCACGTGACCAAAATGGAGAAACAGTCTCAGGGGCCTCCACCTCCAGCTTCCTTCAGAGCAAGCTTCTCAGAGCACAACCTCTCAGAGCAAAAACTCTCCAACCTCCTCCAGTCCTCAGACCCCGCTATCTTTAAGGAAACCATCTCAGTTCCCTCCCCTCAGTTCTCACATCTACCAATCACTGTCCATGTCTTCCCTGTGCCAATGGTGGCTCTAGCTTAACCCAGGACCGCCCAGAGGTCTGTGGCTTTGCACATGTCTGTTGAAGGTCATATTCTCAAATAATTAAATTTTTATCCTTTGCTGCAGCCCTTCCTAAATCCTGTTACCCTGAGCAGGGTGGAGATTGGCAGTTCCAAGACCTGGTTCTGTCATTCCAAGTATCTCTATTGTATCGATTCTAAAATCAATCATGACTCAAAGAACTTCCTATTCTATGCTTAAGCATAGGTCAAAGCCCTTTCCATTGTTCAGCAAAAGGTTTCTGTCCTAAAGAAATCTTAAGTAGGGAGGAGAAGGACCCTCCCATGCCAATGGGGTTCACATTCCAATAGACTATCAGTAGGAAATTTTTCAAGTATGAAATTTCCCAAGGGTGAAATTTCCAACATTTATAAATCTAAGAAATTTTAAGGTTTACACTGTGTACAATGTTTTCCTGGTTCTGCTTATTTCATTCTGCATTAGTCCATGAAGGTCTTTCCAGCTCTTTTTGAAATCATCCTGTTCATCATTCCCTATAGCGCAATAGTATTCTATCACTGTCAAATATCACAATTTGTGCAGCCATTCCTCAATCGAGGGGCATTCCTTTAGTTTCCAATTCTTTGCCACCACAAAAAGCACAGCTATAAATATTTTTGTACAAATAGATCCTTTCCCATTTTTAAACATCTCTTTGGAATACATACCTTGTAGTAGTATTAATGGATCAAGGAGTATGCATTATTTTATAGCCCTTTGGGCATAGTTCCAAATTGCCCTCCAGAATAGTTGGATCAGTTTACAACTCCATCAGCAGTTGTTTTAGTGTCCCAAGGTTGCCAGATTCCCTCCAACATTTATTATTTTCCTTTACTGTCATATTGGCCAATCTGTTAGTTGTGAGTTGGTACCTCAGAGTTCTTTTGATTTGCATTTCTCTAATCAAGAGTGATGAAGAATATTTTTTCATCTGATTATTGATAGTTTTGATTTCTTCATCTGAAAACTGCCTATTCTTTTCCTTTGACCACTTATCAATGAAGGAAAACAAGTCCTCATTTTATAGGGGAGTCCTTTTAACCATACCACTAATACACATTGCCATTACTCATATTCTCTTTGATTTATCATTCATTATAAATATATTGTTCACTGTCTAGATCATCACTTTCATGAGAAATCTGGTAAAATATCTGAGTCCTTTTTTGTTTAACTTAGTGAATGGAAGATGTCCCCTCACAGTATTTAACAATGTGGTGATAATAATGCCTGTCTTGAGTTCAGGATAGTTTCCAAGTTGTGTGATTCGTTTCCAATTTTGAGAGAAGCATGGTATATTAGGAGACCTAGGTTCAAGTTGGACATCTAATCCACACTGGTGGCATCATTTAGCTCCTCAGAGCTCTACACCACACTCAAAGGCTCCAAGATGCAGGGGTTGGGGGGGAAGGGAAAAGGGGCTCCCACTTGCATTGGTATCAGGTATTTTTCACTTGGAACTCCAACATGGGTGAACTCAAAGTCTGGCCCCTTGCCCTATCCCCACTTCAGGTTTTATCATAGAATTGCTTCACTTTTGGATAAAACACAAAGTCAGATTTCATGGTTTCTGTTAAAAAGGAATTTTTTAAACTGAAGTCTATTACTCAAGATGTGTTTATATTGCTTATTGACCTTAGAACTGGTAGTGTGTTATATTTTAAGAGTAGAATACTATGCTGTTTGTCTTGTGAATTATTTTTGGTATACTTTATGTAATTTTAAGTTACTTGAGATCTTCTGATTTAAGAATGATAATTAAGGTGACACTATGGATAGAATAGGAAGACCTGAGTTCAAAATCTGTTGAAGACACTAGTTGTGCATTTCCCAGTTGTCATCTGTAAAATAAGGTTAACACAGTGCCTAACTTCAAGGGTTTCTGTGAGTATCAAATGAGATAATATATGTAAAAATTCTTTGCAAACCTTAAAGTTAATAAATGCTAGCAATTATTTTTAGTTAACAATTCATTATCACTAAGGCTTTATGTTAGGAAATAAATGTTATGTTTTTGCATTTTGAAAATACTGAAATTTAGAATTTCAAGATAGTCTTTTTGCCTGTTAACTTTATTTTAAACATTTATATAAAATATAAGGGAATGAAGTTTCAGATTTTATCACTTGATTATAGTTTAATAATTGACAATTTCTTGATCTATCTTTAAGTTTATTTTCTGAACACAATTTTGAAGCATTTTTGTTAAAATGTCTGTCTATTAGTAGTTTTTTAATTAACTTGAAAGAAGATAGCTATAATTTTGCTGGTTACAGAGTACCATTATTATTTGTATTTTTTAGTTTTTCTAATGGAGAAATAATTTCTTTTATTAGTTGGTCATAATTAATTAGTTGAAATTGAAGCAACTTTGCTTTGTGTGTACTGCCTGCATAATCTGTTGCCATCTATAATAATATATAATATATACTATATAGTAATAATAATTTACATTTCCATACTATTTTAATATTTACAACAAATAACCCAAAGCAATTGACATTTCAAGAATTATCCTCATTTTAAAATTGAGAAAAATAAGGTTAAGAGAGGTCAAGTGATTTATCCAGGGTTTTACAACTTATGTCAGGATTTAAACTCAAGTCCCTTCTACTTGTTGTTGTTATTGTTCAATTATTTTAGTCATGTCCAACTTTTTGTGCCCCTACTTAGGATTTGTTTGTTCTAAGATACTGGAGTAGTTTGCCCTTTCCTTTACTAGCTTATTTTACAGATGAGGAAACTGAAGCAAAAATGGTTTAGTGACTTGCTTGGAGTCACACAGGTAGTGCCTGCATGTCTTTCTGACTCTAGACCCCAAATGTCACCTAGCTGCTCCTCTTGTTAAGGACAAGTTCTTGATAGGTACCACCTTGCTGGAAAGGCCTATAAGAACAGTCCCAGCAGCAGAATATACCTGTTTGAGAACTAGTGCAAATAAGTCTGGAAAGACTCAATCAGTCACCAACCCTTTATTAAGTGCTTTCTGCGTGCCAGATACTGTGCCAAGTGATGAAGATATAAAGAAAAAGCAGTATTGTCTACTTAATAATGACCTTTTTGACCCTGACCATGAAAAAGCCAAGAAACATTTTTTTGGAAAAAAAAAAACCCAAGGTAATCCAAGAAGTATGACATAGTAATGGAAAATGACAGTATAACATTCCATACCCATAATTTTATACCTCTCTCCTGAGAGGAGGGAAGGGTATTCCATTATCAGTCATTTGGAAACAAAATTACTCATTTTATTTGATCCAAGTTCTATTGTCTTTTGGTTTATGTCTTCATTTACATTACTGTAATTATATTTTTTCCAGACTCTTTCATCATTTTAAAGCGGTTTGTACCAGGTTTTTAAATTCTTTATATTTTTAGTTAGAGCTATTGGGAGCAGCTAATGTCTCAGTGAATAAGAATGCCGGCCCTGGAATCAGAAGAACCTGAGCTCAGATTTGGCTTCAGACTATTACTGGACATGTCATTTAACCCTGTTTGCCTCAGTTTCCTCCTCTGTAAGTGAGCTAAAGAAGGAAATGGAAAACCACTCCAGTATTCTTGCCAAGAAAATCCCAAATCAGGTCACAGAGTCATACTTGGCTGAAATGACAGAACAACAACATTCCTTTATATTTATATGCCACAGTTTGTATAGCCATTTCCTACTTGATGGGCGCCTTGATTTCTAGTTGTTTGCTACCAAAAAGTACTGCTATAAACATTATAGTATATGAGGGAACTTCCTTTCTGACATTGACTTCCTTCAAGATTTCCATCCAGTAGTAGAATCATTTACTGGATAAAAGGCTATAAATACCAGTTATTTTTCTCAAATAATTCTAATTGGTTTTCCAGAATATTAGGTCTGATTTAATATACCAACAGAGTATTAGTCTCCCTCTTTCTCCATAGTTCCTCTGACTTTAACCATTTTCTAGTTTATCCACATTGCCATTTTTAAATGAGTATGAGTTAATACCTCCAAATTATTAAAATATACATTTCTTTTATTAATTTGAAATCTTTGTTTTATATGTTTATTCTTTGTTCTATATGTTTGTTGATATATTTATTTTGAAAACTTTATATCCTTTAACTACTTACGTATTAGGAAATGACTTAGTTTTGTAAATATATGTCAATTATATATACCTTGGATATCAGACTTTTATCAAGAATGTTTGATACCAAGGTTTATTCCTAATCATTAGCTTGTTTTATTCTATCTACATTTTTGTGTAAAAACTATTATATTTCATATAATCAAATTGTCTTTTTTGCTTCTTTCCTCCTCTCTATCCTTTGTCTACTTATGAATTCTCCTAACCATAGATGCTAAAGGTATCTCCTGTTTTGCTCTACTTTTTTTTAGAAAAGATTTTATATAGAAATTATTTATCCATCTTGATTTGTGTTATTTGTTATGGATGTCTGAACCCATTTCCTGCCAGTATGGTTTACAGTTTTCCTAGCCATCCACCTAGAGATCAACACAGTGGGCTTCATTTACTGTGCTGGAGACCCAAATTGCAGGGGTACAGTAACTGTGATGCTCCAGACACTTATTCTTTTTTCTCACCAGGTGACCAGCTTATCTCCACTTTCTTCCATACAGTTCCTTAATGGCATCCTTTATTCCTGTTCTTCTTTGGAGCTCCTCCTTAGTTATTTATTGTACACACCTATCATATATGCACCTTTCCATTGCCATGTTTGTGAGGCTTGTCTTTAGTTCTTTAGAGGCAGTGGTATTCCAGGCTTTTGCTGTAAAGAAATACTGGTAAAATATTTACATATTTACTAGACTACTATACTTATTTGTGCTAAGCATTGCTTATCTAATCTGTTACCCATCCATTTCTCTACTTTTAACCATTATTAAAAATAAAGTAACATATAATGCTTAATGTTTCCAGAACACTTTACTTATATTGTCTCATTTGATCCTTATTGCACTTCTCTGAAATAGGTGATATTGTCCCAGTTTTTCAGATGAGGAAACTGAGGCCACTTGTCTAGTTATATATTGGTTTGAGTGTCTGAAGCAGGATTCAAACATAGGTCTTCTTCACTCTCTGAGTACTAGGCTGTCTACTATTCTACCTAGATGCCAAAGCCATTTTGATGATTGTTGCTTTGTAATATACTTCAAAATCTGATAATGTAGGACATCTTTTATTCTTCCTTTTTTATTATTCCAAATGAATTTTTTGTTACTTTGCTTAGTTGTATGAAATAACTTATATAAATTGTTATTAAAGCTGTAGATCATATAGATTATGTTTTATTATGTTGGCCTGGCTTAGTAGTAAACATTGACTACTTCTGCTGTTAAGTTTTCCTTTATTTCTGTAGAGAATGTTTTGTAGTTATTTTTCTATAGGTTTTCATGTCTTAGAAGGTTAGCTGGATATTTTGTTTCTCTGCAGTTTTAGTGAATGGTCTAAAAAATGTTGTGAATCTTTTCCTCCAGGCTTTTATTTGTTAATCATATATTGAAATAGTGATAATTTTGTGGATTTTTTCTTCCCTTTATTTTGCTGAAGAGAGGCAGAGTAGTATAATAGTGAGAATCCCCTTTTGGAGTCAAGATTACCTAGGTTCCAGTTCCATCTCTTACATGTATTGTCTGTGTGATCCTGAATAAGTCACTTCTGGTGGGAACATTATCTGTTACTTAAGTTACTTTTTTCCTTGAAAGATAATGCAGCTGCTGTCACTTACTTTGGGGACTACGTTTTGGCCATTAACCTTTGTAACTTCCTAGGAACTTAATTTCAAAAGTGAGCTCCAAAGGGCAGGGGTGACTTTTCTTCGGTCTTAACTGTTGTGCTATCATGTCTAATATGGAAACAGAGACGCTGCACTCGGCTGAATCAGTGTTGTATCCTTGCTGAAAATCTCTTCTATACTATGGCTGAGTAAACCTTATCTTAACTTTTAGATGTTTTATTAATGACTCATTTTGTTTTAATTCTTAAACTGAAGCACCAGACCATCTTTAATCAGGTCTTGCTACAATATCACTTAACCTTTCTTTTCCCAGGCAACTCTCTAAGATCACTAGTCATAAATCAGTTGCTGAACCACTTGATAGAAGGCTTTTTTTCCTTATCAAGTTGCTCTCAAATCTTAACAAAGAATAAGCAAACAAAAACAAACAAAAAACCCCTCCAAATTGTCTGGAGTTATTTTATCTCAGTTTTGGCACTGATTGTCTGAGGTTTGCCAAGCAAATGCTATCTTCTACAGATTGGGATATTTTAGTTTCCTTTTTTGTTATTGCTTTTTCTTTTAATTTCTTTCTTTTGTTTTATTGCTGTTACCAACTTTTCTAGTTCTGTGTCAAATAGGGGGAGAGGGTACAACTGAAAATTTCCCAACTGGCCAATTACTACCATAATTCTAGTAACTCATGAATATGGATTTGGGATTCAGTCAGTCCAGGGAAAGTTAAATAAACTATTCTAAGGGATAATTTTATAGCCAATGGCAACCCTAAAAACAATTTATGTTTTGACGACTTGATTTGAAGACCTTTAATATGGTTTCTGGTTCTTTAATTTTTCCTGGAGTGGATCTTAAACTTGATAGGAGACTGTGTAACCCAGTGTACCATCTAGGTAGTATATTTACCTATGATTCCTTTAGGCAGACAAGAATTAGATAGGAAATGATCTTTGGAGGAGTGATTTCCTTATGCTTGTTAGTTTTCTTTATAATGGCAATTGTTTTTTGGTGTAAATTTTAATACATTAATAAAAAATAAAACTTACTGCATTTAGCCATTTTTATCAAACCTTAAGATAATTACAAATATTTTTAAACCAATCTTTGCAGCATTTGTTTTTTTAGTTAACTGTTAACTTGGCTTTAACATTTATTAGCTGTGTAACAATGGACAGATCATTTAATCTTGATGAATCTGTCTGCTCATCTGTGAAATGAGGATAGTAATATTTGCATTACTTAATAAAGTAGAAGTGGGGAGTGAAAGGCTGTGAACTGGGTTTTAATTTCCTGAGAAAGAGGGTAGAATGATTTGGGGATTGATAGATAATTGTTTCAAGTTGGTAGATAACTGCCATGAGGATCTTGATAGAGGAAGAGGAGATGCTTCTCAATTGATAGAGGCAGAAAGAGAGGCTGGAAATCCAATGGGAAGCACAAAGTATGGATACACCTTCTTCTAAATTAGAGTATTAAAATTCAATATTGAATAGGATGACTTGGGGTTTAATGTCTTATGCAGGGAATTGAAGGCACATTAAGTTTCAGAAGAAAAATAACAACAAAAACATGAGAAGTCTCAGACAAGAAAAGATAGTTGATTATAGAATTGTGATCCCAGAAAAAGATTAAGGCTGTTTGTTTAGATTTGGAAGTTATCAATATTCAGATGATGATTAACGCCATAGGATGATTAGGTCACCAAAAGAGAGATCAAAGAGATCAAAGGGATAGAAGATCAGGAAAGATCTTAGGGGTGACCCCACAATTAGGTCCAGCAAAGGAGATCAAAGAGCATTCAGACCAGAAGATAACTAAGAGAGAAAACAATGTCAGGAAAACTCAAAGAGGAGAAAATGTCAGGGAGGGAGTTAGTCACCAGTGTCAGATGTTGCTAAAATATAAAGAAGAGGATGGAAACTGAGAAAAGTTAGGAAGTGGCAAAACTAGGAGTCCAGCCAATGCCTTCCCACTACCTGGCTGGCTTCTTTTCTACCAGACCATTCTGCCTCAGACTGGCAGCATAAGATCTGGTGTCTGAGTTTTTGTTCCTGGATTGGACTCTTGGGAAAGAGTCTAGACTAGGGTGAGGAACCTGGTCCTTGGTTCTTTGATCCCCTGGGTTCAGTCATTGTTGTGATAAATGAAGTATGTTACAATTCCCTATGAAATATGCAAAACAAATTAATAGAACTATAGAGATCTTAAATAGTCTGACCTCAGAAAAAGATATAAAATTACTTATAAAAGAACTGTGAAAGGTGATGGGGTGGAATAGGAGACACTTGGTCCTGATGGACTTGCAGAAGGATTTTATATAATCTTTAAATAATCATACCTGTACTATACAAATTATTCTTAAAATTGAGAGAGAAATTGCTCTACCAGATTCATTTTATGAGAAATATAGTATTGCACAAATGCATAAACCAAGGAAGGATAGGGCAAAAAAAAATCCAGTATAGCCTGATATCACTAGTGGAAAACACCTAAATTTTTTAATATGAAATACTGGCAAAAATCCTACAGTGATTCATAAAAAAAAATATACTCACTATGATCAAGTTGGATTATACTCAGGATAATGATACTAAAGATAAAAACATCCCAAACCACATGGTTATTTCAGAAAAGCCTTTGACAAAGTACAACACTCAGTTTTGCCAAATAGGCATAGAGAGAAATAGGAATAGAATTCATGACTAAAACTGACATATAACCCACATTATTTATTACAGTAATAGAAACAACAGTACGTTTTTTGGAATCCCTACAAATAATTTTTGACCATGGTTTTTTCACTATACAGTGTTAATATCATATGATCAATAGTATATATTCTCACATAACATATTTCAACTGCTGGGTCTACATGATAGGCTTAACAATTATTACAAGCTTTTATGATTAAATGTATTCATGGCCAGAATCTCCTTAGATGGTTTTGGATGTTTTAGTTGAAAAGTTTTTTTTTTCATTTCATGCTGCCTCATAGGTATGTTGTATTTTATGATAGTTCTAAAAAATCAATATGTGTAATATATTTCTATTTACATTTGAAGAGGAGATGGCATGTAAATGAAAGAACATTGAATTTGAAGTCAGAAGATCTAGTTTCAAATCCTTTTTTTCAACTATAAAAGAAAGAATTAGACTAGGTACTTTGGTCTCTTCTGAATCCTTTAAATTTATATGTAGTTGATGGCCAGTATGATCATGACTAAAAATATTGGGGGCTAGCAGTCATTTACTTGAGGTTTTGATTCAGTGTTTAGTATTCTATTTTCCCTTCTCTTAGCTTCTAATATTTTCCTTTTATGTTACAACAGAAATAATTGATGAAAATATTTGGAAGTTTTCAGTTTAATATTCTACCACAGTCATCGTGTAATATCTCATCATGATATGGAGGTTACAGTGAGCTCTTTGTTGTTGTTTGTCCTTTGTTTTCAGAGAGGACCAGTGACATCACAGGGTGATGTCTTGACTTGTGCATGAATTGGATATGTGAGGCAGAGTTGCACAAAGCCATCAGCCTTACTCTCTCTTCCAGAATCTTCCAGTGGCAAGATGAAAGCCAAGATAGGGGATGGCCCGGGATATAGTGGGTGACCTTGGCTTCTTTGTGTTTTACTAAAGTCTTACTGCTTCACAGCAACTGCTTTTTTAAAAAAGCTTATTCCTTCATTCATCCATCCATCCATCTAACTATCTATCTATCTATCTATCTATCTATCTATCTATCTATCTATCTATCTATCTATCTATCTATTTATTTATTTATTTTAGAATATTTTCCCATGGTTACAAGATTCATATTCCTTCCTTCCCTTCCTCTTATCCCCCTCCCTTGGCCAATAAGCAATTCCACTGGGTTTTACATGTGTCATTGATCAAGACCTATTTCTATATTATTACTATTTGCACTAGGATGATTGTTTAGAGTCTACATCCCCAATCATATCCCCATCAACCCATGTGATCAAGCAGTTGTTTTTCTTCTATGTTTCCACTCCTACAGTTCTTTCTTTGGATATGGTGGATAGCTTCTTTCTCATAAGTCCCTCTGAATTGTACTGGGTCATTGCATTGTTGCTAGTAGAGAGATCCATTACATTCGATTGTACCACAGTGCATCAGTCTCTGTGTACAATGTTCTCCTGGTTCTGCTCCTTTCACTCTGCATCAATTCTTGGAGGTGTTCCAGTTCCCATGGAATTCCTCCAGTTCATTATTCCTTTGAGCATAATAGTATTCCATCACCAACATATAGTACAATTTGTTCAGCCACTCCCCTCATTTTCCATTTTTTTTTTGCCACCACAAAGAGCGCAGCTATGAATATTCTTGTACAGGTCTTTTTCCTTATCATCTCTTTGGGGAACAAACCCAGCAGTGCTATGGCTGGATCAAAGGGCAGACAGTCTTTTAGCACCTTTTGGGTGTAGTTCCAAATTGCCCTCCAGAATGGTTTGATCAGTTCACAACTCCACCAGCAGTACATTAATGCCCTAATTTTGCTACATCCCTTCCAGCACTCATTACTCTGTTGCTGTCATGTAGGCAATCTGTTAGGTGTGAGGTGATACCTCAGGGTTGTTTTGATTTTCATCTCTGTGATTATAAGAGATTTAGAACACTTTTTCATGCACAACACCTGCTTCTGCTTCCTTAGTGGCTATCAGAACAAAATGTTCTCATTTTCCCCTCTTCTAGGGGAGCTTTTTCACATGCCGGGGCAGACACTCTCCTATCTCACCAACAGGTTTGAGGCCTCTCAGTTCCACTCAACCTGGTTTAGCCCCCTGCCAAGGTGGCTTCTTGGGCTGTTGCCACTGTACATACTTCAGCTTCTTAAGGCTATAGGTGAGAGTTTGGTAGCAAGGATGAGCATCCCTGAAAAGGGCTCTGCAAGTCCTTGTGCCTTTTGTCTTTTCTGAATACTTCAAAGCTGTGTCAGAAAGAAGAAAACATTTTACAGAGCCTGCTAGGTATCAGGGATTCTCAGTATGGGCTTGGTCATTTGCTGTATTTCTGTTCTCATCAAAGGATCAACCTATTTAAATTTGGAGAGACTCACTACCAAGATCATCGCAGGATGAGGATCTTTTTGGCCTTAGCACCTCTTGGAGACCAACTACAGCTTTGTAGGGGTTGTGCTGAAATCTGCCTCGGTAGCAACAATGCCTGTACCAATGGAGTCATTCATTTTGGGAGTGTCAAGATATAAAGTTTTTGTTTATTTCTAACATCTTTATTAAAAATTGCATTTTTGTGTTCTTAAGTTTTCTCTATTGTCTTGTAAGTTAGCAGAGCACCTATAATTTGGATGTATAAATAAAAATATTTTCCTTTCCTAACCCAAAAATTGTTGTTAAGGACAGATGCTTACCTCCAAGTGCTGCCTAGAATACAAAGACTAAAGCCTACTTAAATCTGTTTTCAGATAGTTAATTAAAAAGAGTTAGTGGCTCAGTTGGATATCCATCGGGGAAATGTTAGCCTCAGTTGAGGACAATTCTGTGTTCCCCAAGAGAGTTAACAAGATATGGCAAGAAGTAAACCGGACCCTTAAGGGTAATAGGTTCTCTCTTTGGTTCTCTCTAAAGATCATACTTAGACTAGTCTTTTAGTAGTTTGGACTAAAGGGACAAAGTGTTTGTGACTATAATATGTTATAATGTCCCAATGATTTAGTTATACATTAGAATTATTCCTTATTTCCTAAATAGGCAACTGTGGATTATATCTGTTCAAGAAGATACCCAAAGCAAAGGGAAGAAAATTTTATTATCACTTGATCTTTGGTTTTTTTTTGTGTGTGTTTACATCAGAAAATATACCAATTGTTTTATCTCCCTTTTCACCTCTGCTCAGAATCCCTAGCTTCATTCCAGGTACAGCTTATTATCTCATACAGGAAAAATTTCCTGATTCCCTTAGTGCTTAGTAAATACCTCTTGAATTGGATATAACCTCATTCTGAGGTTTCGATAGTTGAGAAAATAATTTGGTTGAGCTACTTTTAAAAAGGGTTCAAATCTTGTTTACTTATCATCATATATGTTTTTACTACAAAAGAAATATAAAATGTAATGGCAGAATTATTAAGTAGATTATTATTACTTCAATTCTACCTTTTTTCTTTTTTTTCTTAAATTTTGAAGGTCTCTTCCATCAAAAATTATTTTTAGTCAGACTAATGATATTAGTTTTAGAATTTTAAAAAATAGTATATTGATACCTCTCATCTTTAAATCACATCCCTATGCCCTTCATATTGAACTCTTCTTTGCTGTGAAGGAAAACAATTAAGCAAAAACATCTCATACAGAGTTTCTGCCTAGTCATATATATCATATTTTTCTCTAGTTATCCTTCACCTCTCTATGATGAAGTGAAGACATATTTCATTCCCTTTTTTTTTCAAAACCTTTTTTATTTTTTTCCATTGCTCAGGCTTCCACTTCCTTTTAATAATTTCTTCATCTGTTTTGTTTTAATCACTGTGTATATTTTTCTCCTGACTACTTACTTCACTTTGCCTCAGTTTATATAAATTTCCCCATATTAAGCTAAATTCCTCCTATTTGTTATTCCTCAATTTACATTATTGTATTCATATACCATCACGTTAGCTGTTTCCCAATTTCTGGGCACCTACTTTTGTTTTTAGTTTTTTACTGCTTACAAAGAGTGGAAATTTGACTATTTTGCTACATGTTGGATCTTTATGCCTTTGGTTTCTTTTGTGTTATATGCAATCAAGTAGAATTGCTGAGTAAAAGGGAACAGACTGGTCACTTAGTTCTACCAACAGTGCATCCTTATGCCTGTCTTTCCACAGTCCCTGCAATATTGTTCAAGTCTTTTTTCATCTTAACCAATTTGCATAGAGTAAAATGAATCTGCAGAATTTCTTGAATTTTCATTTTTTTAAATGATGACTTTGGAACAAAGGTATTTGTGATTTGGAATATGTTTTCATGTGGTCATTTGTAATTTGCAAATATTGGTTTGAAAATGTCTTATACTTTACATACTCTTTGAAGAAAGCCTCTTTGAGTTTTATATTAATAGTTAATTTTTGAGAAAATACACTCCAATTAAGATGGTGAAGGATCTTGTTCTCTAGTTTAAAAAGTTTCAGGCATTATTTGAATTTAGGATATCTTTGAGCATATTGAGATGTTATTGGGATGAGTTAGTGGGCATTCCAGGTTTCCTGAATTCTTTCACATCAATAAATATTCTAGTAAAGAAGGGCATAACTTTAAGCTAGTATATTGTACCTTCAGCTTGTTGAATGGAACATTTTCGGGTTATATTATGTTCACGTCTTTCAAAAAGAGTCCTCATTTCTCTTCTAATGTCACATAAATAATATATTTACTTTTAATTGAATGGAGTGTTCTGTCTGTCTATTGGTTCACCTTCTTGCTACTTAACTGGCCCATCATTTTTTTCCCCAGTCATAGCTCTCTAATGACATCCTTTATACCATTTTTGTGTAAATCTGTTGGTAACATCTTGTAACCTGCTCCCACTCATTATTTGCCACTTTATTGCATTTTTTGTGACCCATAACTTAAAGTCTTGGGAGTCTCAATTATTCTGTGATTGGCCAAACAACACCAAATTTTAAAGAGTTGGGCCTGCTTCAAGAAATTTGGGTTAATTAAAAACATTTTACAGGCCTTCTAGCACATTTTTCTGCTTTCTAAAAATTAATTGTGAGTCTATTTAAATGCCCCTCTACAGTTTCTGTCTAGGTTATTCATACTGATAGACTAATTCTTTAAGTTGGCTCCAGTTTTTATCAGAATTTGAACAGCAGACATTCTTCATACACTTAATTTTTCCTTGTGAATTGTTAGTCCAGTTGAATGACTGCAGCTTAGGAGTCTTTGCAGTGTTTCAGAAATCGAGGCAATTAGCACAAAATTATTGCTAAATATGATTAAATGAAAGGACTTTCTCATCTTTGGAAGTTTTTAACTTGGGGTCTATAAACTCCCTAGGGGTCCATGTATAGATTTTGGTGAGTTCCAGGAACTTAGATTGGAAAAATTTACATCTTTATTATTATTAACCCCTAAAATGTAGCATTTTGTTCAATATGAATTTAGGCAACAAACATTCAAAGCAAGGATAGGCTTCACCAGACTGTCAAAGGGCAATGACAAAAAAAAGGTTAAGAACCCCTGATTTATAAGGACTCCCTTTTCCTTTTGATCTTCGTGTTAGACATGTGTCTGTTATTAACATCCTTACTAAAATGTAGCATGTACCTCCAGACACAATGCTTTAGATTCAGTAAAATTAATTAAAAGACTAAAGTTGTACTATATAACCTCCCTTGTTTTGGATACCATGACTTTATTGTTTTAACAATGTATAGCATATTTTTTTGGCTTTACAGTGCCAATTGATGATTGATCCATAAAATCCTCAGGGCTTCTAAAGGGGTGAATTTTTGTTCATGCATATCTTTTACTCATGCAATTAAAGAAATGGAAGAGAATGGAACTTAAAAGGCTAGACAAAGATACAGAATCAAGAAATCTCTGAGCATGAGTTGTCTAATTCAATTCAGTAAGCATTTATTGAGCACTTACTCTGTGAAAGACATTATTCTGGGTGCTAGAAGTGTAAAATCAAATAATTCTTGTCCTTAAGGAATTTAAATTCTAGTTAAGGAATATAGCATATGTACAAATAAATTGATAAAAACATAACTCTAGGAAAGAAAAAGTACTAACTGGGTAGGTTAAGAAAATCTTATAGCAAGTAACTCCTGACATGAGCTTTAAGGCTCATACAACCCTTATAAATTCTACACAGAGAAGAACAAGAAGAAATGCAATACAGACATGGGTTGTCTAGCCTGTGAGAAAAAGCATGGAGACAAAAGATGAAATCTCAATTTGGGGGGATAGCTAGAACAATTTGTCAGGAATCTGGGGTTCACAAAAACTCTTCTAGATTAGATATTGTCAAGCCCTGTATTCTTTATATCTGTAAATACTTAAGTGTATATAATTTGTGTCTTTCTAAATCCTTATAAATAACTTTGAAGTGAAACAAATTTTAAATGCTTGGAACAACTGACCAGCATATCATTGTCTGTTTCAATTGTGTATTAAATCAATCTAATCAGTGAATAATCTACTCCTAAATATCTTTGCTGGATTGTATAGGCTAGTTTATTTTATTGAACAGATTAAAATGATAATGGAGCAAATCCCATCCTATATTATCATCATCAAGACAGCAAACATGATTAGGGAACCTACTAGACCTTTAGGCATCCTAGTCCATTTTTGGTCAGATCCTCAATCTACCTCTGTAATTTCCACTTACTGCTTCTGTCATCAGAGGTCAGGGAAAACAAGCATTATTCCTCTCCATATGATAGCTCTGAGAATACTTAGAAGTGACATAATAGCTGTTTCAGGTCATTTCTTCTTCAGGCTAAATAGCCCTAGTTGTCTAGTTCCTTCTCCAGTACTCATAGCATAGTCTTTAGAACCTTGACTGTCTTAGTCATTCTATCTTCATCATTCTTTCAGTAATTGAGATCACTGCTTATTTTAAACATAAATATACACACATATAATAGTTATAGTAGAAAATTTAAAATTAGATTTAATTCTTTAGGATAGCTAGATTATCCATTCAGATGTTTTAGAGTTCCTATTGTGTGTAAGGATACATAAATTCTTTCTTCATTTATTCTACAATAAATGTCTTATTTAATATTTCCTAGGATCTAATACACTGCCTTATATTTATATTAGTTGCTTAATAAATGTGTATTTATTTAAATTCAAGTGAATAGAGATAAGTATGACCTCTGTCTAGCTGATTTGAAATTCTAATCATTTACTTATACCCCAGGGTCAAGAAAATTAACCACCAGACATTAGCTGCCTGGTCACAGTTAGTAGGTATGATAGAAACAAAGTTAAAATTTTCAAAATTGCACAAGTATTTTATGAAGGAAATGAGTTCAATTGGGATATTAGTTCTGGAAGTCTTATAATTAAATCAGTGGGAGCTGACAAAGTTAGAGGGGGGGAAGGAGGGAGGATGAAGGAGGAGAAGAAAATGCAGGGGGAGGGGGTGAGAGAGAGAGAGAGAGAGAGAGAGAAGAAATGGTGACTTAATGCAGATTCTTGAGTAATAATCACAGTTAATAGATGTAATATGGATGATGATCTTGTAAAGGAGATGGTGGAAGATTGGTTAACCTAGTAGGGGGAGAACCAAGAGAGAGAACAATGTCAAAGAAAAAAAAAGACTCCCAAACTCTAAAGAGCTGAAGGAGTATCCAAGAGGAAAGGGCAGTCAGAAATGTCAAATGTTATAGAGATCAGGAAGGATAAGGAGTTAAGCAAAGGCTATAAGATTTGTCAGGTATCTATCTGCTATAATGGATAGAGCGCCAGACCTGGAGTTAGGAAGACCTGAGTTCAGATTTGGCCACAGACATTTACTATATGTAATGATGAGTTATGTAATGCTGCAAATTACTTAACCTTGTTTCCCACAGTTCCTCATCTGTAAAACAAGCCAGAGAAGGAAAAGACAAACCACTCTAGTATCATTGCTAAGAAAACCCCAATGAGGGGTCACAAAGTATTGGACATGACTGACATGACTGAACAAATCAGTTTGGGCAATTATGGATCATTCAGTCAGTAGCATTATTTCTTTTAAATCACTTTAAATATTGTTTCCAATTATGTATAAAATTTTAAAAATTCATTAAAAAACTTTGAGTTCCAAATTCTCCCTCTCCCTCCCTCTTCCTCTCCCTCCCTCTCCCTCTCCCTCCCTCTCCCTCAGCCTTCTTTAAAGATAACAGGCAGTTTGCTATAGGTTACATATGTTCTATCATGAAAACATATTTCTGTATGAAACAGACCAAAAAGCCTCCACAAATATAAAATGAGTTTTAAAAAATGTGCTTTAATTACATTCAGAATCCATCAGTTCTATCAGTTCTTTCCCTGGAGGTGTGGACAAGAGAAGTCCTTGCAGTACAGTCTGTACCTCTCTTGTCCACAGAGGTGGATAGCATTTTTCATCATGAGTCCTTCAGAATCATTTTAGATCATTGTACTTCTGAGAATAGCCAAGTCATTCATAGCTGATTATCACACAGTATTGCTAGTTTCTGTGTATGGTGTTCTCTTCAGTCTGATCACTTTATTTTGCATCAGTTCATGTGAATCTTCCCAAGTTTTTCTGAAAGGATCCTGCTCATCATTTCTTATTGCATAGGAGTATTCCCATCACAGTCATATATTGCATCTTGGTTTAGCCAATCCCCAGTTGATAGGCATTCCCTCAATTTCTAGTTCCTTACTACCACAGAAAGAGCACCTATAAATATTTTTGTACATATAGGTCCTTTTAAAAAAAATCTCTTAGGGGTATAGACCTACTAGTTCATTGCTAGGTTAAAGGATATGCATCCTTTTATAGCCATTTAGGCATAGTTCCAAATTGTTCTCCAGAATGGTTCAATCAATTCTCAATTCCACTCACAGGGCATCAGTGTCCCAATTTCCCCACATCCCCTCCAACATTTTTTTCCTTTTCTGTCATAATAGCCATACTGATAGATTATGAGGTGTTACTTCATAGTTGTTTTAATTTGCATTTCTGTAATCAGTCATTATTTAAGCATTTTTTTCATATGATTTTAGATAGTTTTGACTTTTCATCTGAAAACTGCTTGTTTTGACCATTCTTGGACCATTTATCAACTGGAGAATGATTTGTCTTCTTTTAAATCAGTCAGTAACATTATTAATTGCTTACTATATGCCAGTGATGGTATATAGTATACTGAGAATAAAAAGAAAGGCAAATAGTCCTTGCTCTCAAGGAACATGCATACTTACATTACTTATTGTACAAGACAACATATAAATAAGTCCACTGAAGATTATACAGAGTAGATGTGATGGTAGTCTGAAAGGAGAAGGAATTAGCAACTGGAGGAATTGGTGAAGTCCTCTTGCAGAAGGTAGAATCTAAATTATTCTTTGAAGGAAACCAGGGAAATTAAGAGGTAAAGATGAAGGGATGTATCATTCTAATCACGGAAAAGCCATTGCAAAAACATAGGAGATGGAATATCGTGTTGAAGAAACTATAAATAGGCCTCCAAGGACAGGCTAAATCATAGAATATATAAAAAGGTAGTAAGGCCTAAGAAGGCCAGAAAGATGGGAAGAGAACAGGTTATAAGAAGCTTTAAAGCCCAAAAGAGGACTTTATATTTGACTCTGGAGGAGATAGAAAACCACTGGATCTTACTGAAAAGAGAGATGACATGGTTGGAATTCTACATTAGAAAAATCATCCTGGTAATAACGTTGTAAGGGATAGCTGGAGTTATGAGATAGGAAGACCTGTTAGAAGGCTTTGGCAGTTGTCTGGGAGAGAAGTGATAAGGGCTGGCACCAAAATTGTGCCTGTGTGAGAGTAGAGAAGAGAACATGTGTGAAAGATGTGAAAGTTGATATTACAAGATTTGACCATGGATTGGATATGTGAGATGAATGCAGTTGAGAAGTTTAGGATGACATCACACTTACAAACATGAGTAACTAGAATAGTGTTGTTGTCAGTAATAGAGAAGTAATGAAAAAGGAATGGTTTGGGGGAAAAGTTAATGAGATTGTTTTGGTCAAGTTGAATTTTAAATGACTGGGATATTTTTTAGCTCAGCAGAAAACCTAACACATCTGCAGAGAGATGACAATTGTAGGGTAGAGGAGTAGAGTAGACAATAAAGTTTAATAATATAGAGATAATATAGAGAATATATATATAGAATATATGGAGATAATATAGAGATAGATAATATAGAGAATAATATAGAGAAAAAAGAGTTCATAGCCTTTGAGAACTCCTACAGTTTGATAAAATGACATGAAGAACCAGCAAAAAAGAAGCATTACCCAAAATGACAGAATAAGAAGTAATAAAGCCTAGCTCTCCACCACAACTATACCAGCAAAGACACACAGAGAACACCAGATCAAGTTGTATTGGATATCCAAGGGAAAATTACAGTAATTTTTTTCAGCCCAGGACAACATTGGGAGGTGGACAGAGGCTTATGGATTCATGGTGTATTCAGGAGAGAGCCATGTGGAACAGGGCGTGAAACTATGTTTTTGGTCAAGAGGCAACCTCAGATCCACCAAGGTAGACTGTGCAAGAACTAGGACTCAAGTGTCACCTTTTCTGCTCATCTTCCACATCTGGGTAGAAGATCCATTGCATGGTGAGGAGATATGAGCCTAGGGGCAGAAGTTGTCATGGACCCTAGTTTGTGTTCTGGGTAAGGAGTAGGAATGGAAATATGCAGCAGTTGACTGTTGATTGACTCTGACCCTGGAGCAGGGTCTTGCATTGTCCTGATTGGACAAGGAGTTTATATCAAGGTTCATTCTGTTTTTCTTTTGCTTAGAAACTTAACTAGAAAATGAGGGCTGGGGCCAGTAGCATGTTACTGGGTCTCCAGGTAGGGACAATCAGCCCACAGTTGTGTTGTGTAGCTTGCAAAGCTAAGGCCATACTGTCTTTGCTCAGACCTGGCCCTAGATCAAACTTTTTTAGGTACACTGAAAGCTCTGTAGGTCCTAGACTCAGCAGCTCCTGACCTTCAGTAACCACAGAAAGCAAAAGCAGTACCCAAAGAATACAAATTAGGACCAAACAAGGCCCAGACATTCCCTTTACCAAGTGCAAAGAGCCAGGAGATAACACAAAGTCCCAGTTCAAAAAGTAAGCTTGGAAGAATAAGTTAATAAAAACTGACTCTTATTAGAAAAGCTGTTATGATGACAAGAACACAGACTTGGAATGGCCTTTTCTCCATCACCATTCCTCTGGAAAGTCACTGTCTCCTTTTAGTAACTGTTTTCAGTGTAGGTTTTCATGACACTCTTTTCTCCCAGCTTTCATCCTTTTTGTTCAACTGCTTCTCAGTTTCACTTGCTTATCCTTTTTAAAGACAATTTAATTTAATTTTACAAAGAGAAATCCATTCCCCCCCTCTAACATTCAAGCCAATTTCAATTGGAAGATGAAGTGACTGCTTTTTTTAACACATTTAGCCACTAAAAAAAGGAGAGATAAAGGATCTGTGCTAGTCTGTACTATTGGATCAATTAAAATTTTTAATTATGGAGAAGATGACATGTTTGTAAGCAGCAGGGAAAGAATAAATAGATATTAAGAGACTGAAGATGAGAGATAGGATGATAAGGTTAAAGGTGTGACCATCACTGTAACTGAAGTGGATTAGAAGAATGAAGGAAGTGGGACACGAGTATTTGATAGAGTAACAATAGATATGAAGTTCCCAAATATTAGGGGAAGAGATGGGGAGGAGAGAAAAACTGAGAGCCAGGCACAGAACATATTGAGGAAGGGAGAATGTCTTGGAAGTGTTAGATAATAGTCACAAGGATTTGAACTTGATATATTTGGATAGTGTAAACTTCAAAAGAGGAGAAACCGATTAGTGAAGTTGGTGGGGGAATGGTCTGGAAATGGCTGAGAGGAGCTAGAGTATTCTGACTTTCCTTTCATTACTAGAGTTGGGGAAAGAGTTTACAAAAGAAAGTGTAGTAATAAAAAAGGTGGCACAAGAAATGCTCATGAGGAGAGGTTTTGTCTTTCTGAGACCTAGAAAATGGAAGGAGTGAAAAAAAGGTTTAAAATTGTAATTAAAATTAATCTTGGAGCTTTATATTAGATTTATAATTACTTATTTGTACAAGAGAGAAAAAAAAGATATCACTAGGTCTTTTTTAACCACCACACTCTCCCCAGCAGTGAGCTGCTTCTTCAGGTCTGGGATTCCCAAAAGCCTGGCACATGGTCAGGCCATACAAATTAAGGGCAGCAAGAATGGGCTTGTGTTTGGGACTGGAATTGACAGCCAATGACCTACTCTGCTTTCTGATTGGGCAGTCTGGGTCATGTGTGCTGTTATCCAGGCCTGTCAGGGGCTCCTGCCTGCCCATTCAGGAATGATTGGCTTCTTTCCTAATGCTCACATGCTGGCTAATGGTTATATTTTTTGTTAACCTCAGACAATAGCAAGTTTGTTCATTATGAATCAGGCATTCCATAGGGCACAGTGAAAGGAGGCAGGAGTGGAACCAAGGATGGTAAGATTCAGGTGTGTAGACATAAAGGAGGGGCCCCATGAGAATGGAGGGCAGGATTCATACAGCATTTGTGATCATCAGTATGGGATGAGAATAGGGAATAAGATTATGCTAACGAGTTTCAGTGATTGCAGAGAAATTGGAGGAACAAGATTACTGTTCTGGGTTTCCTTTGAGAGTCTACCTCAGGGTAGATGGAGTTGCTAGTTCTGTGAGATCCAAGGAGGCCTCCCCTGTACAAGTAGAGAAGTAGGCAGAGGAATGGGAAAATGGGTAGGAGGCCAGGGTGTCATGCTTTTACTGGGTAAAGTCTTGGAGGGGCACAAGGTAGACAAAGTCTTGACTTTCATGTCAACCCTTTGCTAGATATGGCCTTGGGTCAAGGGTCTTTTGGGGTGAGAGGTGAGCAATAATACCATTCAACATTTCAGGAGAGAGTCTTGGAAGCTCCTGGGTCATGTCCATGAGGCTAGGTACAGATGTCCTTTTAAAAAACTTTTTTGATAAACCTAGGCAGTTTGTTTTGTACTTCAACAAAGAATAAGTTACATATTTTGCTTAAAGATTCCATAGTTTTGCTCTTGAGTTTCTTCAGATGCTTGAGTCAGCATACTTGTACAAAACTTAACAGTGCAACCGTTAACCTTTCCTTTTATTGTTTTACTTTTTCTTCTCTTCCTTAATACATGTCCATACCTTTGTCCTTCCATTGTGCCTTTCTCCCATTCCATATTGACACATCTGAAATATCACTCTGAAATAAACTGCCTACTTAAGTTTAAACATCAAAAAAGGCTTTTAAAAAAGTGTATGTTAAGTTAGAGTATTGGTACACAAGGAAGAAACTTACTGATATTTTTCATGTAAAGGATATGAATTTATGTTTATTCAGGTTATAAAGCAGAACTTATAAGTGGTAAATCAACAGTAGACTGTAATAAATGTTTCATTTGTTAAACATGGAGTACAGACTTTGTAATCTCCTCCCTGCTGATTCATCCTTGAACTAGTTAGAAAAGGTCAAAGTTCCAATGTGGTACCCTGTCAGATAGATTTAATAAAGGGATTTGGTTCTGTTTTAATATCATCTTGACTTCAAGATTCTAAATACTAGATTTACTGGTGTAGCATTGTCTTTGAATTAGAATGATCTTTTGGAGAATTATTTTCTTTGGGTACATAACTGAGGCAACAGGGCTGTATAAATTTATAAACCTTGTAGATGGTGTTTTAGTGGATTTCAGAGTTCCTTAGTGTTGGTAATACTTCCACTAGTACCTATTGGAACTCAGCTCTGCTTTCTCATTTTGTATAATTCTTGTTCACATTCTCTCAGAGATACTCAACAGAGTATCTACCCAACATTCTAGAAGCTTCATTCTAGGTGTTGTTTTTGTTTTTGCGGAACTAGTGAAACAACTGGATTTATAATGTTATTATTTGCATTTGATAAATGATGAACTCACCCCTGTTCCTTATCAAATAGCTCTTTGATATCCTCTATGCCAATTTTGGCTTCTGTGTCATCATTAGAAATATTTTACTGCCTATTTAATATGCAGCTAACCATAAGACATGATATCCCTAGTGAGTCCTCTTTCCACTTCAAACCTTTTTCCATAAAGCTGCCAAAGTGGCTTTCCTAAAGCATAGATTTGATCTCATCACTCTACTGAGGGGCCTTACCAGATAGGATTAGTCCATTTTCCTCCATTTCTTAGTGTTCTGCCCTCCAAAATTATTTTTTATTCATTCAACAGGCATTCATTAAACACTTGCTGATTACTAGGAATTGTGCTAAGTTCTAGGTATAAGAAGAAAGGCAAAAACGCAGTCCTTGCTCTCAAAAAGTTTATAGTTTAATGGAGAAATGAGCATGCACATAGCTTCATTCCTATAAGAACTCTACAGTGTAGATGTATTTAACTGTGTATATGTTTCCTTGTAGTAACATGTGTGTTTTATAAGAACAGAGACTATTTAACTGTGGCATATATCTCCAGAACTAGCAACAATGCTTGCACACAGAAGCCATTTAATGCATGTTTGTTCAGTTGAATTGTTTTCTCACTAAAAGGTACACAGTATAATCAAGATAAATAATTATTCACTTAGATATTTGCTTTAACTTAAACTTTTAAGCTTTTAAGAAACTAGCTCATTTTTAGTTTTGGGAGAAAAGTATAGTGCAAGGCTGTCTTCAGATACAGCAGAGCTGCTTCTTTTACTTGTTGGTAAGAAATCAGAACATACTGATATGAACATTTAATACTTCAATAGGTACTCTTAAATAAATGGATTCTACCTGCAGAATAATTACTAAAGGATTTAGCTCAGGTGAAGTATTAATGGCACATTCAATGTAGTGAGGTTTTAAGAAGCACAAGGCTCCCAGGGTTATGTACTGAGAACAGACAGCTCAAAAACTGTAGTTTCTGAATTCTAGGAACTGAGGATCTAACGAAGGAGGGCAGAAGAGGAAGTAAGTATATAAACAAGTCAGTATCCCACACTGTAGAGTGTAGTAAAGGCAAAAGAGGTTTTGACCTATGAAGGCAGATATACAGAACCAACCATACAGAGAAAATGGAGGCTTGTCTTCAGTACAACCCAGGACTATCTTCACCTTTCATTGCCTGATACCTCAGTCCACCCTTGCTCACCAATGTGCATAGTCTCAAGCTCTCCCCTTCTGAAATAGGCATCAGCTCCTCAGGGCAGTCATTACCTAACCTATAGCTATAATACCAAGGGCTGGGGGCGGTGGGGGGGGGAACCCTTCCATCTTTAAGTTGACCATACCTTGGCTGCCACCCAGATCTTCTACTTTCTGTCTGGAGGAAGCAGACCTCTTTAGGATTTGTACTTGGAGGCAGTCACCAGTAAGACTGTAGGGGTTGCACTACAGATCTCATGAGCTTTCCCACCAAAATCAGACCATTTGTGAACTTCCCTTTTTCTGTCCTGGCTACCACCAATGCACCAGGAACTCAGACTCTCTCATATCATGAATTCCTCTTTGTTCCTCATCCCACATATCCAGCCAGTACCCAACCTGCTTTGTGCCTTCTTGTATCTGTTATCTTTTCTTTATAATCACACAGACACCACCCTAGCCCAGCCCTCAAGTCAAATTTTCTTTTATCAGGGAACCAACAAATATTAGGTACAAGACTTTTGCCCAGCTCAGCTTCAATTTTACAGGATATACAGAAGAAACAATGAATGAAAAAAAATAATAAAGTGTTTACTCTGTACAATATACTGTGACATGTGCAAGTAGAATAATAAGAGATTCCCTGCTCTAAAGTAGTCACATTGTAAAAGGAAGGAAACACTTTCAGGTTCTAACTTCCAGTCAGTTGGAAATAGTCCTTAGGTAACAAATGGTAATTTATTTTCTTTAATGGTATTTCCATTGATGTGGCAAGGACTTTCTTTTTCAGATCCTCAGTAGTTGTAGTGGTTGAGAAAGGAGAGGCCTTAGAACTTTAGGAAGCAGTTACTACATGTAATTACATGTAATTGCACTGTATGTAGGCAGTGAGAGGGCATGGTGGATAGTATTATACTTACAGTCTGGAAGAGCTGAATTCAAGCCCTGTCTTAGACCCTTACTAGCTATGTGACCTTGAACAAGTCACTTAACTTGTCTCAGCCTCAGTTTTCTCATTTGTAAAATGGGGATAATGATAGTACTGGGGTGCTCAGGGAGGGGTAGCACCTTGGTATGGAGGGCTTGCCGTGCCCTCCTAGGGCAGCTCTCCAGCCTCTGACCCTCACCTGACACCCAGCTCTCACTTGTGGCTCCCAGTAGCTGCTAGCATGCGGCAGTGGCCACACCCCGGGCAACGGCTTCCACAAGCCGGCTAAACCTTGTGAGGGTAGCCATTGGGTCGTTGACCCCTGGTGAACTAGGGCTTTGCTCACCCAGCATGTGAAGACTGCTTCGGGGGAACAGGCGGAAGAAACCAACAAGAAGGTTCAACAGCTGAGAGGGCGACGCAGCAAGGCACTGTGGAGTGCTCAGGGCGTGTTGGAGCACAAAAGACAACATGGCCATCCAATGCAGCTGAGGAAGTCTCCAGGTGTAACGACTTTTCGTGCCACTGGACCCAGGCTTCCAACGCTGAGAGAGTGGAACTGTGTCTGTGCATCGACTTTTCCACTTAAATCTCCTTCACATACAAGTATCTTTGTGCACACTCATCTATCCTAACCCCGTCCACCCTCTTCAAGACCTGCGGTGATCGGGGGAGTGACGACGCAACAGGTGGAGGTGACCACTGGCAGTTGTAGTCACGATCCTGCATGTAGGCGGCCCACGGACCAGTGGTCGCTCGGCCCTGTGGGCAGCAGGGACGTTGGGCAGCATCCTGGGCGACTGAGCAGCCCTCTCTAGGATAGCACTGCTCACCCTAATCAAGGGAGGAGACTAGAAAAGGTGTTCCAAACACTGCCTGCCCTACAAACCCCCGGTCAGCACACTGCGGCTGGCGGGTCACCCCTTTAAGAGGTCGTAATCAAAGAAAAAATACAAAGAAACTCCTACTAGGAGCATGAAACATCAGGATATTACTTGATAGAGACTTTTTTTTTTCAGTCATTCTCGATCACCGAAAGACTACCACTAACTAACTACAGATAAACGAGTCTCTATAAAACCCTTGAAAAGTCTCAGAGCTCTGTAGAAATGCTAGCTCTTATTACTTCCACAATAGCATAGTGCCCCCAAGTGTGGTGGTTAGAATTGGGTAGGAAGCAGGGTTAGACCTCTAGGAACAGCTGTTGCTGGGTCTCTTTGTCCTGGTACAAGGGCACCTGCTTTCACTTGGTGCCTCCTGTTTTTTCACTTGGTGCCTCCTATTTCTCTCTGTGTGGTAGTCAGGAAAACCCACTCCTTTTAAGGGAATTGTAGACATTCCGGGCCATATTGTCATGTTCTAGAGCCTCTTTCCTCTCCGGCCCAGGCTCTATGGAGTTCTCATGACTCACCTGCCGTACCAGTGAAGAGCTCAGTCTGGTTTGCATGTTTCTCTGCTGTGCTGGTCTTTGTGATCCTGCCTCTTGTGGCTGCTATTGTATCAATCTCCATCTGGTCCCAGCCCCGGCTTCCCTGCATGCATGGCCCTCTCTAGCTTGGTGTAGACTAGCATCACTCTCCCTTCTGTGGTCTGTGAGCCCTGAGATCCAGAAGCAGCCCCAGGAGATGGCCTTGTAAAGGGGAGCAGGGGAAGAGGACTTCCCTTCATGCCTACTACATCCGAATCTCTATCAGTGTGATTAAATGCACAGCCTTGTTCAGAATGGGAACTTAAGTCTCTTGAATTGACTAGGATAGGTGTAATAATTAAAAGAGTTGGGTGTGGTAAACTGTAGTGAATTAAAATAATGGAAGATATAAATTGTGATAGATATAAGAGTGGGTGAGTAAATTGTGACCGCAGAAAATATGTTTTCACTACAGTGTCTTGTTTAAAATCAAATATAAGGTGGTCGCCAGGGAAATATTCCCAATTATGAATATACCCAAGTCAACTGGGCTTTATAGAGACTTTAATTAATAATACAACGAGGAATTAAAGAAAGAGAGAAAGAATAAGAAAGGAATAAGTATGAAGGGCCTTAAGCCAACATGGCCTAGACCTGAGTCTTAAGAGAGAGAGATCAGTCAGTCTTTTATCACTCACCACAAGATCTGTCTAAGCAAGAATTCTAGTGACACCAGGCCAGCTCCATCTCAGCTGACTTCACCAGCTCCAAGCCTCAATCTGAATTGTCCCCAAGAGAGTCTCTAGAGAGTCCCTTCAAGGCAGCCTTTCCCAGCTGACTGTTTTCTACTCAGATTTCTCATCTCCTTATATAGGGCATTTTCTCCTTTGTCACCTCGCCTAAATTCTTACATCCACCAATCACAGTAGATGTTTTTCAAAGGACAGACCATTCTTAATTCACATTTTGTTATCACCTTCTTAATTCACATCTTGCTCTCACCTTTTCTGGGTAGACTAAAACTTCTGAGTAATTCACATCAGGAAAGCTCTGAGTAAGTTTTCACCTCTTTGCTCCTTGTAAGTTCACAAGTTGCCTGGCCTTTATAGGTACTTAGCACCCCTTTCTAAAAATAGGCATGGCATAAGTATGGGTATAAGCATTTCTCATTGTTCAGCAAGGAGTTCTCTCCCCTAAAGCAGTCCTAAGTACGGGTGGAGTAGAGGTCCTCCCATTTCTGATCCAAGTAGAGTTCTCACATTTTAAATGGGGAATGTTCCCAGTAGGGAATTGTTCCAATGGGGAATTCCCCAATAGGGAAATTTTTAACATTCACAAGTCTGAGAAGTTTTAAGATTCACATAGGACAGTGATGGCAAACCTATGGTATGGGTGCCAAAGATGACATGCAGAGCACTCTCTGTAGGCACTTGGCTACCCTCCTTCCACACCCTCAGGGTTTGTTACTAGAAAGGTAGAGGGACTCAGGTGGAGCTGCTCCGCTCCCCTTCTCCACCATGCCTGATGCTTTTTTTTTTCCTTTACCTCCCGAGCCCCTTTGTCCAACAGCCAAAGGGAGTGCTTTCTTCCTTCCCTAGGTGGGGTAAGGAGGGAATGGGGTGTACCCAGCATGTGGTCTGGGGGGGTGGGAGGGCAGGGCAGGGCATAGCACTCCATCTCTAAAAGGTTTGACCACATTCATTCACATCCCTCACCCCTCTGCCCAGCAGCCCAATAGGAGTGCTTTCTCTTTCCCCTGTGTGGGGTAAGGGGGAGCGAGGTGTACCCAGCATGTGGTTGGCACAGAATGTGGTTTGGGGGGCACAGCATTCCATCCCGCATGAGTGCCAAAGATGGCACACAGAGTGCTCTCTATGGGCATGTACCCCCCCTCCCCAGTTCTTCACTAGAAAGGTCTTGGGTGGAGCTGTTTCCCTCCCCCTCCCTACCATGCTTGACCACATTTGTTCACATCCTCTTCCCCTCTGCCCAGCAGCCCAATAGGAGCATTTTCTTCCTCCCCTGTGTGGAATAGACCAAATGAAATTTAGTGAAGGATTCCAGCTTTGTTAGTGCTAATGGGATGGGCTTGACCAAGCTGTTTAAGTCTCAGGGCCTCTTTCATCCTTCTAAAGTGAGGATTTGGAGAAGAAAATGAACTAAAATAGGAGTTGGACAAGATGTTTTCTAAGGTGCCATCTAATCCTGTATCTTATGGTTTTTGAGAGTGGCCTAAATAGGTTGGGAGGCTTCAGCCTTGGAAGAGAAGTTTTCATTCAGAAGCTTGATCATCATTCAGGCCTGGAAAGTCCTCCTGAAGAGGAGAGGACATTCCAGGGAGGGGGAAGCAGCAGCAACTCTGCTGGCAGACTATGTGTGCATGGCAGTGTGGAAGAACATAGGGTTTATCTTAGAAAGTAAGGTAAAATATGACTTTGTTGACAGTGGAAACTTTCAAAGCCTTGGAAACTTTGAAATTCAAATATTACAGAGATAACATCAATATTATAATATTCTAGCTTCATAATATGAATGTCTCTTTGCTTTTTTAAGGCATTAGGGAAGTCTTGAAATTTCATGTCAATGTTGACTAAAGGAATTTAATGCAACTATTTACCAGCTCTAATGTGTGTATGTATGTGTGGGGGGACCCTGAAAAAAATATCCTGATTAGTGGTTAAATTTGAAAACAACAACCTATTTTTAAACTAAATTTTATTCCCTTCCCATTAATCAAATTACCTTTCCCTACTGTTAGATTTAAAATACTTTTGAGCGTTAAATAGTTGTAGATAAGAGAGTGGGAGCCATAAACTGTGATAATTAAAATGTTTTGGGAGCAAGGGAAATATATATCAATTATGACCACTGAAACATGTTTTCTACTGTGTCTTGGTTTTATATAAATATAAGATGGTCGCCAGGGAATATATTCCCAATTTATGAATATGCCCAAGCCAACTGGGTTTTATAGAGAAATTTCATTTATAATACACTGATTAATCAATAGAAAAAGAGAGAAAGTAAGAAAGGAATAAGAATGAATAAATCAGTCAGTTGGTTTTATCACTCACCCAAGATCTCTCTAGGTAAGACTTCTCATGCCAACCTCAGGCTCCACCTTCAAGAGAGCCTCCTTTCAAGAAATGTTTCCAGAGAATTCTCCTCCTTCAGAGCCAGCCTTCTCTCCTGGTCCTCCCACAGAGCAACCTCCTCAGTCCTCCTTCAGAGCCACCTTGCTCAGAGCAAAACCTCCTCCCTTCTCTCCTCAGACCCCGCTATCTTTAAGGAAACCATCTAAGTCCCCTCCCCTCAGTTCTCACATCTACCAATCACTGTCGATGTCTCCCCTGTGCCAATGGTGGCTCTAGCTTAACCCAGGACCGCCCAGAGGTCTGTTTCCTTTGCACATGTCTGTTGTAGGTCATATTCTCAAATAATTAAATCTTGATCTATGCTGCAGCCCTTCCTAAATCCTGTTAGACTGAGTAGGGTGGAGATTGTAAGTTCCAAGACCTGGTTCTGTCATTCCAAGTCTCTCTATTGTATCAATTCTAAAATCAATCATGACTCAAAGAACTTCCTGTTCTATGCTTAAGCATAGGTCAAAGCCCTTTCCATTGTTTAGCAAAAGGTTTCTGTCCTAAAGTAGTCTTAAGTAGGGAGGAGAAGGATCCTCCCATGCCAAGGGGTTTCACATTCCAATAGAGTTCTTACTATCAGTAGGAAATTTTTTCCAAGTATGAAATTTCCAACATTCATAAGTCTAAGAAATTTTAAGGTTTACACTACATTGTGGAAATGTAAGCACCTGCATTTCACTATTTTAAAAACAAAGTTAAGTTATTAGTTTCTTTCTTAAATGTTAGTTCTGTGTGCTTTCATGTATAACTATTGATTTCATTCTGAATACTGCATAATTTCCCTTTGGCTATTTATTATGTTCTTTGAATCATGTACTTTCCCATTTTCACTGGATTAAATGTATAATTTAAATTTTCCTTTAATTCTTTAAGAATTGTCAAAGAACTTCTAAAGTTCTTAAACTTGTTAAACTTCCTATAAATTTTCATTATCATTATTATCTAATTATTCTTCAGATTACTTATTTTCTATAATATGACACCAACTTTAGTAGTGCCTCCCACCATAACTGTGGAAACTTTTATTTGGACTCTTTTTATCCTAAACCAGAAAAAAATTCCTTCAGAATTTGTATTGATTCTACCCTTATTTCTTAACTCTCAATAGCACCAAATAAATGATAACTAAATGCTCATTAAATTCAGTTATTGCATTATGTAGATGCTGACTTTATAAAATTTTTATGTTAAGTATTAATTGAATTTTTTATTTTTCTAGTTTAATCTAAAAACCCTAACTAGTAAAATATAATGGGGAGCCTAAAATAAAGGACTTTTCCCCTTAATATTTGCATCAGTTTTCTTTTTCTTGATTTATGGTGATCTACTCTTTTCCTATTTAGCCAAGACTTTTTGAATAGTTATTTTTTTCTGTATTCTTTTAGTAGTTTGCTGGATGAAAAAAAAGTTTTAATATTATATTTGGTTTTTATTGTGCAGATTACCAGAGGATTTCTTTTTATGATTGTGGATCATATTAAAGAGGCTCCATGGTATTATTTGGCATCATGTAATTGCCAGGCTTTTACTGTTGTTGTTTAATTCATTTTTTTTCCAGTTTCAAGCTGACTTCCTCCCTTTTGCCTCTCTCATACCTACTAAAAAACCAAGAAAACCCAAATCCATTACAAGTAGCAAAACAAGTTCCCATATTTGTCATGCACAAAAAGGAAAATAAAATGGTTTAGTGGACACTAGTCCACTAACTCTTTACGTGGAGTGGATAACATGTTTTATTATTAATTCTCTGAAATCATGACTGGTAATTGTGTTGAACAAAGTCCCTAAGTTATTTAAAGTTATTTTTCCTTATGATATTGTTGTTATTGTATAAATTGTCCCCATAACATTCATATACCATAACTTGTTCAGCCATTCCCCAATTGATGGGCATGTCCAATCTCCACTGCCAATTTGCAATTGTTTGCTGTCACAAAAAGGATTGCAATAAAAATGTCTACCTTATGTTTTTATGACTCACTTGAAAGAATTTATTCCTAGCTTTTTAAAGACTCTTAGTTGTTTTGATGTACACGTCTTTAAAACCTTTATAATTTGTAGACATAGCTATTCTGATTGTAGCCTTTGTAATTAGGAAATGGGTCTGAAGCTTTATTTTGGTAAGAAACTTGCAAAAAAATATCCTTGTATGGATAGGCCATTTATATATAGTGACCACATTTCCCTAACTAAAAACTGGTATGCATAATCTGACAAAGGATTCACTTTTTTCAAAATTTCCTTAAAAGTTTACTGTCTCTTCCTGAAATTGGGGCTGTATGGGAAAGCTCAGGTATCTGGTTATCATGTATCTGATTCAAATTTCAATATGGAACATTTCATAAATCTTATTTTTAAATCATTACACTTGGTCAGCATATTTGCTTTTTCCCCCCTAGCCTTTTAAACCAGTTAATAGGAATTTAAGGCAAATGGCATCATAATTGTACTATCTAAACTCAGGCCAATAATTTTTCAGTATACTATGTAGTTTACATATACATTTTAATCTGAACTCAACTTCAGAAAAGTATGATTTGGGATTGGAAGGTATTAATAGTTGTACAAACTTGTATTCTGAAAAAATGAAGGATATATTTTCTTCATGACTTCAATTAAAAGGAACTAAGCATCATATTTTAGCATATTAATCAGAGTTGAATTTATGATTATGTAAAACTTTTGTTACTAATGTCATTTCTTTCTGGACACTGTTCAATGTAGTCTATATTTTGATTCTTGAAAGCATTTCTCATAACACTGACATGGCTATTAATTTTCTAAAGCATGCCACTCCAGCTGTCAGATTGCCAAACTATTTCACTAGAAGCAAAATCAGTCTGAGTCATAATTTGGTTGCTTTATGTTTCATTATCTCTAGTGTTTACTACTATCTGGAATATTAAGACTCATTCAAAATAAAGAGCTGGACAAATTAACAATCAGCCTTTCTTGCCTTTACCTTCCTCATATAATTGGCCACAGAATCCAGTAATTTATAGACCTCAAGCCTTTAAAGAACCTGCTGAGAGTCAAGGGATTTGAAGACTGGTATAAATGAAAATGTAATTCTTTTTCCAGGACACCTCTTTTTGGAGTGCGGAGGTTGGGAGGGAGAGAGGTAAATTGGTTAAGACTTAGAGGTAATATATATATATATATATATATATATATATATAATATGAGTGATTATTTAGTGGTTGGTGCATATATTAGATAATATGTGATCAACTTCACTCTAAATATTTAAGCCAAATGTGAGTAAATTAGTTTTATCCTCAAGTCAAGAGGAATCTATTGAAATGTTCCACAGTTTAATAAATGATCTTATTTTTACCAGAGTTGTACTTTAATCCATCTAAGTTTTGAAGTAAGAGTGGTGATTTCATGGAAAGGAGAAACAAAGAATTAAATATCAACTGGTGAGATTTAAGTTAGAAGTAGTTTAAAATTAAATATTACCAGAGTAGATGCATATTTAGCTAATTGGGCACTAATATAAGGAACATCTTGCCTTTCTGTATTTTACAAGGAAAATGTATACAACACCACTACTTCTTTTGTCTTCCCCCTTTCTTTTCCTTTCCTCATATAGAAGTCATTCAGTTTGTGCCACATTGTTGACTATTTTTTGAATTTAACTTCTGAATCTCACATTTACTCTTTAGTATTATCTCATAATAGGAGAGACAGCCAGCCCTTTATTTCCCTTCACTCCTTTCCCTTTTCAGTAGTCTCAGTTTTAGTAAGATTTATTGATATACTTAAAATTTTTTGAAACAAGGAAAACAAAAGTAAAATTTCAAAAGTTGTATCTTTAGATAGCTTGGTAATCATTAGACCTGTGTTTTTAAAACCAATTGGTGCCTTTAATTTTACATTTAGTTCCAAATGTGCTCTTTCCTCCCTTCCCACTTAACATTGCCCTACCCCCTTACCTTCATTATTAATGAAGAAAAAAAGTTAAGGAAATACATGTTAACAGTGAATCAGTAACAAGTAAAAATGACATTCTAACTCCATAGCCTCCTACTTCTTAAAAAAAATGTAGGTGATTTTCATTATATTCTCTTCTGAACCAAGATTGCTTATTACAGTTATATTGCATTCACCTTTACTTTTCCCCACTTTATTTTATTGTTATTTAAAAAATATTTATGAAAGAGTGGTTTGAATTGCTGATTTTGCTTTTGGAGCAACTGGTTTGAGCAGCAGAGTTAACATTTAAAGCACTTTAAAAATCAGTTTGGATTTGGAATTACTTTACATATTTTTAGATGTCATAAAAATCTAATAGTTCTTTTAATCCCTTTGTTTGTTAAAGCTTTAACCAAATTATTTAGACAGATTTTGTTTTTCTTCTTTATAAAGAATTAGTTTTTGTGGTCTCACTGTATAAATGCTACTTTTGACGTAATATTTTGTTTTGCCCAGGTTTTTGTATGAGTTCATTTAAAAAGACTTGGATAAATTAGCTTTATGTTAGAATAAAACTGAATGTAATTTTCTTTTATTTTCTGAAGCTAGCCTGAAAAACATAATCCTTATTCAGTGAAGTTGCTGGAAAAACAGACAATGAATTACAGAGGAAATTTCTGACAACTTGGATAACTGCCAAGCATTTTAGTGAAAGGATGTTATAAGTAATAATGGGCATGCATTTCTCTTTGTCAGAATGTCAGAATAGCTTTGTTTTTAACCCTTTGAAGTGACTGGGTAGGTGATAATATTTGCAGATTTTTTCTATTCATAGCCTAGAAATGAGCTCTGGGGTAGTATCACTTATTGCATATTGAAAAATGCCTGTATAGCACTCAGTTGCTGTGGGAGTTGAAAGATGACAAATGTTAAAACTATTAATTTCTGGTAGGAAGAACCGGCCATATAAAAACAAAACACTAATAATCATTGCTATAGAAAGAACTCTATTACTTTTGCATTTATTCAGGACATTGTTTGACATATAGTAAACAGTTAATAAATGTTCTTCATTCTCATCTTGAAACACAAATAGTTGGAGTTTCATTCTTAAGAAATTGAAGGTGAAGTTTATAGAAATAGGTAGGGATAAATATATTTACCCCAACAGAACTTGCATTTTGAATAGTATTCATAATTTGTCAGAACTTTGCATTTAAAGTTCTTAAGGGGGAAAAATCCAAGTAGAGTATATAGGGGGAGCTATAGTCTAGCATATACAAAGTTTTAAAATCCTTCTTTAAAATGTTTATTCTTTAACATGGAAATATTTTTGCATGATAATATATGTATGACCCAGATTTAATTTCTTTCTAGCTCTGGGCCAGGGAGAAGGAGGAAGGGGAGGAGATGATTTGGACCATATAACTTTAGAAAACTTAACTGGAAATTTATTACATGTAATTTGTAATAAATAAATAAGTAAAATATTTATTCTTAGTGTCCAAAATTATAAATATGGAAATAGGGGCCACAATACTTTATATATACATTAATTCTAATTTTAAAATGCTTAATAAAAATATAAATTATTAAAGAATGTAGTTTTGAACCTTGGCTGTCATTTTAGGCATGTTATTTAACTTCTCTATTGCCTTTTCCTTTTCTATAAAGGAGGATTATGGATTAAGTGATCTCTCAGGTTTCTTCCAATTGCAAACCTTATGTTTCTATGACTAATAATTTAATGATCTTTTGAGGGCAGGAATATTTCTTAGTTTTTAATTTCTTCTGAAAGAAATCTTCTATTTTTAATTTTCATAATGCTTTCCATTTTGTATCTTGCATATATTGCTAGACTTAATTGTTTTTTCCTATTCTTTTTCATAGTTCAGGATGGTATTTTCAAGTAAATTCTCTCATTTTTCTCACTTCAGTTATGACTTACAATGCAATTCATTCATCTTTTGACTTTTCTGTGACTACCACCTCAAATTTCAGCTTCTCTTTCTGTAGCTAAAGCCTCATTCAACTTTGATTATTAGAAATCTTCATATCATCTTTTTTGTACCTGAAACTGTGAACTTCATTATGTATAGCTTGCTTTTCAAATAAGGATATAATAGGTTTAATAAATTTTTGTTAGTATATGCAATGAGGTTGGTGTCACTGGATTGCAGGTTAGTATGGAAGTAAGCAAGGTGTAAAAGAAGCCTGGAAAGGTAGGGAAGACCTAGGTTATGAAGGGCTTTCAAAGCCAAAAAGAGGATTTTATATTTGATCCTGGAGGGGCAACCACTGGGCTATTCCAGCATTGAATAGGGAAGTAAGGAAGAAGTGGTGGTAATATGGTAGGAAGGTCATGTTGGCAGCTGAGTGAAAGATGGATTGGAGAAGAGAGAGACATGAGACAGAGAGATCAACTGGAAAGCTACAAGCAGTTGTTCAGATATGAAGTGGTTAGTGGCAGTGTCAGAGAGAAGGGAATGTAGACAAGAAAGGTGGCCAAGGTAGAATAGATGGGACTTGGCCACAGATTAGATAAGAATGACAAGAGGAAGGGGATAGCGAGGTGGTTCAGTAGATGCTAACCCTGGAGTCAGGAAGACCTAAGTTCAAATTTGGCCTTGGTCATTAGCTGTGTGACCCTGGGCAAGGTAACCTTGTTTGCCTCACGCTTATCTGTAAAGTGTGCAGGGGAAGGAAATGGTAAACCAGTCCAGTATCTTTGCCATAAAACCCCCAAATGTGGTCATGAAGACTTGGTCATAACTAAACAACTGTGGCATGGGCTAGAATGAATTATCAGAGAGGTGCAAGAGGATTGTCTTGCTGCAATGGGGCCAACTGAGATTATGTAACATGGGTTTGTAGAGGACTAGGTCTACCTTTGTGATTTTTTCCACCTTCATTAAGTAGCATGTAACCAGAAGGGAAGGCAGCAGATTGTGGAAGTGATGCCCAGTGAGAGCTTGGCAAGGCAAGAATGGAGGTAGGATAAGGGATCAGGGGTCTTGAAAGAAGAGAACAGGGGAAACAGGAGAATGTGGTTATTGCAAGGGCAAGGTCCCAAGAAAAAACCTGGGTACAAGAGACCATAGGGAAGACAGAGAACAGCTGGAGAGTCTGGAGCAGAGAGAAAGACAGGCTGACAAAATATGATGCAGGAACACTGGTGGGGGATGATGTCTCCTACATCTGGCTGAGATGGGGTAGAGGAGCAAGTCACAAGCTCTATGTTGAAGTCTACTAATAGAAGGGAAGGGGCTGGGAGAAAAGATCGTGAACCACAGGAGAGCTGGATTCATGTTCTAGCTCTGCTACTGGGAGCTGTGTCATTACTGGAAAGTCACTTAACCTCTCTGATTCACATTGTCTCATTTTTAAAACAGGTGATGACACTTAAACCACTTATTTCCCAGGATTATTATGAAGAAAGTTCTATGTAAACCAAGGCATGTGCAAAGCTACCTTTTCTGACTCTTGCTGGCCACACATACTTTTCAGGTCTTGGGCTCTTTGAGGAAGGGGTGACGCCTGGCTGTTTCCAGCTCCATGTGCCTTGGGCACTTTGGGGATGGTGAAGCCAGCCTTTTATGTGACTACAGAACAGGAAGAGCCAGTGACTCAGTGGATCTTCAAAAGGGAGTAGTACCCCACTCTATTTTGTTCTTCCACTTTGCAAACCATGTCAAGACTGAATTTATCCTGTAGAGGGTAGATGGGATGAGCCCTCCTTGAAGATAAGACTTATATTGTTTTTCCCTTTTGTTCTCTTGGCACATAATGCAGTGTTGAATACTGGATTGGACAGAGATTTCTGGAAAGCACTCTTGGAGGGGCTTGGAAATAGAGACAATAAAGGCACAGAGATAGAATGGAAGGAACTTTTTAAAGCACTTTGGAAGTGATGAATCTGTACTCTGACCTACTCCTTGTAAGAATTATCTTCATATAATTTTTAATTGTCAGGGCACTTCTGGAGGATTTCCCATTCCCACTGTGGCTTGTGTGAGTGGGGGCCAAAGTATCAGGTTTTGAGCAAGAAATGTGAAGCAGTAGAGTTTCTTCCTATTAACCGAGGCTTATAAAGGATTTCCAAAGAGTCATATAGTTGCTGGAGAACATGGCTCCAATGAATAATGCAAAAGTATATAGTTTTAACAGTTAGGCATATAATGTGAGAAATTAATTATTTTCAATCCCTAACTAATGAAATTATGTTCAGCCAAGGAATGTCAGAATCTTTTATTTGAAGTTTTAAATATTTGACACAATCCAGAACTGACTTTTACATTGTATGACTCATGTAATCTTTTTGAATATTGACACTTTTTTTACTATATTCTGGAGACAGGTCCACCAATTTTATTTGCAAATGTCAATTGAAAGGTTTCATCTGTAACAATTATGACAACAGAGCTTGGAATTTGAGTGGATAAACTGGATGTCTAGTAGTAGAAAACTTATTTTACTTTAATAAACAAAAGAATGAATAGAATAATTATGTCATAGTATTTGTCTGGCATGCTTTAATGTAGTACCTATACAATATAGTAATAGACCTCTTCCTTATTAAAACATAAACAGAGCTACTTTGAGGGAAAATACCTACCTAAAAGTATACTAGGCTGGGAGTCTCTGGGTTCAGAGATATGGCATTATACAGAATTACTACTGATTACTTGTGAGTATTTATAAAAATTATCTGAGACACTAACCTAACTCAGAGATTAAACCTGTACCATGTGAAAGACTCTGAATATGTTGTTTGTGCCATGTAGACAAGAGACTTAAGAACACCTCTAGAGCCTGATACATTAACCAAATTTGTACATTTGTTAATAAATCAGCAAGCCCCACTGGTTTGGGAAGAGGTAGCCTCTATATCCTGTCTTTTTTTTTAATGTTTTAGTCAATTAATTAAGAATTTTTTTCCATGGTTACATGAATCATGTTCTTTCCCTCCCTTCTTTCCTCCCCCCTCCTGTAGCCAATAAGCAGTTCCACTGGGTTTTACATGTATCATTGATCAAGACCCATTTCCATATTATTAATATTTGCACTAGGGTGATTCCTTAGAGCCTACATCCCTAATCATGTCTTCATCGACCCATGTAATCAAGCAGTTGTTTTTCTTTTGTGTTTCTACTCCCACACTTCTTTCTTTGGTTGTGGACAAAGTTCTATCTCATAAGTTCCTCAGAATTGTTCTGGATCATTGCATTGCTGCCAGTGCCTCTCTATCCTGTTAAATAATTCTCTTATCAACAGATCAATGACTTCTGTCTCTCTTAAGTGAAATTTACAAGGACTTATAACCACCCTTCAAAACAAATGTTGTTATAGTTGTGTTTTGTAGCTATTAACTGATAAAAAACTTAAAGATACACAGTGTGGTTAGTAGTGTTTTTCCATTGCTACCCTTTCCCTTACAGTAAGTTCTTGACCTAAGGTCCATGAATTTGTTTAAAATACTTTGATATTCTTTATAATCCAATATTTTTTTTATGAATTTAACAGCATTATTCTGGAGTCCATAGGTTTCTCTAGACTTCCAGAATAATCTATGACATAAAAATAAATTAGGAAGCCCTACCTTACAGTTTCCATTGAAAAATACCAAAATCACTTTAATGCAAATATATTAAATTGCATTTGGCTACACAAGCATTCTCTGTCTCAAAAATACATGACTTATGAAGAGTTTTTCCATACACCTTCTCTTTTGGGGAACATTTAGAGACTACCCAGTGCTGCTCTGATAAGGCAAAAGCGTGTTGGTAAAGTAGGAATTCTCCCTAGTGTGTAATTGGAAATCTTGTGCCTTTGAACTACATTTCCCAGGAGTCCACTGACATCCTGTCATTACATGCTGATGGAAACAGGGGATAAATAGGGTGGTCTTCAGTGGCTAGCTCTCTTTCCTTCCTGGGTCAGGACACAGGTGGAATGGGTTGTTTGAACAGGTAGATTAGCCATGGGCACATGGTTTTATTTTTTTACATTTTTTGTTACTTCTAGTGATTATTAATAAATCTTATAAAATATAATATTTAAAGTTATTATATATTAATTTTAATTTTTACACTATCTGGGTTTGAGAGAGGGGGGGCTCTCTTGTCATCATCACTGTGGAAGGTAGAGATAAGTTCCTGGAAGTCTTGATTTTTTTCATTGGAATTCAGAAGCATTGTTCCATTGAATACATTTTCATAAATAGGCTTGTATGTGCTAGCTCACTGCCATGTATAACATTGTTTCTTTGGGAATTTTTCTCATGGGTTCCAAACAGTTCATAGGATCTTATAGCTTGAACTGAAAAGAACTTCAAAGGCCATCTAGTCCAACTTTGTCAATTGAATTCTAAATTGAATTTTGCAATACCACTTGTTTGTAAATTGGTGACTGCTTTCATTGTGAAAGAAATTGGCCTAGACAACTTTATGATCCCACTCTTTAAAATGCTATTTTGTTATAAGATGTTTTAAGGAGAAAGGCATGACTTGTCTTAGATAGTAATTTTTGTTGGATGACTGAAACAGGATGAAAAAAATAGCCTGTTTTTTTTAACAGAATATGTAGCATTTGAAATTTATTGTTGCTGTAATTTATTTTTGGAAGAAATTTAACAAATTAAATATACTTTGTTGCTAATCCACTTGCCCACCCTTTGGGAAATATTGACATTAATATTATTTATGTCTTTAAGATTTTGTTTAAGAAATAGTTTTAACTTCATCAACTAAAGCAATATTTTGGATTTGATAGGCAAAAGGAACGTGATATAGAAATGCTAAAAACATACTTCCAATGATATACCATACCTATGGAAGCAACGTACCTAATTCACAGATAGTGATATTTTTAAAAAATCTATATCTGAGGAAAAGTTTTGGGGAATTTTTTTCCTTTGGCTAACTGACAGATAAAACTACTTGCAGGATATGTATATCTAATTATGTAGATTGGATAATAAAGTCATTGGACTTCCTCCAAAGTAGATGATGAAGATAGATTAATAACAGTTCTAGGCATGGTGGACAGCACTAGCAAAAGACTGAGTTGGAAGATGGAATATTGTATAAAGGGAGTATAATGTAGGACAGCTGGGCTATAAGGTAATATGTAGGGGGGAGTTATGTCTGATAAATCTGGATGGGTAGGTCAGAGCTAAATTGTATGAATGGCTTCCACTCAGGTGATCTAAAGGTAAACATCTGACAAAGCATGTGCAAGAATAAACTAAATTGGTGTTATTTTCCTTTGTTGTTATTATTGAAATGATAAAGAGAAATAGCTTGGAACAGTGAATAGAGAGAAGATGACCTTGGAACCAAGAGACCTGGGTTCAGGACCTACTGCTGACACATACTATCTGTGGCAATGTGGGTAAATCAGGGAATGCCTATGTATTATATCACTTTTTGTAAGTAGTCCCAAATTTCTTTGAATCATTCGCCTAGATTTCAGCAAAGCATTTGATAAAGTCTCTCATTCTATCATTTTGGAAAAAATGGAGTGATGTATACCTGATAATCCTACAGTTAAATATATTCAGAACTGGTTATATGGCTGGGCTGAAGAAATTGAATAGTAGTGGTTCAAAGTCAAGACAAGGAGTCTCCATTGGAGAACTCCAGTAAAATGTGCTTGATCTGCTGCTATTTGTTTTTCAGTGACCTGGCTAATTTGATTCATCTTTATCAAATATCTAGATGACCCAAAAGTAGGAAAGATTGTTAACATGCTGGATGAAAGGATCCTTTAAGATTTTGGTGGTTTAGAAAATTGAGGTGAATCAAAGAAGGTGAGATTTAGTAGTAATAAATTAACAATCTCACACTCCAGTTCAAGAATCAAATAAAGATGGGGGAGGAATGATTATATGAAAGTTGGTCCTAAAAATGATCTTGAAGGTTTTAGAAGACTATAAAATTCATCATTAGTCAGTAGTGTGAATAATAGGCATCGCAAAACTCTCCTAAGACCTGGGGTTGCATTAAAGCAGGCAGAACTTTTGTTGCCTGGCTATAGCCAAGATTTCGTGTTCAGTTAAGAGCACCAATTTTTTTTTTTTTTTGTGAATGAACATTGGTAAATTGGAGGATTTCTTGAGAAGAGCAACAAGAATTGTGATAAGCCATAGCTCAAGCCATATAAACATTATTTGAAGGAACTGGAAATTTAGAGAACCTAGACTGAATGACCAGATAGTACATGGAAAGAGGGCTAAATCTGGAGTCAGAGGACCTGTCGTCAAATCCCATGGTTGATAAGGTTATTCCCTCTACTGTCTTGAGTTTATTTCATTTCCCTGGGCTTCAGTATTTTTGACTATAAAGTGAGGGGATTGAACCAAGTGGCTCCAGAAATCTCTTTCAGGGTCCACCTGAAACCTTATGCTTACCCTGGAGAAAAGACTTGGTGGTAGGAGGAGAGAGAGCACTATGCTCTCCACCTTCAAGGCATTTGAAAGATTTTTACATCGTAGAGAGAATTGGACTTTCTCTGTACCTACTAGGCAAACCTAAGAACAAGGTGTAAAGGTTGCAGAGAAGTGACTTTAAGTTTGATGATAGGAAAAACTCAACAATTAGAGTTATCCATAAGTGGAATGGGTTACCTCATGAAATAATGTATTCTCCCTTCCTGAAAGTATTAAAAAGCAGAGACAGAATGATCATTTATCAAGAGGGTTGTAGTGAGTATTTGTAAAGAGATATTTCTTATCCTAGATAGTTAAGGGGATCAAATAGATAGCAGTCAGCAAGCATTTATTAAAGATTTAATATGTCCTAGGAACTGTGCCAAATGCTGAGGACACAAAAACAAACATGAAACAGTCTCACAACTGGGAGGTTGTATTCTCAGGGGAGAGATGCATATATATGTATGTGTGTTTATGAATATGCAGGATGTAGGTGGTATTTAATATATAATAAACTCCTTGTATATATATAATATTTGTATACATATCCATATATAATATAGGAATAATTTTGGAGGGCACTAATACTAATAGCTGGGGAGTTTGGGAAAAATGCTTCATGTAGGTAGTCATGATTGATCTAAGTCTTGAAGGAAACCAAGGTTTCCAAGAGGCAGTGGTAAAAGAGAGAATGTCTTCAGGTCTATGTAGAGGAAGCTTTTATTAAGAACATCAGAGGGGGCAGTTGGGTGGCTCATTGGATTGAGAACTAGGCCTAGATTCAAATCTGGCCTCAGACACTTCCCAGCTGTGTGACCCTGGGCAAGTCACTTAACCCCCATTGCCTAGCCCTTACCACTCTTCTGCCTTGGAACCAACACAAGATGGAAGGAAAGGGTTAAAAAAAAGAACAGCATCAGAGAGGCCACTATGACTACACCATAGTGTGGAGGGGGGCAGACTAAATTGTAAGAACACTGGAAAGGTAGGAAGGCCCAGATGGTGACGCATTTTAAATGCATAATAGAAGAATTTATATTTCATCTTAGAACTAATACAGAGTCATCAGGAGTTTGAGAGGGGTGTAGTGACATGGGAGATGCTTATGGACATCCAGTTTCAATGTCCAAGAGATAGGGCTAGATCTCAGGAGAGAGACGTGAGTAGATGTGTAGTTCTGAGAGTTATCAGCAGAGATGATGATTAAACTATTGAAGCTAATGGGGTCTGCAGTCAAGAGTGTTAAGTAGGATAAAGCCCCAGATGAAGCCTTGGGGGGAGGGGAAACTTACAGAGGGCATGACATGAAAGAGGATCCAAAAATGGAGACTCAGAAGAGAATCAAGAGGTTGTCACAAAAACCCAGAGAGGGGAGAATGACCAGAAAGTGTTAAATGTTGCAGAGAGATAAGAAAGAGGAGAAACAAGGCAAAAAACAATTTGATTGAGCAGTTAAGAAATTATTTGTAACTACAGAGAAAGAAGTTTCATTTGAGTAGTGAGCAGAAGGTAGAATACAGAATGCTAAAGAGAGTAAAAAGAAAGAAGTTAAGGCACCCTGTGTAGACAGTTTTTCCAGGAATTTGGCTATGAAAGGGATAAGGAGTAGGATAATATTGCATGATTGGAAGAATATGGGGAAGTTTTTTGTTTGTTTTTGAAGGCTACTATATGTTTATAGATATCAAGGAAGGAATTAGTCAATAAAAGAAGTTGAGGTATAATAGTGGGTGCAGTATGCTTATGATAGTGTGAGATGGGATTGAGGAGGGCACATATACTGAAAGAGACCTCAAGGGTCATCTTGTCCAAATGTGCCATCATCTTTCATATTGGACTCAAGTCCTAGAGAGGTCAAATGATTTGCTCAGCATACAACTAGTGGTAAATTACTGCTAGTTCTGAACTTCCCAATTCTGTAAAAATATTGCATGGGATTTTTGTAAGAAATAGCTAGTAACTAATAATAAGGCTCTTACCAAGGTAATATTTTAATAAAATACTAGATAATAATACTTCTGAATAATTGTATTTTCTATATCTCATTCATTTCTAACTTATGAATCAAATGCTTTATATCCTTTCTTTATGCCTTTCTCAGATTTTAGGATAGCATGTGATATATTTATATCTTCATTTTTTTTCATCTAAAGTGATTTTCTTTACAGCTTTTGACATTGTTAATCTCTTCTTACTGGATACTCTTAAATAACTTTGGTTCTTTTCACCCTCTTCTTTACTGTTAGCCTGAGTCTATCTTTAGCTTTCTCTCTCTCTCTCTCTCTCACACACACACACACACACACACACACACACACACACACCCTACTCCCTTTGATAATTTCATGGTTTCTACCTTGTGTTGATTATTCCTACATTTACATTATTGACATCTGTGGATAGAACATTCTATCTGGATGTTCTACCAGCAGTTTAAAGTCAGCATGCTTAAAACAGATTTTACTCTTTCCCCAAAATATTAGAATCTAATTGTAGATTTAGAGCTGAAAGGGACCTGAGTGGTCAACCAATCCAACTCCCTCATTTCATATATGAGCAAACTGAGGCCCAGAGACAGTAAATGCTTTACTTTAAAATACTCTGTCCAAATTTATTTTTTCTACCTGAAATACTACTTTTTACTAGGTTGTAATCTTTGATTCTTTCCTTTCTTTCACTTCCCAATTAGTACTAGGTTTTGCCTATTCTTATTCTCTTTTTTATCATTTATTATATCTATAGGCTCTTTTCTATTTCCATTGCCTGATTCCCCAAAACAAGACCTCATTGCTACACTAAAACAGCTCTGAGGTTTCACATTAAACCCAGCACATTGGAAAAGATGCCAAAAGAGGGAATAGTCTATCCTGAAAGGTCTATAGAAAGAGAGTCACACTATGCAACTGTTCTGGAAAGCAGTTTTTAATTGTGCTAAGAAATTGACTCAAATAACTTTAGTCTTTGACTTAGAGATTCCACAGTTAAGCATACATTAAGGGTAAAGAGAGAAAAAGATCCCATATGTACAGAATTATTTATAGCAGTTTTTTGCTGCAACAAAGACCCAGAAACAAAATAGATGTCCAATAATTGGGGAGTGACTAAACAGATTGTAGTATAAGAATGTAAGGGAATAATACTATACCACAAAAAATTATGAATATTGTGAGGGTTAAAAATTAAAGGGTTAGACTAAATTTATAAGCGTATGGTTGCCAAAAATTATTACTCAAGCTCGAATGACTTTATAGCATTTATTTGTAAACTAGAGGGAAAGAGTAAAAGTAAGGATATGAGAGAGAGATTATTTACTCTGGCCTGGTCCGAACCAGGCAGGACTTCAGACGCCCCAGCAAAGGGATCCAGAGGTAAATTAAACAAGGGTTCTAGCCAGGAGGCCTCCTCCAAGACAAGGGGTCTTCTCTGGAGGCTAGTACCTTCAGAAAAGCCAGGAAAGTGAGTCAGCCTTTTTCACTCACCCATGTGGTAGTTCTAAGGGAAAAAGAAGAGCAGTCCCCAGCTCCCAAGCCAGAGCTCCTCCAAGGTCAAGTTCCAAGGTGAAAGCGTTAGGTACAGGGAGTTCTTGCCCCTTTTAAAGACCCTTCCTTTCGTCACTTCCTGTGCCTTCCTTCCACTTTATGTGGACCAATTGTAGCTATAGGTTTGCTTAGGACTTCCCAGAGGGCAGTCAGTGGGTTTTTGATTAGTCAACTACTATAGCACACATGGGTCACAGACCTCCCCATACTTAAGAATAAGTGGGATGCATACACTTCGGATGATTAACTCTAAAAACAGGCAAGGGCAGTTAATGCCATCTTCACAATGTGATGATGTATACAGAGGATCATAGGAAAACTTATGAGTTGTTGCGGAATAAAGTTAACACAAGGAAAACAATATATGTGATGTAAATATAAAAGACAAAAAGACAGAACTAAACTTATAATCTATAATGACCCAAACTTGATGAAAAAATGTATTGCTTTTCCTCTTTGTAAAAGTAGGGAACTATGCAGAACATTGTTCTGTTAATTCATGGTAGAAATATTGGTTAGTTTTGCCAAAATGCTTTTCCTCTTTGTTTGTTATTTGTTATGATGGATTGCTGTCTAGGTAGAGCAATGGCATATTTGAAAATGAAGGTGATATTAAAAACACATGATAATATTTAAAAATATTCCTGATCATAGCTTACAGCACAACTAAAATACTATTTTCCCTTTGACCCTTTTTCTGATCTCCCTTCCTCCTAGTTGGTAAAGATGTCAGGGGTCTTTTTTGAAATGAAGGATGAACAACAGTACCTGGAGCAGAAGTGTCAAAACATTCAGCCTGAACCTGATTAAAATGTAATTGGGAAATATTTAACAATAAATGAAAATACAAGAAAATGTTAAAATTTAATACTAAGTCATTATCCAGCCTGCAAGGATCCTTATGTTTCACAGTCCTATTTCTATTTGACATTAACTGGCCTAGCGCACAGTGAGATTGGGAGACTTCCCTGGGGCCATACAACTGGTATTTGTCAGAGGCTGTATGTTAACTCCCCTTTGTTTTTTTCGTATTATGCTAGCTCTATCAAATATTATCAGTAAGGATAGGTAGCTGAAAAGAAAGAAAAATCAGTGCTGACCAGCACTGCTAAGTACAGTATTGGTCAAGAGACCTAATCTAGAAAGACCTCTGCTGTCTCATATCTAAAATGAGACAAACTCTGAAATTTAGACAAACTCTAAAATACCCATCAGCCCTAAATTGTGTGACTCTATACTATTTTTTAAAGTTTCCCAGTATAATTATGTTCAGGCCTATCTTTCCCTGCTGCATTGCTTCTTAAGGTTTCAGCAATTTCTTATTATGTATCCTAAATTATGCTGCTTTATAAATACTGTGTAACAGTTCTTTCTCAGCAAAACCAGATTTGAGCTTAAGGTCTTTCTTGAGCATGTCCTGAATACACTGATTGAGTCTGTTGCTGTTTTGGTTCGAGTATAAATAACCCAGAGGAAATGCTGTTTTGGGCAGTATCACAGGTATTAATTTTCTACTAACTAAACTGACACAGCTGACTCTCTTATTTTTACTAGTTGCAGGAAATTAGTTGAATAAGATAGTCCCAGTGTGTATTCTTCAGGTTGTTGTGTTAATAGAAACTTCTCCTTAGGGTTTTGCATAGATTATTGTTATATAGCTTTTTCATAGGATCACAGGAAGAAACCTCAGTATTCAGTCCTCTAGTGGAGTTTCCTTTCTTTTAGAGATGTGGACTTTGATGCTCAGAGAAATTAAATAACTTCCCCAAAATCAGTGAGGTAGTAAGTAATAGAGTTGGGATTTCAACCTAGTTCTTTGGACCCCAAATCTCTTTCAATTAAATCTTGCCTCTTTATAGTCTACTCCATAATGTTCTTAAATTTTTCGGTGTTGTGGTCTCTTTTGGCAGTTGGTGAAGTCTTTGAAGCTCTTCTCAGAATAATGTTTTAAAATACATAACATGAAAATATTACAAGGGAAACCAATTATATGGAAATAAAATTATCAAATTTTTAAAAGTTCATAGACTTTAGGTAAAAACTGTTTTGGGACACTGTTTTCCTACTAGTCTAAAAACTATTTTGGATGTTAATTGATCTAGGATTGCATAGTAGTGCAAGGATTAGTTTCATTAAGTGTTTTTAGATGAATCTTGAAAAGATATTGAATGCATTCTGTTTGTGAACAGAGGTTGCTTGGAAGGCTGAAAAAAGAAGACAAAAATACCTTTATACAAGGTAAAGCCCTCTGAAGTAGCAAGTGAGGTATTGGCTTTCTGAAGCCCCCATTCACTATAACAATAGAATCAAATATTTAGAATCTTCAGTGGGCTTAGACACTAAATCCAACTCTAATTTTGCAGATGAAGAACTTGAAGTCCAGAAATATCCAAAGTCACATAGGCAGAACAAGATCAAACTCAGATTCTCAGTTTCCAAGTCCCAACATTCGTTCCACTGTACCATGCTATCACCAAGCCTAATGATGTGCCAGTGTGTCAAATGCAATAAATCTAACAGACATCTGTTTCAAACTTTAGGATGACTCCTTGCCTGTCCCTCATGGCAGTAAATCAATCAGAAAGTCTTACCTTGAAAATAAGGACTGTTTCATTTTTATTTATAACCCTATAGCCTAGAAGAGGGCCTGGCACTGTTTTAAAAATGACTGTTGAATTGAATCTCTGCACATTCACTAACAGAGTTAATAGTCACCAACTTTTCAATGGAAAGGGACTACCTTTCCACTATCTGGGAAGACCCAGCCAAAGAGTGAAGTGATTTAAAAATTGCTGTGATCACACCAAGACAAACTTTTGTACCCTTGAGTTTGAGAAAGTGAAGACCATTTGGCTCCAGGGTTTGGAACAGGAGACAACATAGGCCAAGATAGATCATAGATCCATGATAGACAGAGGAAAGGATTTTCATTCAGACTGGCAAAGAGGATTATAGGCTCCAGCTGTGTACTGAGCAAGGAACAAGTTTAGAAGCAAAGCATAACTGTGTGGTTCTGATCATAGCAACAGAACAAGAAATCCATCCTAACTTCTAGCCCAGGCTGAAGTCCAGAGTGGAATAACCAGGATAGGAATCCCAGACCTAAGAGGAACCTAAAATTCAGTGGCTTTGAACCTGTAGAAATTTCTAATGGTTGAGTCCAATAGTAGTCTAATGAAACTTCAAAACAGGGATAAGCCAATAAATCCAAAACTAAGTAAAAAAAAAAAACTTGGAAAGCACAGATGTGGAAAGCGGATTTCATGCCAGATTACATCACTTTGGAAGCCCTAGAAAATTGCAAGTCCCTACCTGGACCCAGAAAGCAAGGAGAATGACAAGCTCAACTCAGACATACCCCCCAACTCTAACATGAAGTTCAAAATCAAGAATTTGGAAGAAAGAAGGAACAAACAAAAAACTTCATCATAAAGAGTTATTATGCAGATAGGCAAGCATAAGACAAATTCAGAATAAGAGAATGACTTGAAAATATCTAGAAGTCAAAGCATTCATAGAAAATGCAGTTTGGATATGAATCCATTCAGAATTCCTTAAATAGATAAAGCAAGATGTATTTTTGTTTGTTAAGGTTTAAGATGATTTTAAAAACTAAATGACAACAATAAAACAAAAATGGGTTTTGGAAATGAGAGATTTGGAAGAAATATATGAAAAGATAATTAACAGCTTGGAACAAGAGGTACAAAACCATACCCAAGAAAATAACTAGCTGAAAATTAGAATGGACCAAATAGAAGCTATTGAGTCCAAAAGATATTAAGAAATATTGAAACAAAATCATAATATTGGAAATATAGAATAAAATATGAGGTATCTCATAGCAAAAATGGCTAAACTGGGAAACAGATTGAAGAGTGAAAATTTAGAATCATTAGACTACATGAAAGCCGTGACAAAAAGGAGCATCAAATTCCAATAAATTATAAAAGAAAGCTGTCCAGATTTTATACAACCAAAGGGAAATGTAGAAATTGAAAGAGTCCACCAGTCAAAATGAAAGCTTCCATGAATATTATAGACTCAAACCAGATATCCCAAGTAAAAGGAAAAAAAAAATTGCAAGCAGTTAGAAAGATAGAATTCAAGAGTCATACTCAGGCTCACACATGATTTGGCAGCTGATACCATAAAGGAGTATGATATTCCAGAAGGCAAATGATTTAAAAATAAAACAAAAAATGATTTTGTTATTCAAAATTAGATATAGTAGGACAGGAAAAAATGGATCTTTAATGAAATAGAGAACTAATGAGCATGCCTACTGAAATACAAAACAAATTCTTACTGAAATAAAAACAAAATAGTTCTGAGTAGGAAATTTGTCATACAAACATTGGTATCAAGAAGAATAAAAACGTTGTGATAAGACAGGTTTAAATTATTTACATTCTTATGTGAAGAGAGCATATATATGTAATCCCTCACAAATCTATTATCTCTCAGAGTCATAGAGGGCCTAGAAGTGATGATATTATGTTTTGATCAAATATGCAGCTTAAAAGAAGAATAAAAATTTCAGAAGAAGAATACATAGGCAAAAATAGAAAAGAAAAATGAAAAATAATTTATTTTATATCTGAGGTGTTATAGAAATCAAGAGGGAGGCAGTAAATGACATCTGAACCTCACTCTCATTTGAACTTGAATTTGATCACACACACACACACACACACACACACACACACACACACACACACACACACTTCACCCAACAGGTAAATAGAGAAAGTGGCCACAAGAAAGGGGGAAGGATTTAAAGGACATATTCATTAGGAGTAAAATAAACTCTCAGATGAGGCAGGAAACAAAGAGAAGGAAAAATATAGGGAAATAGTCTATAAGGGAATGCAAAATTAACAATAGTCACTGTGAATATGGGAATGAACTCATCCATTAGCAGAATGGTTTAGAAACTAGTGTCCAACAATATGTTGTTTACAAGAAACACATCTGAAATAGAAAAGTATACACAGATTGAAAATAAGACACTAGTGTGGAATCTGTTATGTTTCAGCTGAAATAAAAAAGGCAGTGGTAGCAATCATGATATCAGACTAAACAACAAAAATAGACCTAAAGAAATAGACTGGAAACTACATTTTACTAAAAGGTACCATAGACAGTAAATTAATAGCAATACTAAATGTATGTGCTTTGTTGTTACTCAGTTGCTTTAGTTTTCTCTAATTCTTTGTGACTCCACTTGGGGTCTTCTTTTCAAAAATACTGGAATGGTCTGCAGTTTTTTTTTTCCAGTTCATTTTACAGATGAAGAAACAGAGGCAAGCAGGGTTAAATTATTTGTCCAGCTTCACTCATCTAGTAAATGTGTGAGGTATTAGATAACAATAAAGAACTGTTTGTGTCAGCAGCCATTGCTGACAATGTTTTAGGTATATGGTTGAAGCGATGGGAATACAAACATTGTTAGGTGGTGGTGGTGTCATCCTTCATTTTCAGAGAAGATCATTGAAATTACAGTGTTGGAGTCAGGTTATAATGTCTTCAGCTGAGGCCAATCAGACCAATACAAGTTTGGAAGACACTAACACAATATCAACCTCAAAGAAGCTGACATTCTAGTGATGAAAGACAGTCTTTGGGAGGAAGCTTAATGGAGGGAAGCACAAATTCTATTTTAGACAGGATGAGTTTTAGATGTCTCTCAGACATACAGTCACTTGAAAAGCCCAGTGGGCAGTTGGTCACGAGGGGCTGGTGCTCTGGAGTTAAGACTAAAGCTATGTAGAAAAACACATACATGTATGTATATACATATAACAATAATAGCTTACACTTCTATGGCACTTACTAAGTACCAGGCACTGTGGTAAGAGCTTTACAATTAGCCCATTTGATCCTTACAATAGCCCTATGAGTTAGGTGCTTTTATTACCCTCATTTTTAAATTAAGGAAACTGAAACAATCAGAAGTTATGACTTACTAATGGTCACACAGTGTCTGAGGTGAGATTTAATTTGGGTCTCTCTGATTCCAGACTGGACACTCTACCCATTGTACCATCTATGGCTAGATATATGGATTAGGGAATCATCTGCATAGAAGTGATAACTAAACCAGTAGAAGGTGAGATCACCAAATGAGGGAGAAGAGAGTGTAAGATATAGGCTATTGGGATACAGCAACAGTTAATGAATGACATAGATGACAATAAAGGAGATAAGACCAAGAAAGAAGAACCAAGAAAAATCAGGGTCATGAAAATCCAGAGAAGAGGGGATAATTAACAAAGTGTAAACTAATATGAGAGATTGAGAAGGGCGAAAATTAAGAAAAGACCCCGATAATGTTAGTCATTGTTCAAAGAATAGTGATCATAGGGTTTTAGTGTGGAAATTTCTGAATTATTTTGTTGTATGATTTATCATATATCTTTGCTTTCCAGATACTGTTTTGTATTTGCTTTGGGATACCTTACAGTGTGCCAAATTACCAGAGTCTATATCTTCGATTATGGGCAATATTCTGCTGATTTTTCAGGGTAAGAATAAAATGTTTATCTTGAAAGATAATTATATGATATATTTTAATATTTAAATGAGTTGATTATTTTGTGTAACACACTTTGTTTTATAGCTGTTATTTTACCATTTCTATTTGTTTTTATTCAAGTTATCCAATTTAGACACAATATATTTAAATATTCAGTTTATCATAAAACATTGATGATTTCTGATTTTGTCTCAAACCTTGTTCCCTCTTCTGGAGCATCTTTATATTGTGCTTTATAGTTCAACCTGTCTTGGGAAGATATAAAGTAAAAAAAAAACCAAAAACCACATCTGACTCTCAAGGAAATGAAGGTCTATTATGACTAAAGATAGGACATGATAAATATAAAATGCTATTAGAAAATTTGAAGATTAAAGAAATAAGTTCAACCTAAGACATTTGGAAGTCCTCATCACGCTTCTCAAATCGGTAGTATTTTACACTGGTAACTACCCTTTCACCTGTGGGTTCTTATGACCCTGCTCTCTTTTGATTCTTCCCTTTCCTAGTCTCTGTTAAATTGTCATCCATATCACACTCACTAACTTGAAGGAAGACAAGGATGAAATATTGTAGAGGTAGAATTTACTGAATTTCATAACTAATTGAATATGGAAATAAAAAAGAGAGATGAATCAAAGATAATTTCAAAGTTTCAGATGTGTGACAGGGAGCATCAGTTAAAATAAGGTGGTCAAGTGGAGGGAAGAAGTTTATGAGGAAACATGACAAATTCTGTATTTTATGTATTGAGCTTGAGGTGTCAGGAAATTTTAAGTGTTTTCCTCAAAACAGACTTTAATGTGTTAGATAAATAGAAATTATTATTTTATCTAAATGGAAATATTTAAAAAGTAGTTGGAGATGTAGGACTGGAAGTTCAGGGGAAAGATAGTGGCTGGATATATAGATTTGATAGTCATCTGCTTAGAGGTGACAAAGCTATGATAATGAATAACAAATCAAGAGTGTAAAGAAAAAAGAGAAAAGGGTTGTAGACAAATCATTTGAGAAAACTTAGGATATGGAAGAAGACTTATAAATCAAGGAAGGAGACTGAGAAAATTTGAAAAATAAAAGAAAGAGAACCAAGAGAAAAATGACATGGAAAAAAGAATGAATGAAAACATAACAGAATAACAGTTAGATAATGTATCCCTAAGGGTATTTTTGCCATGAGAAAGAATTCAGTAGAGAAGACATTGAATATAAAATAGAGAGAAATGTTTGATGAACTAAGGCACTAGAGGGACCCTTGTAGAAGACTTAACTTAGTAAAGAGAGTAGTAAACATCTTTACAACCAAGATCGGAACAATAGAGAAAAAGATGAGGGGTCTTGTAGTGTAAAAGATGATGTGGCTAAGATCATAACAGATGTCCTCAATGATCACAGGTGTGAAGAAACATGAGCTCTTTATATTAGATATTCATGAACACATAATTATGTCCTTTAGGGTAGGTAGCATCTTATTTTTATTTTATATCCTTCTCCATAGTATTTATACAATAAATATTTATTAATGCATAAATATAATTGTGGATGTTAGAAAAATATGAGGTGGATGATATATATTACACATAGGTAAATTTAGGTTATGAAGGATATTTAAGGTGATCAATTTAAAGATATACTTTGAAAAAATAAAAATGAAATCAGTACTATTTGTTAAGCTTTGTGATACATAATCAATGTGGTAATTATAAAAGAACTCAATTACATATACTCAAGTCACTAGTTTTGTCAAAGATAACAACCTTGTTCCATTATTGATGATTCTTATAAAAGTATCAGTAATAGATGGCAATCTTATTTGTAAGCTCTTTCAGTTCTCTGAGGTATAATTATTTGATCCTCAAGATTTGAATTCACTTAAAATAGCTAGATGCTTTCATACTCTTTTGTCACCACCTAACCACGTATTCTTAACTCTCCTCTGAAGATTATTTTGCTTAATAGAAAAAACAGAAACAAAATAAGAGTTGAGTAATTTCTTTTAAGATTACATGCATCTTATGTGCCCTTTATGTTGGACTTATTCCTTCCTTAGCCCAGAACAAAAGGGTGCCCTTTACATATTTTCATCATTTATTGGAAGCTACAGTTCCTTCTGGGAATTAGCCATTTATTAAGTCAAGAAATATTTATTAATATTTACTTTGTGCCTGCACAGTGCTAAATACTGGGAAAACACACACACACACACACACACACACACACACACACACAGGACAGTCCCTGCCCCCTCAAGGATCCTCCATTCTGATGAGAGATGGCAAAACTTAAAGGGAAGAGGAGCAGCTAGGACCAACCTGGAGGAGAAAAAAATCCAGAGAACTAGAAGCCGAGCATGCTTAAAGACTGATGAAACTCTTGGTTTTGTCCAAGATTCTGTGTTCTTTTTTTTATCATTTATACATTTCCTTTTAAATTTTGCAATCAGAGAACTCCCTTTATAGCCATTGTAGTTAACTTTAGATATCTTTTCCCTTTTGTTCCTGATCAAAATCATTTGCAAATGCATTGCTAATTGAGTTTCTCTTTTTGCTTGAGTCTTCTCTTTTTGAAATCCTAGGCTTGACTTGGAGGACATCTGTTTTCCTGTGGTTTAGAGTATATGTCTGACTGCTCTTCCATTTGTTAAAATCTCTAAGCACAGTTCATGTGGTCAAGTCAAGGTTCTTATAGCTAGATTCCATTTGACCAAACTCCTTCCTGGCTAGTCAGAATCAAGTCTAAAGTAGCAGATCTTTCCATTGCTTTACTGTTATTCACAAAGTTGAATTTGTCATCAAGTGAAGGATCTCACAAGTTTGCTGTTCACTAATATATCCTTGCTATTATCATTTAGTTTATGTTTCCAAGTTTGAATAAATAGGTTAGTTCTTTGAATTTGTGTTTAATATATGTCAATTTCCTCAAAATGAATGCATTTATATATTTATCTCCTGGGACTGTTTGCCTTTCTTGGTCATAAATTTCATGTACTTGTGAACATACATATTAGTCAGTCAACAAGTATTTAATGACATGTCTACTACATGCTTGGCACTGTGATAGCACCTGGGATAAGGAGTATATAGGTAAAAATAAAACAGTTCTTGCCTTCAAGGAGTTTACATTCTCTCCAAGGAATTTGTTCTATCAAACTACATCATATAATATCAAATGAGGAAAGTTCCAGTGTATAAGGAATTTATGTAGAGGTTGGTCCCAACTCAAAGCATTTAAGGGATTTATTTTTCTTTAAGATTGTTAAAGCTATAAGGTCAACTAGTCACTTGGACAAGTAGGAAAACAGTCAGACTGGTTGCTACATCTCCTAGTCTAGTTATAGATCTTCCCCTCCTGCAAGACAAATAATTTAAGGACAATTTTCCTTGTAACTGGAGGATTCATGGATGAACCTTCTGTGGGGAACAAAGATCCCCTTTTGGCTTCCAGAGTTTATCTCTATGAGGGAGAGAGATGGAGGTGGTGTGTGTACATCTATTTAGGTTGTTAAAGCTTAAAACTTTTGGAACATCATACATATGTGTGTATCCTCACCCACCCATATATATATATGTGCACATGTAAATAAGTATATGTTTCTAAACATACATTATACACATGTATGTGTGTGTGTGTCAGGGAAGGGATTGACAGAGTAAATTAGTCATCACCTGAAATGACATTATTCAGAAAAAAAGGTTTGGATTAACTTCCTTTAGGGCTGATCTAAAACCAGAGAGCTGGTTCAGAACACCCAGAGATTTGAACAGAGAGGAGAGAACATTCAAGCTAAACCCCTGAGAAGGCAGTCATTTGGGAGGGTGGGGGGAAATCAGAGTCTTGGTCTCCCTCTGCTCCCTTCTCACTTGATGGGAGAAGACCATAGGAATTTAGGAAGTCTAGAGGACTTTCCGTTTTCTCATATGCATCCCATCATAGTTTCTGACTTAATTTGACTACAATATCTAAAAGAAGATCCAAGGACAGACTAGACACAGATGGCAGAAAAGCTCTATCATACCCAAGAAGAATATCTTGAAGACTCCAGCAAAAGGGCTCTAGTAACTGTGAGTTAGCCCTTTGCCACCCTTGGACTCACTTTCTCTTGTACTTTGTGTACTTGTGGAAAGGGTGTAACACAGACTTCTGGGGCATGCTTTGAATCAACTATACTATTGTAATAAATACTCCTTTCTAAAAACTAATTAACAATGGCTGATTAACTGATAGTAACTAATAATACTGAGGAGAACCTTCTAGAAAGACAGCTCGAGTGATAGTATTAGAAAAGGTACCCAGAGCCCCTCGAGAGTGTATTTTCCAAGACCCCCGAGGAGTCTACAGTTTACTGCTTTCCACAAGCCCAATTTACCAGAGAGAGTAAGAGTCAGGATAAGGAGCCTTTAGGGTGTACTGTTGAGCTGGCCCATTTGTCAATGTGAAGAACAGTTGGGCTAAGAACCTCTAAAGTGGATACTTCCATGTGTATATGAACCCACATGCATAAACATAGATAGCACATATATGTATGCACACTTACTAGAGGGTTATTGTTTCAGTGTGCCAAATGTAGACAGTATTTCCTCATCTTAACTTCTGCTTAATGGTGTTTCCTCTCATCTCTACAAGGTTCACATGTCTTCCCATGGCAGAATTAATCAGACAAAGAGATACACACACACACACACACACACACACACACACACACACACACATACACTATGGGGTAGGGTATAGAATCAAGGTTAGCAAACACTCTGGATAGGAAAAATCTCAGAACTCTCGCTGCTATTTGTAAAGCAGGACCAACTTCTCCTAAATTAAGCCCAAGGAAGAGGAAATTAACCACCATCTTAATGGAGATATGAGCATTGGGCTAGTTATTCTTTACCCTGGGACCTTGAGGTGAGGGGAGATGCCAGGTTCTTTCTGGCTGCTGTGGAATAACGTCATGCATGCACTATTAATTCTTAGCCAGCAAGGGGAAAGAAAACTGCTCAATTTCCAATTCCCATTATCTGCAATCAGAAGAAGGGGCAGAGGAATTGGTCCTTAGAAATAGGTTACCTGCTTAACACTGTCCACAACTGCCATATGGTGGGGAATAAAAATGGATGCTTATTCTGGTTTCTGTTTCCCAGAAACTTTCTAAACAGAATCTCAGAAACTAAATTCCAAAGATAACAACAACCGGTAAGCTATAGGGCAGCATCTGCTTGGGTCTCGTTTCCATAGCAGCACTGTTCAGGCATAGAGTCTATAAGAATACATAGATGTTAGGTTCTGGACTGAAAAGTGGCTATTCTTTCACTTTTTTAAAGTGACTGAGTATAGGGACAGCTGGGTGACTCAGTAGATTGAGAGACTGGCCCAGAAGCAGGAGATCCTGGGTTCAAATCTGGGCTCAGACACTTCCTAGCTGTGTGACTCTGGGCAAGTCACTTAACCCCCAATGCCTGGTCCTTACAACTCTTCTGCCTTGGAACCATTACCCAGTATTGATTCTAAGACGGAAGGTAAGGGCTTCTTTAAAAAGAAATTAATTAATTAAATAAAGGGCCTGAGTAAAGGAGTTTGCTTTCAGGCTCTTACTGGATATAAGGTAATCAGAGAAGCTAATTGCACTACTTTATTGCCCTGACTTCATTCATGCATAAGTTTTATATCATAAATTCAGCCTTGGAGCTTAGCTCAATAGTCTATAATACATGGAAGTTGATCTTTGCAATTGGTATTAAATTTTTCTTTCCACTTTAATGTTAACTTTCTGAAAAATATTCTACTATATTGTATAGTGGAGATAAATCTTACTACCTTTTTTGTAACAAATAAATGATATGTATATATATATATATATATGCACGTATATTTTTTTTTATTTTGGGATTAGAATAAGAAGAGAATAGCATTTAAAGTCAGAAGCCTTGGGTTCAAATCTTGACTGACACCCATACTCTCTTTGTGACTTTGAGTATGCCTTCCAGGCTCCTTGGGCCTTGGTTCTATTACTTTTTTTTTAAATTTATGTTTATTTATGAGGGAGGTAGACTAGACGAACTCTCCTCCCATTTCAAAAATACAATCCCATGATTGATAACTTGGTTTCCTTTAGTTGAAACTGTGAAATGTTGAACAGTTTGTTCCTTTTCAATCCATTGTAACTCATTTTAGAACACTTTAGGTTACATACAAATTATACTGCTCAGAGAATTTTGGGATGTTTTCCCATTATAGAGGAAGCATATGTTCCTTTTTTCAGATGTGGATAGAGAAAATTTGCTGAACTTAATGTACCTGCCTCAAAGAGAACATAATGTAGTGTATGCTGGCTCTGGACTTACTCTCCCAATAATAGCTAACATAGGCAAATTGGGTCTCCGGATCTCAACTAATATATCTCCCTTCAGGGTCCTAGGGGATAGTGCTGAAGGTTTGGGGGCATCCTTCTAATACTTTGTAGCTTGCATATCTCAATAGGTGTGCTTCCCAAATGATCTGTTCATATCAATTAATCCACTATTAACTAGCTTTTAGAAAGGCATACTTACTAAGGTAGTATACTGAGAAGAGCTGGTATAAAGCATCCTTCTCTACATATACCCCTTTCCCTTGGAAAAAAAAAGAGAGAGACAAATTCTCCAGCAAATGAAGTCCAGGGGAAAGTGGGCTCAAGCTTAGAGAATGCATAGGATTAAGGGGGGATTCATAGTTCCTGGTTGTTGGAAGTAATTTTCTCTCCTTAGATATGGTGGAACTTTCTACTAGGTTCCCTGCATTGCCTTGAAATTGCTTTTCCTTAGCATATCTGTCTATTATCACCTCCCAATGGAAGGTGCTGCCATCAGCTATTTGGGAATGATGCTAGCTTACTGATAGGAAGTCCAGAATCTACCAGGCCTTTTGAAGCTCACAAGGTTCTCCTCAAGCCAAGGCATGGGTTCTTCTTCTCTAGCTCCTAGCAGTTATTCTCAGAGGCACTATAAGCTGTCAAAAGCTTCAGTCATTAACTTTGAATTATCTGCTATGTTATAGATGACTCAGAGCATGACCAAGTTTTCTCAACCAGTCCAAACAGACTTGCTGTACGATGTCACTCAGGCTCATCAAATGTCTTTCAAGGTGAAATAAATTGGTCCAGGGCTTTATTGAAATTAATTTGAAATTGATGATTGACTAAGGTGAGAAGTATTCTCACCTGGTTATAGTTATCAGAACAGCATCTTGAATTTTACCGGAAGGGCAGGATGGGGTTGTTTAATTTATTTAAATAGTACTCATACTTAAAATTGCACCATAGAGTTAATGTTGGAAGGAATCTTGGAAGTTGCTTAAGCCTATTCCCTCATTTTACAAATAAGGAAACAGGGGCCTAAAAAAGGTGAAGTGGCTTGCCCAAGATCACCAAGGTATTAAGGGACAAAACCAGATTTTAATCTATATCTTCTGACTCCAAATTCAGTTTGTTTTCCATTTTAGCAAAAAGGTGAGAAGCTGTTCAAATTTGATATTGCTCTTCTTAAAGCAATAAGCCTTCTGCTATGAAAATAGACTGATACACATGACTCCAGTAAGGTTTGCCTTATATCAGAGAAAACGAAGTTTGAAGGTGTCTCTACATTCAAAGTAATCAAGAGGCTAAGTTACAATACAAATAAATATATGCTATCAATAGTAAAAGGTAAAATTTCCATCAAAAAGCACATTTCACATGATTCAGAGATAAAAATAAAATAAAAAAATTAAAACCCTACTCTTAAAGAGATTAGAGTCTCTTGGGGGAGAAAACATAAATTCATATAAACTACTCAAGTGAATCTGTGTTCTCTTCAATTGGATGCTCCTTCCAACAATGCAAATCACAATTACATAGCTATGCAAAGTGCCCCAAAAGTCTTTGTGCTGTTATAGGCTTTAATAGCACATTTCTGATCTCTGCTGTATGTTCCAGAGAACACGGAACAAACCCTGAGCAAGAGGTCCAAGAACATATGTCCCTCCTCATGATGCCAATGCTTCATGGGAAGTATTCTACCTTACCTTCCTTAGTCAACCATTAGGAGTGTAAGTGCCATATTTTAATCTGCAATGGTAAAGATAGTTTTCAAGAAGGGAAAGGAGATTTTCACAGGCTGCTAGGTCTTCCCCATTCTCTAGCTGTAAGGAGGTCTCTGGCCTTTAGCCAGTAGAGAAGGGAAAAAACTGGGTGGTTAGAACTCTGATGTCTATGTTCCTATTACTTATAAGAAGGTATATCCTTTGGTCCTCTTTTACCAGAATCCCAGCTCTGATGCTGATTAGGTTATTATTGTCCAGGTTTTTGTGATCAGGGGGCCAAGTGGACCTGGTTGCTCTGGAGAAACATTTTTAGAAATAGGATTTTAATACTATCTAAATAGAAAAACAAATCCAAGTTAATTTTTATTTTCCTTAGAAATTAGTTTGAAAGTCAAATTTGGTTCACCTTATCTTTTTGCTAAGTAGACAGTAGTTCAATGCAGCATTCTTGGCTTTGTCATTGATAGCATGAGAATTTGGGAAAAGTTCTTTTAAATGTTTCTACTTTCATTTGTTCACATCTTTCATATAAATCACTACAACCATTTAAATTCACAGGAGTATTGTACAGTTTAATTTTTAAAACCTTAATCATCATGGAAGAAAAGCACAAAGATATATAAAATACAATATTAATCCTTATTATATTTATGTCTTTCTATGTATTGTGTATAGAATTCAAGGGTTAAATGTAGGAAATTACCCAAAAGTACTGTGAAAAGAATCAAGACTAATTTTCTTCATTTAAAGAATGTGATTTTTTTCCCCAAAGTGTTTTTTTTTAATTGAATGAAATCAAAATTTTTTCATTCAACTCCCAGGAATGCAAGGTGTTCTTAGAATTTATTATATAGACCAAATTATTTTAAAAGTTAGAATATTGACTTTATAAAGAAGGACTAAAAATTGAATTATATTTTAGCCACAAAAGGAAAGATTAAGGGCTATCTTAATTGGCTTGGAAACATAAATATATAACATCAGCTGCTTTACATCTATATGTAAAGGATTTGTAAAGGATGTATTCTTAAAATGGGGCCTGAGCTGTGAAGAATATTTTTAAAGAGTGAATAATGCAAATTAAAACAACCTTGTGATTCTATTTCATACCCTTCAGTTTGACAAATTTTGACAGAAAAGGGAAATGACAGTTGCTAGAGGGGTTGACTAGGGAAAAACAGATATTCTAGTATTCTGTTGGCGGGACTATAAATTGGTTCTACCATTTTGGGAAGGCAGTTTGAAACTATGTCCCAAAAGTCACTACACTGAACATACACTTGCACCCAGTGATACCACAACTGTATCCCACAGAAATCATTGCTTGTGGCATCTCTTTTTATTATAGCACAGAATTAGAAACAGAGAGTGCTCATCAATTAGATAACAGCTGAATAAATTGTGATATGTTAATATAGTGGAAAATTACTGTGCCATAAGAAATCACAAAAAGGACAGTTTCAAAGAAACTAGGAGGATTTGAATGAACAGATGAAGATTAAAGTGAGTAGAATCCTGAGAATAAATTATACCTTAACAACATTATATGAAGAAAGCCAACTTTAAAGAATTTCAGAACTGTGTTCACTACAATGATCATAATACCAAAAGAATGATGAACAGGGTCTTGGCAGATGGATTAGGTGCATTTTCAGACAAGGCTAATGTTGGAATTTGTTTTGCTTGATTAGGCATATTTGTTATTAGGATTTTTTTATCCCTCCTCTGGGTATTCTTCAGATTATCAGTGTCCTTCTAGATGTAGTCTGACAAGAGCATAGTACAGTGAGTTTATGACCACTTCATTCTTGGAAGCAATACCTATTTTAATGCAGCCCAAACTCTTTCAAGTGATTATAAATTTATTTTAGAAGACTGTGTTATTTTTGGCCATGTTGCAGTCACTAAGTGCTGTCTGCACATGGGATCCAGAGGAATTTGACCATCAGGAAGGAAACCCTCATCTGTTTAGGCCTTTTACTGGATTTCCTACATGATAACCATAGTTTTGCATATATGTTCTTGTTTTGTGCCTGACTTGACATTAATGATCAGAGTCTTGGAACAAAGTTATATGTTTTTTTTTCTAGTTTTTAAAGGAATTATTCATGGTTTTTGTCTTCCAAGCTAGGAACCATGTCAGAAAAAGAAGTTAGGTTAGACTTGTATGACCTTCTTGATGTTTCCTGGCTGTTAAAAATTTGGCTCTAAAGCCTCTTAGTTCAGGTTTAATATTGGGATAAAATGAGGCATGCATAAGAAGGTTTACTTTGGCCATAATGTACTAAGAATACAATGGCACTTGGCTTTATTGAACCTAGCTTTCCTTGTCTCTACCGTGAAATACTTCTTCTGGTCAGTTAGTCATCAAACATAGCAACTTAGATGGTCTCAGGTACCTCCAGGTCTGAGAAGTATGGAATCTCCTTGGCTTGGACTTTTTATTGGTCTTAGGCTAGGAAAACAGTGTCAGAGCTGGGACCACTTAGGTTTTTGTCAAGGGAGGAAGCTTCATCACAGAAACCACTAGGGGTTATATATGGAAAGAGAGTTGTGTCAAGAAATTGTGGCCCTACCACCCTGATTTACCATTTATTTTTCTTTTCTTTTTTTTTAAATCCCTATCACAGTATCCCTATCCCTCCCCCCCCCCACAGTATACAGTATTGGTTCTAAGACAGAAGAGTGGTAAGGGCTAGGCAATGGGGTTCAAGTGATTTGCCCATTGTCACCAGGAAGTGTCTGAGAGCAGATTTGAGCCCAGGACCTTCTGTCTCTGGGCCTGACTCTCAATCCAGCCAGCTGAGCCACCCAGCTGCCCCTCACCATTTACTTTTCTAGATGTTCCCTAACTTCCATTCAATATCCCAGTAATCAATCGAGTTCATTGGCAAATGGTTTACAGCTTTTTTAAGAAACAGGATAGTATTCTCCTTTCCTATAGCACTTCTCTAGTTCTTTATGGCCTTTAACGTATTTCTGGCATTGGTTCATCAGTAACATCTGTCACTTTGTTAATTGCCTTCAAATGTAACTCATCAAGAGTAGCCCTCTATCTCATTTATCTTGAGTGCCACCTCCCTGTTATCCATTTTTGTTCTGTGCTTTCCAGTCCAAAGATTATTCTTCTTGGCAGAGAAAGTAAAAACAGAAGAGTTGTGCAACTCTCTGTCATCATTTGGTATCACTCCTTCTCCTTTACTCGTTCATCATCCATATAACACTCCTATAACTAAAGGGATACTGCAAACCTCTATCTTTGACTCTCTTCTTTCTCTTTGCTCTGTGATCACCTAATCTTCCAGGGATTTTATTTTCACCTCTTTAGAGATGACTGCTAGCATAGCCAAGCCTAGTTTTTCTCCCAGGCTTTAATCTTGGCTCTCTTAACTGCCTATTAGACATTTCAAACTGGATGCCCCTTAGGTTGCTTAAACTCAGCATGTCCAAAACAGAACTCATTACCTTTCCTGTTAAAGCTACCAAGATCTTTCTTCAAAAGATGCCCAAACACATTTTATTAATTTGATATTTTTTCAACTTAACATTTGCAAACTTTGTGCTTTGTTTTACATTTGTTGCTATTAAGTTTCATATTTATAGATTTTGGCCCAGTGTTATAGCTCTTTATATATATATATATAGTTATAGTCTTTTTGATTCAGACCTCTGTTCTTGAATTTTCTTTTTCTTTTCTGAGAATCATCATTCCAGTCTCCAGTTTCTACCTCTGAGGATCACTTTGACTTAAGTAGTGACTCTACATGAAGCACTTCCTGATGTTCCCAGCTACTACTGCCCTTCTTCTAAAAACTACCTTGTAAATATTCTATATCTATTCATATGCATAAAAATACTGCTAGTCTTGGGATGCTTAGGCATTTATTACTTTCCATTAAGAGGAAGAATTATTTAAAGCTTAGGTTAGGTCAAGGTATCTCCTAAAAGAGGATGTTGAAAGGTATTCATTGTACAATGAAGAACAGGTATAAGATGACAGCCTTTCCCTGTGCAAAAGAAATGCTTAACATAAGAGATTCACAAACATGCAATGACAAAGATTTAAGACTTAATAACAATATACTATTACATTCTCCAAGGAGATTAATACTTAAAATATCAAGACATGAAATATTTTGGGAGATCCCTAAATCAACATGTCTCATTTTTCCTTGGCTTTGCACTGCCTAGACAATTCCTTCCAGGTCTATATGTTCTGACCTCTTGGTGGGTGCTGGTTTCATTCTTGTGTTGATGTTCATCTTATTTAAGAAGAACATAATTTCAGATCATTCCTCTTGGGGCCAGTCATCTCCAGTCGAAGGATCCAAGATGGACCCCAATATCACATTCTTGAGCCTGCTTTCATTGTTAAATACATATTCACATCTGAATTTCTGTTTGGTCAACTGTAATTAGGGCAGGAACACAAAACAGAAGGGCCAGGGGCCCATTCTTAGAGTTCACCGTTTCAACTAACATAGAGGAAAGGCAGCTTTTTCTTCATCCTTTACAAAAAGCCCAAGAAGGAAACAATTTGCTATTCATTGAGCCAAGAAAGTGTAAGACAGAGGACAGTCACTTGCTTTTTAAAGTCCTCTGAATCAATATAGGTCTTTCTAATCAGTCACTTGTAAGGGCAGTCACTTGGCAAAGCTCAACTTCTTTAGCACTGATGCATATGTATCCTTAAATTCTGCCAGGAGAATTCTCTGCATGCTTCATGAGATAAACCTTACAGGCTCATTCTTGCATATGTTTCAAGGAGTAAAACATTTATGGCACATATATGTATTGACTCCTACAATTAAATGTAAGCTTCTTGAGGGCAAGAATTATTTCTTTTTTTCCATTTTTATGTCTTTGTATCTCCAGACCTCAACATTGTGTCTAGTACATAGTAGGCCTTTGATGTATACATATTTGATGGTTCCCTCCATTCAATGTCCATGTTCCCTCTTTTATTCTTCTCTTCCTCAATATAATTTAAAAAATAATCTGTTTTATTCCCCATAATTTTCTTTCTGAAAGTTAGCTTAACTTGAGCTTTAGAATTTTTAACACAATTCTTATAGAATCATGCTAAACTTTAGTATTCCTCTTGCATTATTAGCCATACTTCTTTCACCTGCTGTTACATGCATTTTTTAAAAATTAAGTTGTTTTAGTAAAGTAATTGTGTATCTTATGTATGGTTTTAGATAATTCTCTCTTTTTACTTCCTCAGAATTGTTTCCCCATATCATTTCCTCTATCTTTTTAAGGATGAAATTATTATTAAGGCAAGTCAAAAATGCATTTCCTGCTCTGCTTTTGGCAGAGAGAAAAGTTCAGCATATATTCAGATTAATTAAGGTGTCCCTTCTCCTTGTCAAGGCAAAATCTTTAACTGTTGCCCATGAATGATCTCATTTTGTCTGGCAGATTTCCACCTCCATTACTCTCACTCTTTCCCTTTTTATTGGTTGCTTCCATGCTGCCTATAAATATACCCATGTCTTTCCCATCCTTTAAAAATTTTCACTTGTTCTAGCCATTTCCATAAGTTATCATCCTATGTCTTTTCTCTGATTTGTGTCTAAACTCTTGGAGAAAGACATCTAGAATTGATGGTTCCATTTCCTTTCCTCTCACTCTCTTAACTGCATTCTCATGTCTAACCTCATCATTTAAATGAAACTATTGCCATTGATGTTTTAATTGCCAAACCTAATGACCTTTTCTCAGTCCCCATTCATTTTGACCTTCCTATGGCTCTTTGACCCTGTCATTCACCCTCCTCTCTTGGATATTCTTTCTTCTCCAGATTTACATGGTGCTGCTCTCTCCTAGCTTCTCCTGACTCTCTCTCTGCCTCTTCTCAGTCTGGGCTACTCCTCCTGGTTACACTAACTTTTTAGGTATTTCCCCTGGCTCTGGCTGGGGCTTTCTTTTTTTTTTCTTCCCTTTATATTGTCTTGTTTGGTGATCTCATCAGCTCTCATGGGTTCAATTGTCTCTGCAGATGATTTTCAGCTCTTTAAGGTGTCCCAAAAGTCTTAGCACAGTTTTCAGCTATTAAAATTATTTAAGCTGTTAAAGCTTAAAATTGCTTCAAAGCCTCTAGGTTACAGGCAAATATATCCACCCTGACGTCTCCCTGAGCTCTAATATATTATAATCAATTGCTTTTGGGGACATCTCAAACCTGACATGTCCAAATCCAAAGTCATTATCTTCCCTCTCAGACATTTTTTTCTTTTCAAATCCTTATTACTGTCAGGGGCGCTACCTTCATCCTAGGGACCATGCTCACACTGTCAATGTCAGCCTCAACTCCGTGATCATGTTACTGCCTTAAATAAACTCCAGGAGCTCCCCGGCATCAAATATAAAATCTTCTGCTTGGCTTCTGAGGCTTTTCAAGAACCAGCCCCTTCCTGTCTTTCCAATCATCTTACATTTACTCTCGTCAGTGAACTCTACAACTCAGTGATGATGCCTTTCTGGAGCTCTCACGCTATTCTCCATCCTCCCTTTTCACTATCTGTTTCTTATGCCTATAATGCTTTCTCCCTCCCCTCCACCTACTGGCTTTCTTCATGGCTCTGTTTTGGGGGAAGCCTCTCCTCCTCCACTTATGGTAACTTTCCTCTCAGATTTCGTCTACATTATCTATATCTTATATATACGTAGTTGTCTGTATGATGTATCCCATATTAAAATGGAAGCTCCTTCAGGGCAGAAACTACATATATTTTCCTTTCTTTGTGTCCTTAGCTGTTAACACAGCATCTGGTACATAGTAAATGCTTAACTGACTGATATGTTAACTGTTATGTTAACTGACTGATAATTGAAGTTTGCTTTTACTAATATATCATGCCTCTGTGTCAGGACTTGCGATAGCTTTCTTTTTTTTTTTTAATCAATATCTCTGTCTTAGAATCAATACTAAGTCTCAGTTCCAAGGTCCAAGGCTAGGCATTGGGGGTTAAGTGACTTGCCCAGGGTCACACAGCTAGGAAGTATCTGAGGTCAGATTTGAACACAGGACCTCCCATCTCTAGACCTGGCTCTCAATCCACTGAGCCACCCAGATGCCCCCTTCTTGTATACTTTTTAAATATGCAGTGATATACCCAGTAATGCTGTTGAATATGTAGATTAGCCTAATCTTGGAAAGCAATTTGGATTTTTTAAAAAATAGACTAAAATTTCCATGCTCTTTGACCTAGAGGTTCCACTGTTAGATACATAACCAAGGATCACAAAGGACCAAAAGAAAGTCCCTATATACAACACAACATTCATATCTGTACTTTTTGTAGTAACAAAGAAGTGGAAACAAAGTAAATGTCCATCATTTGGAGAATGCCTAAACAAATTGTATTATATGGGCATAATAGAATTTTTTATACTATAAAAATATCATCAATAGAAAGAATTCAGAGAATCTTGGGAAAGACTTAACATGAAGTGGTAGTGTGTGGAGTAAGTAGAACCAGAGTATCATATATAAAAATATAATGTTGCTATATAGTTATAATGACCAGACTTATTTCCAAAGAAAAGATGAGGAGAATCACCTTCCTCTCTTTTTTGCAGAGATGAGGAATAATGGGTATGGAACTTTGCATATAATTTTAGACTTGGTGAATGTGTTGATTAGTTTTATTGAAATGCCTCTAGTTATGTGCACATTATTTTCACTTTAGTTCATCAATATATGAAGCTTAGCCCCTTAGTTTCATTATTATATATATAGGTTTAAGACTTTGACAAGTGGTCGTCTTGGCTATCTGATAACTATCACTAGTAAATGTCTTTGAAGGAGTAAAGGACCTCTTTTTGTACTTAACTTTTCAGATTAATCAGGAAAATACTTGTTTTTTCCAATATGAATTTTTTCTTTAGAAATGTAACCATATTGAAATAGCAACATTCATGATTTACTAGACATAAGATATTCATTTTTATCTTTTTTATTTGAAAAATGATTACACTAAGATTATAGAAACATGTTATAATTACATTTCAGAATTTAAAAAATACCATTTGTTTTTGTTACTACTGATATGTTTCTCTTTTTCTTTGAAACATATCTTTGTAAACAAATTGTAGAATGAAATTTTCTAATCAACTTATTGTCATAAAAACAATGAAGAAATCATTTAAAAATATTTAGGTATTGTGCTTATGATTTTCTTTTAAAATGTTTTCATTTTCTTTGCCACAGCCCAATGATGATAATTACACAGAAGATCACTAGTTTGGCTTATGAGATTCACGATGGTAAGGATTTTAAGCTGAATTTACTTATTTTAAATTCTTCATCAAAGACTTTTTTCTTCCATTTTTTCAGATAAATAAAATCTACCCTAAAAAAGGTGTTGTTCAATGGACAGAAGAGTTGGCCTTCATTCAGACCTCTGAAACTTTTTTAACTATATGGCCATGAATAAGTCACTTATCCTCTAGATGTTCTGTAAGATTACAAGTTTTAGAAATGTTGACCCTTCTCCATTTGGGAAAGGAGTTTCTATACAAGAAGTTCTCTAAACAATGAAATTATATGTTCAGAGTTATCACTACAATAATTTTTCCCCATGACATTTTTGTGGCACTCCAAATCTCAGAAAATCTATAGAAGAATTTGGGAAGGATGTTAGCTTAGTAATAATTATGTATAATGTGTCTATATGTGTGTATAGATACAAGTGTCTATAAATATTTATACTATAAATATATACATGCATGCTAAAAATATATTTTAGAAGCAGAATAGTAGAAGGGAAAAATGGTAAATTTATTCAGAGACCTTAGGTCAAACTCAGTTAATGTGTTAGCTAGCCTTACTGAAATGCTTTTTTCTCTTTCTTTTTATTCTTTTTTATAAAATGTGGCTCACTGAGTGAGAGATGTGTTAAAAAAAAAAAGGGCAATGTAAATATAGAAGACAATTAAAATAAAAGCTTTAAAAAGTATTTTCCTGACCCTGCTTTTATTTCACATTATAGGGGTATCTCAGAAGAGTAGAGCATGCATAGTATAGTACCTGATTATAGGGTAAAAGTGACCCTGGGTCACTCACTGTATATATATTAAAAAATTTAAAAACTTTAATAAAGAGAGGATTATATATATGTATATACACAGACATTATACTATGCAAATCTTTTTTGTATGAATTGCTTTTCTTGCTAATATGATAAGTTCAACTTTTAACATTTAGAGCAGTGTTAATTCTCTTTGGGTCTTTTTGGCCTTCTTTCTATTGTTATATTTTTTCTCAGCCTTTTTATTTTTTAAAAAAGATTCCTTAATAGATCCTCTTTTCTTCCTTTCTACCTACTACATTCCTTTCTCTCCCTCCTACCCTGCCCCAGTTGGTTTAAAAAAAAAAAAGGAAAACACATTAGAGCCCAGGTAACAAATATGCATAGTCAAGAAAAACACATTCCTATACTGGATGTGTTTGAAAACATCTGTCTTAGGCAGCATCTTGAGTCCCTCACATCTTTGCCAAGAGATAAATGGTCAGTTCCAGGCTTCATCATCAGTCCTCTAGAAATCATTATTGGTTGTTACATTGCTCAGAATTCTCAAGTTTTTTGCCTTGTTTTTCATATGTATAATGTAGTTTGGGATTTTAATAATAATAATCAGAGAGAATGGAAAAAAAGGTTCTTTCAGTCAAGTGAGCAGAGCAAAGAGAGACAGAGACTCACTCCTGCAGCACTTTACCAAAAGCACAAGCTCTGAAAAAAGAGCCCCACAACATGGGCCTCAGCCAAATTTATCTCCTAAGCATCCTTATGTAAAATGAGGACATAACTTAAAAGGATGCTGGGAAGGTATCTCAGGTGTTGCAAACTTTCCATCTGTACAATTCCTCCTGTGATCCTTTGGGAGACCAGTCTCTCCAATGGATCATTTTAAACATAATTAAGATATATACAATTTTGCATAGAGAAAATACAACAATTTGGGGATAAGGAAACAAAAGAGAATCAAGAAAAAAACCAATTAGGGGGAAGTCCCCTTTGGTACAACAAAGTACATATAAACAAATGTATTCAACCCCTCAAAGTTCAGATCTGCATATTCAGTTTTGCTCAGGAACTCCTAGAGCAGCATGCAGTCTCTGCAGGCATCTCCATGGCATCTTCCACAAGGAATTCAATCTCTGGATTCCAGAAGGCAGCAAATTTCTTACCCTTAAATTTTTTTTTCTCAAAATGAACTTAAAACTTTTCATTACAAAATAAAAACACATTCCCCCCTGAGGAGGATATAGGGATATACTTAGGAATCACACAAGGATACATGGTCAAGTAATAAGGAATATGGATCAATTATCAAAAACATCAAAGAAATCAAGGAAATTTAAAAATGACCTCTAAATGAAATATAGAATTTCAAAAATGTGAAAAAAATTATAGGAAAAAGGGAAAAAATATTCACAAATCACAACAGGTTCTTGTAGTGATCCATGTCCCATAAGCCTGCAACAACAATCACTCACTAACCCAGTTTAGCAGTCTGGACTACAATAAGTTGTCACATCATGAAAAAAAAAATAGAAAAAAAAACTAGGTCTTGAAACAAATGGGAAATAGCATTCCCTGGTTCGACCTTTTTTTTCCCTTGCTTTCAAGGATAATGGATCCTGAGCCAGAAAAACTGATGTTATATACTTGATAAAGAGTGTGGTACAAGGAAGTCCTGCATTTAACAAATGTAAAACAGCCACAACCTCAGGTCTCATACATGATCAAGTCCTTGTGATATTTGCGCAGAATGTCATCAATCCCCATATATATATATATATATATATATATATATATATATATATATATATATATATATATATATTTTTTTTTTTTTACCTTTTGTACTTATGTGGCACTTTGCAGGTCAGCTTCTGAGCTCCTTTGTGGTCTGTTTTTGCCTTGATTCAGACATAGTCATTGAACAAAAGTCTCATGATATAAGTTAGTGGCAGGTTGAAATTCCAAAGCTTTTTGGGAATGCATATATATGCTAGGCAAATGGACATCTTAGCTTATTCTATTGCAAAAATTAAAGCAGTTAAAAAATCTTTTCAATATTGGTACCATATGCTGTAAATATAAAAAATGAGAGGAAAAAATTCAGGTAAAGAGGGAGTATAGGAAACTGGGTGGGGTGGGTTTTTTTTTTGTTGTTGTTGTTTTTGGAACAGGACTTAGTTAGGAAAGAGGCCCAGTATCCCACCTGAAAAGGAAAAATTGATCTCCCTCCACTGGCCTGCGGTTTGGGGCAGGAAATTTAAAGCTTACCAGTAGCAGGAACAGCAAGCAGCAGTAGCAGCAGAAAGAGTTGGCAGGAACAGCCTCTGTGAGGGAGAGACCTGGTTACCCAGCTCTCCTGGTGGTCAAGTGTAGGCAATGAGCCTGAGAAAGCTTTGAAGGGTTTCCTGGAAAGAGAAGGGAGAAAGAAAAGAGGAGAGGGAAGACCACAGCAGAAAAAGAAATCTGGTTCCTCTAGTTCTGAAATCCCTTCCTGTTTGCCAAAAATTATAGGATAATAATAATAATAATGATAATAGGAAAGGAAAAAAGGTTCTTTCAGTCAAGTGAGCAGAGCAAAGAGAGACAGAGACTCACCCCTGCAGCACTTCACCAAAAGCACAAGCTCTGAAAAAAAGAACCCCACAACATGAGTCTCAGCCCAATTTATCTCCTAAGCATTCTTATGTAAAATGAGGACATAACTTAAAAGGATGCGGGGAAGGTAGCCCAGGTATTGCAAATTTTCCATCTGCACAGTAGTTACTGTATAAATTGTTTTCCTGGTTCTGTTCACTGTATCAATTCATACAGGTCTTCTCAGGTTTGTCCATTGTGCCATTTTTTTTACAGTGCAGTGTACCATTACATTTGTATAACAAAATTTAAGTTTCACAATAGAAAGTCATCCCCTTAATTTCTAGTTCTTTGTTAAAACAGAAAGAGCTACTATATATATATATATATTTTTTTTTACATATATATTCTTTTCTTCTTTCTTTGATCTCCTTCAAGTATAGATCTAGTATTAGAATAGCTAGATCAACAGGTATATATGCAAAATTTTCTTTACTTTTTAGGCATAGAAGTTGCTGGACCAGTTCATCATGCCACTGGTAGTGTATTAGTGTGTCTGGTTTCCCAGGGCCCCTCTAACAATTTTTATTTTCTTCTTTTGTCATTGTCAATCTGATGAGTATAAGTTAGAACCCAAGATGCATTTTTCTAATTAGTAATGATTTGGTGTTTTTTTTTTTCCCATATGGTTGTTATTAGCTTCATTTTCTTCCTCTGAAAGCTGTTTATATCCTTCAATCATCTATCTATCAGAAATAGTTGTTCTTATGATTTAAATCAGTGCCCTATGTTGAATAGGTATGAGACCTTTGTCATAAACTTACTACAAAAATTTCCCCATTTATAAACATAATTTAAATTATGTATAATTTGAAAAATTAAAAATTTTAACTTTTATATAATTAAAATTGTCCATTTTTTTTCTGTGATCCTCTCCTTTGGTCATAAACTCTTCCCCAATCCACAGATCTCATTTTGAATTTGGAGTTCATTACTGCTTTGTGAGGAGATGAGTAGCCTGTTTTATGTTTGGTCATCTGGAATCATGGTTTATTTTTGCCTGATCAGAGTTTTAAAATCTTTCAAAGTTGTTTTTCTAATGTTGTTAAGTTGGTCTCTTGGTTCTGTTGACATCATTCTGTATTTGTTCATACATCTCCTCACAGTTTGTTGGAACTACCCATTTTATCATTTTTATGGCAAAATAATATTCTATTACATTAATATAGTATAATTTGTTTAGCCATTCTCTAATACATGAGCAGTGTTCTCTTTGGAGGATAGACCTGGTAGTTATGTTTCTGGGTCAAAGGACTTTTAGTGACTTTCAGCATAATTCTAAATTGTTTTTAGGACATTTCACAGCACTACCCATAATGTACCAGTGTGCTTGGTTTCCTGCTCCCTCTCCAACAATTATCATCTTAACCTTTCTGATGAGTGTGAGTTGGAAACTAAGAGTTGTTTTAATTTGACTTTCTCTAGTTTTTAGTGATGTGGAGCATTTTTAGAATGCTTTCCTTGAAAATCCTGTTCATCTCCTTTAACCACTTTTCTGTTGAGAAACAATTATTTTTCTCATAAATTTAGGGCAGTTCCTTAGAAATCTTGGATATTAGATGTTATCAGAAAAACTTGGTTACTAAGATTTTTTTCCCTGTATTTGCCTCTCTTTCCTTTCTAATTTTTGCTGGTTTTGGTTTTATTTGGGCAAAAGCTTTTTGTTATTAAAATTGTTGTATGATTCTCTCTGCCCTTGGTCATGAACTCTTCCCATATGATATCACTCTTTATATCTAAGTCATTTATCTATTTGGACTCATCTTTGAAGATGTCTTGAGATGATGGCTTACACCTACTTTCTGCCAGATTACTGTCCATTTTAAAGCAGTTTTTAAAACAAAACTTTTACTCTTAGAATTGATACAGAATGTTGGTTCTATAGCAGAAGAGTGGTGAGGGTTAGGCAATTGGCATTAAGTAATTTGCCCAGGGCCACACAGCTAAGAAGTGTCTGAGATCAGATTTGAACCCAGTTTTTAGTTTTAGCAAGCATTAGACTATCTTTATTTTTTAACCAGCCCCAAATCATTTTGAAGATTGCTGTTGTGTATTATACTGTGAGATTTGTTACTTCTAGGCCACCTTCCTTTTCACTTTTAAGAAATTGTTTTCAAGTTTTATTAGTATGGAACTGAATAAGTAAATTAAGTTATTTAGATAGTGTTGTCTTTCTTAATATGTTGGCTCAACCTACCCCAAATAATATTTCTCAAATTATTTAGGTCCCTTTGTACTATAAAAGTGCTTGATAGTTGTGTTCTGCAGTATAATTATATTATATTTTATTATATTCTCTAGGTATTTTCAACTGGATTTTTCTGTCTACTCAGTATTGCCAAAATCTTTTCTTTTTGCCTTTTGGAACACAATGTTTCAAGTTCTGTATTCCTTTATAGTGTCAGCTGGCAAATCTTGTGTGATCCCAATTATGGTTTCTTGGTACTTGAATGCTTTCTTTTTGTCTGCTTGCAATAATTTTTCTTTTAATTTGGAATCTCTGGATTTTGGTTATAGCATTACTAGAAACTGTCATTTAGGGATTTGTTTCAGATGATAGGTGGATTATTTCTATTTTCACCCTGTTCTTTGGTTCAATTTACATTCATGACTTCTTGAAATGAAATGTTATATTCACACTATGGTTTTGATTGTTAATGGATTTTAAGTAGTTCACTGATTCTTAGATAAAATATCTTCTTGACCTATATTTCAGGCCAATTATTTTGGTAACATACAATTACATTTTATTCTTTTTTTCAGTTCTTTGCTTTTGTTTTACTATTTTTTATTGTCTCATGGAGTTATTTTTTTTAAATCCTAGTTTTCAGAGAGTTGAATTCTTGATTCCAGTTTACCACCATCTGTTCTAAGATATTAATTCTCCCTGACATTTTTTCCTCCCTATATGTTCCATTTTGTATCTCTTCTTTCATTTCTTCCAGGTACTCTTATGGTCCTTGTGGCCAGGACATTCTTTTTCTCTGAGGTTCTACTTGGACTTGTGGAATTTTTCTCTTCTTCTGGGTTTACCCTTTTGAGCTTCTGTCAGTCCAAGGTATTTCTATGTTGTATTTGACATTTTCTCCTGTTCACTCATTTCTCTAGCATCACTTTCTGGATTGGGGGCTTGTGCTAGGGTCCAACTACACTCCCATATTCCTGGATGATGTGAGTAAGGCTGTGCTTAATTCTAAGTTCTGTGACTAAGACTAGGCCCTACATTTTACAGGCATTGTCTAACCTTGTCTATTATTGTAATTCTGGCCCAGGATGCCTGAATGCTAGATAGAGTATGGGCTGCATGGACCTGTGGTCAGGTATAGGTTGCCTAGATTCTGGCCCTGTCTCTTGCCTCCTCTCGATCCCCTGAATCCCCACACACTGGGCACTGCACTGGCTGTTTCCTACTGCACTTGCTCTACGACACTGCTATATTCCTGTCTGCTATTGTGCATGAGGATGGGGCAGGCCCCTGTGTCATCTGTACTGGGTGCTGCTCTTTCCCTATTTCTGTTTCAGATTGGCCCCTGGATCGCTCACTTTGGTCATGGATCTCCCCTAAACTCTTGCCACTGATGGACTCCTGGGTCATTCCAGATTGTCTCTTGTCTCAGTTAGGGGTAGGGCTCCTGGGTAGCATGTGCTGGGCACTGCCTGGCTTATTATCCCTCTGTGGTTCTGGCAGTTTCTTATTTTACTTTGTGTTTACTCTAGATTATCTTTGTTTCACAATTTAGCACTATGATACCAGACCTTTTCTGATATCTAAGACTGAATAGAGGAATTTATAGCTGATTCTTTTTCATTATTCTTTAATGTGCATTTTTAGAGCTTTTCTAGAGTATTTGTGGGATATGTGGGCTCTTCTAGGTCTTACCATTTTCATCTTACCACAGTTTTATTCTATCTGCTTTTCATTGTATTATGATGTCATACTGCTTAGAATTTTCTTTTCTTCCTCTTCTTTCTTGTTTTATAGTGAACTCTTTTCTAAACCATTGTTGCCCCTGATGGTTGCAGCTTTTTTTTTTTTAATGAAAAGCTGTCTCCCAGTCGAGGTGGTTTCTTGGACCTTTTTTTTTTGGTGGTCTTCCTGTGAAAACTATTATATATTCATTTGGTTTTCCTAAGAAATGATACAGTCTGAGTCTTTAGGATCCTTACTTTTATCAATTTCACCTTTGGGGGAAGTTATTAACTTTTAAAAAGTGATCAGGAAAAAAAGTGATCAGATTGAGCTATTTAAATTACGTACCACTTTTATTGCCCTTTCTGCTAATTTGGCAATTAATTTTGACCTTTAACCAGTTGATATTCCTAATTGACCACAAACGAATAATTTTGAGGTAACTTCTCTATGTTTATTCTCTATTAAGTTATAGTAAATTTTGGAGGCAGCTGGGTAGGTCAGTGGTGTGAGAGCCAGGCCTAGAGATTGGAGGTACTGGGTTCAAATTTGGCCTTAGACACTTCCTAGCTGTGTGACCCTGGGCAAGTCACTTAACCCCTATTGCCTAGCCCTTACCACTCTTTTGCCTTGGAACCAATACATGGTATTGAATGTAAGGCTGAAGGTAAGGGTTTTAAAAAAAGATATAGTCAATTTTATTTTTGTTATGATGATTATACATTATGTTTTACTCTAGCGTTCACCATCTCTCTTCTTGAAGAGAATATATATAAGGTATCAGTGAGACTTTTGAGTATTTTATTTAATCATCCCACATCAGATTATAGTATAGTTTTCACCTTAATATTTTTCTACTTACTCAATGAAGTAATAAATATTAAAATATACATGGACTTAGTTTGAAAGATATTGCCATTTTCTCCTTACAAATTATTGATTCCATCTTCTAATATGGAAATTGTTCCAAACCTGAAGTTTATTCATGGTACTCTATTTAGCTTGTCTTCCTTAGAAGCACTCTAGGGTGAATTGAAGAAACATTGAGTGAATACTGTTTTGGGGTATAAGTTAACATTTTAACAGTTCCTTTGTTGGCCTCTGAGGAGCTATTTCTCCACATAGAAGCAACTTCATCATGTTCTTTGATTTTATCTATAGGGAAAATTAATATCAATAGCAGCAACTCAATTATTCCAGTACTGTGAAACTCTTATTCATTGAGCAAAGATTATCCTTTAAAAGTAATATCCTTAAAAATTAATAATAAACTTTCTAGACAGTTTCAAAACTGTTCTTACTACAGTCTATCTACTTGCTCCCCTCCCCCCAGCATCATCATAGCAGCAGAAGAAGGGATTCATACAGGATTATTTCCTATTTATTTCAGTTTCTTGCCATGTCATTTCCAAAGATTCGTTGATTTATAGTCGCCTATCTAATGACGAGCCTCTCCATACTAGTGGGCTTTTTAGATTGTACATATAACATGTTGCTAGGCCAGTATTTGGCAGAGGTAGACTCAGATAAGCAGGTGAATTTCCTTATCCTTCCTTCCTTTCTAATCCCCTCACTTTGGGAGTCTTGGTTTATAAGTATAGAAAAGCATTTTAGCTATTGTGACCACATAATAGTATGCTTCTTATATATTGGATGATTTTGACTTTGTTGAGATCCTAGAAGCTTGCTAATAAGTCCAGGCTTCTCCCTGGAACAAAGATTCCTTTTTTAAAAACACTTTTTCTGATGCTGCTCTGAGCCCTGGAATACCACATTCCCTGAAGACCTTAAGTGGAGGTTCTTCCAAAGAGCAGTGGAAAGATGTAAAGATTAAAATTTAGGGGAGACTGAGGCAGGTAGAAATTAGTTTCTCTCTGCAAGGAGTATTAGAATTTTTAGAGGTTTATTAAAAGTTATGGATTAAAGAAAAGACAGGATAAGAAACATGTGCCTAGGCCAGAGTGGCCTAGACAAGATAATCTCACATCATGGAAGAGATGCCTCTGCTCCAAAACGGAAGTCCAAAAGAGACCACAAAAGCCTTTGCAATCAGCTTAAATCCTTCCTCGATCTCGGCCCACCTCAGAATTGCGTGAGATTACAAAGCATGTTGGGGAAGTGGAGCAAAGGATTGTGGGTATTGAAGTCCTGGATTCCAATCCATTTTTACAAAGACTAGTGATGAACATGAGGCAGTCAGTCAATAAACATTTATTAATCACTTATTGCATTCCAGGGATTTTATTAAACATTGGGGATCCAAAGAAAGGCAAAAAATCTCTGGCTTAATTGAATGAGAGAGACAATACACAAACAACTATTTATGAAAATTTTCTACACAAGATAAGCTTATAATAAACAAAAGGAGAAGAGACTCAAAATTAAGCAGGGTCAGAGAAAGCCTCCTGTAGAAGATAGGGTTTTTACTGAAACCTAAAGGAAGCCAGGAGGTGGGGATGGAGACTGAGAGAGCTTTGCAGGCATGGGGGGCTGTCAGTGAAAATGGCCAATAAGGAGAAAGAGTGTCTTGTTTGAGAAATAGCTAGAGAGCCAGTGGCACTGTATCACAGGGCCCCTGGGGTGCAGAGATGGTGGGGAGAGGGATGGAAGATATAAGAAGAATGAAAGATGCTGCTGTAATTTATTGAATAATAGGATGACCTGATTAGACCTTCACTTTAGTATAAACACTTTGATAGCTGTGGGGAGAGGCTTGTCCCAAGGAGACACACCATTGGGCTATTGCTGTGGCTCCGGCATGAGCTGATGAGGGCTCTTGGCAGGGTGGCAGAGAGAGAAAAGGGAACTATACAAAAAAATTACAAAAGTAAAAATCAACAGTCCTTGGCCACAGATTAAATATGGAAGTAAGAGTGAGGAGTTACAACCAAGGTTGTAAGCCTGAGTGACTGGGAGATAGATGGTACCCTTAACTATAATGCATATATTTCAAGATATTACTACTTAGAATTGTACAGGAAGAAGCTGCTCTAAAGAATATCATGACTATCAATAGACATTTGAAATTTTTTTCTAATTATCATTTATTAGAGAATTGCATATTAAAGCACCTCTGAAGTTCCTCTTCATAGCTATCAGGGTAGCAAAGATGATAAAAAGAAAAATGTTGGAGGGACTATAGGAACAGATACATTGATTTACTCTTGGTGAACCTGCAAATGGTTATAATTATTCTGGAAAACAATTTGTATTATACACAAAAGGTTACTAAGCAGTCCATATTATACCCTTTAACCTATCTTCACAGCTGTTAGACCTATTACCCAAAAGAGATCAAGGAAAAAGGAGAGGGTCCTAGGTGTATAAAAATATTTAGTAACTCATTTTGTGATGGCAAACAACTGGAAACTAAGAGGATACCCATCAATTGGGTAATGGTTAAGCAAATTTTAGTATATGAATGTGATAGAAGCTTTATTGTGGTATAAGAAATGAGGAAATAAATGGTTTCAAAAAGACATAGGAAGGATGAAATGAGCTGATGCAAAGCAAAGTGGCAGAACCAGAACAATTCTTACTTTGATATCAATATAATAAAATCAAGTGATTTTGATGATTTCTACAAACAGAAGAATGAAATAAACAGACAAGAGAACAATTTATGCAGCAAGAACATACAGAGACAACATTGAAAGCTCTAACAATCATGATCATCACGATGCCCAATCATGATTCCAAAGGACTGATGATGAAACAGGCTAACCACACTTAACAGAAGTGATGGATTTGGAGTACAAAATGAGATATGTTTTTAGATAAAGCCAATGAAAGAATTTGTTTTGCTTTACTATGCATATTCATTACTTGGAATTTGTTTTTCTTTTTTCTTTTGCTCAATGGGGTGGGAATGGTATTGAGAGGGATAGGAAATAGATTCCTATTCATTTAAAAATACTTTAGAAATTGATTATGAGGCAGTGCTACAGGTATGGAATGTTATATGTACTTTGAGATGAGGTCACTGTATTGTTAGTTTTGCTAAAATTGTTTTCCTTTGTCATAAGAGAATTCTCACAGAGTAAGAGGTGATCTGGACATGTTTGTAACAAAAACAAAATACATTAAAACTTCAAAGAAAAAAAATCATCATTAGAGAAATGTGAGTATAAAAGAGTTGAGCTAGTCATGTAGTGAGAGCAAGTGATAACAGGTAGAGAACCCACATAATCTACTAATGTCCATGTAGTACTTAGGGGAAGGTCTTTGAATCTTAGAGGAAGGCCCGACCTCCATCACCAGAGGATGTACATGAGAGTCATATAGCAATAGGAGGAAGAGATGGGTAGTGATATTCACATGAAGGGAGACCCTATATTGAAAAAAAAGTCATACATCCATTGAAATCGTGAAGTAGATTCCTTATTAGATTCAAAAGCCCTTTTAAAATCATTTTTTTAAAATACTGGAGCAAGAATTAAATTTTGGTATTTCTATAAATATCTAAATTCCCATTTTATTTACTGCATCTCATGTGCTGTGTTTTTTATTTTAGATTTACATGAGTATTTGTTTTCTCTGTACTAAAAGCTCCTTGAATGATATGTCTTATTTCTCTATTCCCTGAAATAGCTTGTACAGTACCTTACGTATAGTGTGTGTTTTTAAAATGTTAGAATTAAATGAGTGTTCTGATATATTCATTTTGGCAATGGTTCATGTATTTGTTTTCTTAGTGGCATTCTGGTATGAAGCATTCATAAATATATTCAGAAGCCAATAAAATATGTACTTTTTTCCTTTCTTAATAATTAGTTTATTTATTTAGAATATTTTTCCATGGTTACATGATTTATGTTCCTTCCCTCCCTGCTTTTCTCCCCCCTCCTAGAGCTGACAAGCAATTCCACTGGGTTATACATGTATCATTGTTCAAAAACTATTTCCATAGTATTAATATTTGTAATAGAAAGATTTTTAAAGCCAAAAGCCCTAATCAAAATGTGCACATTTTTAACTCTCAGTAGTCCAAAGGTGTTGAGTCTTCATATTTATAAAGATGTTGTGAAGTTCTTAAGTGAATTTTATTTTATCAAGGCAAACACTCAAATGTATAACTGAAAAGGAAAAACATTTTTTGGATTAATTATTCTTATCAGAGCATCATGCAAAATCTTATTTGCACTATACAATTATGTTCTGGTACCAGGTTTTGTGATTGTCTCCTTTCAGGGAAATTGTGTGAAAAGAGAAAGTCTCGTGAGGTTGCAGTGCAAAATGCAATTTTTCGATAAATGTATTATAAAATCATAAATGCTTGTTTTTCACAAAATGAATTTTCTATCAGTAGTGTTCCATGTTTGTACTCTTCTCTTGTTGTTTTCCTTTTTAATTAGAGCATACTAGGCTTTTCTTCTTTTCTGCTGACTTCACCATCTCCTATTAAGTTGACAGAATGAGAAATATAAAAGGAAAAAGGAGGAGGATATGATAAATGTTTTTGAGATCCTTTAGAAAACATGGTGCTATCCTTTTGGCTCCATATATGTGAATGGATATCAAGTATATTGGCACAGTTCAGCCAGGAATGCTCCGAAATGTTACCATGGAAAGATTGAATGTACCTGTAATGTTACTCAACATGCTATAGGCATTGTTAAGCATACTGGTTAAGGGCAAGATTCCATTCAAAAGAGTTAATGTGGGAATTCAACATATTAAGCATAAGCACTCTTAAGAGCAGAGAGAACTTCCTGAAGTGAAAGAAAATGATCAGAAACAGAAGGAAGCTAAAGAAAAAATCATCAAAGTTCATCTAAAATATCAGGTTTCTCCACCCAGAGAAGAACATTTTATGAAAACCATTGGCAAGGACTCTACAAATTCATAGCATAAATGACTATGAAGGAAATAAAAATTCTTGGATTTCTTTTTGGTGGGGAGGAAATGTACTAGGCAACAAAATAAAGAAGCTTCATAAAAGTTAAACATTTCAAAAAAAAATATATATATATATCTAAAATATCCACAGTTTATTTTGTTTGATAAAATTCAACAATTGTTCATGAGTTAATTCTTCTGGATTTTAATCATTGACTGGATCATGTACAACCAAAAGGCCTGGCAATTTTTTTTTTGCCATTTTCCATTTCTAGTCATTCTGAACCCTGTTTGACAGTTATATACAACTGCTGCTCTGGCTGTTTCTTGTATTGCTACCCAGAAGTATGTTAATCAGTGTTTCTTGAGCCAGTAAATCAATTCAATAAACATTAAACTACTCTATATAGAGTACCTGAGGTTTTCAAGAAATGAAATAAAACAATTCCTGCCTTCAGGGAGAGATATTCTGTTGGTGATTGAATTAATAGATAAGTAAATTTAAGGGACTCTGAGTAGAGAAAGAGCCTTAAGAGAAAGGACCCAGGAAAGGCTTTACTGGAGTAAAAGTCCTTACACAAAGCCTTGAAGAAAGCTAAAGATTTTGACAAATGAAGATGAGAAGCGGGGATTCCAGGCATGGGATCAAATAATATGTCAATATTATTTGTCAAATAAATTGTCAAAATGTCAAATAAACAGAGGTAGGAGATAGAATTCAGAGTTACCTGCCTCTGTCATTACCCATGTGGCCTTAGGTAGCTCAACCACCCTAGACCTCAGTTTCCTTTTCTGCAAAATATAAGGATTGGACTAGATAGCCTCTTGGGTCTGTTCCAGCTCTCTACATGTGGTCTTATGACCAGCAAGCATTGCAGTCTGGTTGATTCATAGACTAGAAAAAGAGAAGTAATAGTACGTTTGAAAAATACATTAGAAAGAGCATTAAATGCCCGTCTGCAGAATGTGTATTTCATGTTAGCAACAGTAGGGAGCCACTGCAAAGACTTTTGTGCAGAGGAGTTGTGGCCTTTTGGAAGGCGGATTGGGGCAGAGATAGTGGAAATAGGAGTATGTGCTCACCCTCGAGACTATTACAATTGTCTGGGCAAGAGCTGAGGACCTGAACACAGGCAGCAACCTTGTAGGAAAGGCCAGGGGACAGGTGCCAGAGGTGTTATGGCAATAGAAGTAATAAGATTTGAACATGGGTTAGGAAGAGGGGAGAGGAGGGCAGGGGAAAAGTAGGAGGAGAATTGGAGCCTGGGACAGAAAGGAAGGAAAGAGGCAAGAGAAGAGGACAGAACAAAGCTCCTTTAGGATGGGCTCTGCTGGGGCATGTCTCTTGGCAGCAGGGAAGTGGCCCGTAGAATTGGAGAGGCTGAGGCTGAGGACGGGAGGAGATAGTGCTAATGAAAGTTCCTGGATGAGGTAGTGCCCCCACCAGCCAGTTACCATCTATTTCTTGTCTCTTAAGAATTAGGAATTCTACTTTGGGGACTGAATTGCCTTGCCCAGGGAGTGAGGGCATGTTCACTTAGCTGCATCTAGTTCCTAGGCCCAGACCCCACCCACCCATACTCACCCCACCCCACCCCATCCCACCTAGCCACTTCCCACCTGATGCTCCCAGCATAGTAATAAAATCAAATATTAACAATCATAGGAAAAGCCAATATTTATATAGCATTTTAAGATTTGCAAAGTGCTTTACAAATATCTTTCTATTTTATTATTATGATCTATCATTAACAGGTATTATGATAATATTACTAGAATTGTCCCCATTTTACAGATGAGGAAGTAGGCACAGAAAGGATCCAACCAGGGTCCCACAGCTAGTGTATGTCTTCAGGCCAAATCTGAACTTGGATCTTTGGGACTCCAGCCGTGGTGCTCCATTTCTCATCTGCCCCTCTGCCCTGGCTTCTGGAAAGCGAGTGCCGTTTAGCTGTCCCTTCCCTGGTGCTTTCCAGAGCCAGAATCCCTGGCCAGAGGATCTGCTGTGTAGATCCACCATTAGAGTGGAAGCTGCTTGAGGACTGGGACTGCTCCCTTTTGTACCTGTGTTCTCAGCACATTGCACGGCACCTAGGGTCCAGGATTTGTCATTCATTAGGGCTGACAAATAGTGTCATAGAACAGCAAAAGTAAACATATCTACAGATCTTTATCACACTATTTATTTTAAACAAAGCTTCTTTTAAGGATGGTCAGAAAATAATTTCACTGTTAAAATAAACAGAACTCATTTGTCTAGAACTTGAGTTTATAAATCACTTTTCTCACCACCCTGTAAGCACTTTCTAAACCTGAGTTCTATTTGTTACATGCAGAAGTGTGGCAAATATTCTGTGTGTGTGTGTGTGTGTGGTGACACAATATGAACTGAACTTTAGGAAAATCACTTTAGTGGCTAAATGGAGGATGAATTAGAGTGGTGAGAGTCTTAAGACAGACTCAGGTATGACATGATATAGGTCTGTTTCAGAGGGGTAGCACTGTCAGAAGATAGAAGGGAGCATATTTGAAAGATGTTGTAACAGTTTAATTGACAAATAGCTTGGAAGTGGTGGGGGGAGGGGGGAGGTATGAGGGAAAATGAGAAATCCAAGACAACTCCTAGATTTCAGATCTGAGTAATTGAGTGATAAAAGGGAAGGTTGTAGGAAAGAAGGGTTTAGGGAAAAGATAATGTATTCTGTTTTGGATATATTTAGTTTAAGATGTCTGCTGGACATCCGGCTTGAGTTGTCTGAAAAGTAATTGGAGATTCAAGCTTATTATATGTTTATATGATTAATTATTATCATTGTTTCCTCGGAAAAGTCACAGGCTATTTTTTTTAATATGTAAAAAGGAGAATAATATCACTGACAATATATGGTAGCTGCAACCTAAAAGTGCTATATAAATGTGAACAATTATCATTAAAGAGATTTGCTTGAAGTCATTCACTTAATAATTGTCAGTGAAGGATTTTATTTTTTTAATGTTTATTTAGTAAATTTAAAACAATATTCCTTGCTAACAAGAATCGTATTCTATTCCTCCCTCCCCTATCCCCACCCTTCCCATAGCCCACGCACAATTTGACTGGGTATTACATGTGTCCTTGATCAGAACCTATTTCCATGTTGTTGGTGTTTGCATCAGGATGTTCATTTAGAGTCTACATCCCCAGCCATATCCCCTCGACCCATGTGATCAAGCAGTTGTTTTTCTTCTGTTTCTACTCCCACAGTTTTTCCTCTGAATGTGTATAACATTTTTTCTCATAGTTCCTTCCAAGTTTTTCAAGAACACTGCAATGCCACTAATGTCCATTACATTCAATTGTACCACAGTGTATCAATTTCTGTGTACATGGTTCTCCTGGTTCTGCTCCTTTCACTCTGCATCAATTCCTGGAGGTCATTTCAGTTCACATGGAATTCCTCCAGTTTATTATTCCTTTCAGCACTATAGTATTCCATCACCAACATATACCATAATTTGTTCAGCCATTCTCCAATTGATGGGCATCCCCTCATTTTCCAATATTTTGCCACCACAAACAGCATGGCTATGAATATTCTTGTACAAGTCTTTTTCCTTATTATCTCTGTGGGGTACAAACCCAGCAGTGCTATGAATGGATCAAAGGGCAGACAGTCTTTTAGCACCATTTGGGCATAGTTCCAAATTGCCCTCCAGAATGGTTGGATCAATTCACAACTCCACCAGCAATGAATTAGTGTCCCCACTTTGCCACATCCCTTCCGGCATTCATTACTTTCCCTTGCCGTCGTGTTAGCCAATCAGCTAGGTGTGAGGTGGTACCTCAGAATTGTTTTGATTTGCATCTCTCTGATTAGAAGAGATTTAGAATACTTTTTCATGTGGTTATTAATAGTTTTGGTTTCCTTGACTGAAAATTGCCTATTCATGTCCCTTGCCCATTTATCAATTGGAGAATGGCTTGATTGTTTGTACAATTGATTTAGTTCTATATAAATTTGAGTAATTAGACTTTTGTCAGAGGTTTTTATGAAGATTATTTCCCAATTTGTTGCTTTCCTTCTAATTTTGGTTACATTGGTTTTGTTTGTACAAAACCTTTTCAATTTGATGTAATCAAAATTATTTATTTTGCATTTTGTGACTCTTTCTAAGTCTTGTTTGGTTTTAAAATCTTTTCTTTCCCAAAGGTCTGACAAGTATACTATTCTGTGTTCACATAGTTTACTTATAGTTTCCTTCTTTATGTTCAATTCATTAACCCATTCTGAATTTATCTTGGTGTAGAGTGTGAGGTGTTGATCCAAACCTAATCTCTCCCGCACTGTCTTCCAATTTTCCCAGCAGTTTTTATTAAATAGTGGATTTTTGTCCCAAAAGCTGGGATCTTTGGGTTTATCATATACTGTCTTGCTGAGGTCACTTGCCCCAAGTCTATTCCACTGATCCTCCCTTCTGTCTCTTAGTCAATACTGTATTGTTTTGATGACCACTGCCTTATAGTTTAGTTTGAGATCTGGGACTGCAAGGGCACCTTCCTTTGCATTTTTTTTTTCAATATTTCTCTGGATATCCTTGATCATTTGTTCTTCCAAATGAACTTTGTTATGATTTTTTCTAATTCAGTAAAAAAGTTTTTTGGTAGTTCAATGGGTATGGCATAAGTAAATAAGTTTGGGTAGGATAGTCATTTTTATTATATTAGCTCATCCTACCCATGAGCAGTTAATGTTTTTCCAATTGTTTAGATCTAGTTTTAATTGTGTGGAAAGTGTTTTGTAGTTGTGTTCATATAGTTCCTGTGTTTGTCTCGGCAGATAGATTCCTAAGTATTTTATATTGTCGAGGGTGATTTTAAGTGGAATTTCTCTTTCTAATTCTTGCTGCTGAGATTTGTTGGAGATATATAGAAATGCTGATAACTTATGTGGGTTTATTTCATATCCTGCAACTTTGCTAAAGTTGTTGATTATTTCCACTAGCTTTTTAGTTGATTTTCTAGGATTCTTTAAGTAGACCATCATATCATGCACAAAGAGTGATAGCTTGGTCTCCTCATTGCCAATTTTAATACCTTCAATTTCTTTTTCTTTAATTGCTACTGCTACTGTTTCTAGTACACTGTAAAATAATAGTGGTGATAATAGGCATCCTTGTTTCCCTCCTGATCTTATTGGGAATGTATCTAGTTTATCCCCATTGTAGATGATGTTGGCTGATGGTTTTAGATAAACACTGTTTATTAGTTTTAGGAAAGACCCTTCTATGCCTATACTTTCTAGTGTATTCAATAGGAATGAGTGTTGTATTTTGTCAAAGGCTTTTTCTGCATCTATTGAGATAATCATGTGCTTTTTGTTGGTTTGCTTGTTGATATGGTCAATTATGTGGATGGTTTTCCTAATATTGAACCCTCCTTGCATTCCTGGTATAAATCCCACCTGATCATAGTGAATAACCTTCATGAAGACTTGCTGAAGTCTTTTTGCTAGTATCCTATTTAAGATTTTTGCATCTATGCTCATTAAGGAGATTGGTCTATAATTTTCTTTCTTTGTTTTTGACCTGCCTGACTTTGGAATCAGTACCATATTTGTGTCATAAAAGGAATTTAGTAGAACTCCCTCTTTGCTTATTATGCCAAATAGTTTGTATAATATTGGGATTAGCTTTTCTTTGAATTTTTGATAGAATTCAATTCTGAATTCATCAGGCCCTGGAGATTTTTTCTTAGGGAGTTCTTTGATGGCTTGTTCAACTTCTTTTTCTGATATGGGATTATTTAAGAATTCTATTTCTTCTTCTGTTAATCTAGGCAATTTATATTTTTGTAAATATTCATCCATATCACCTAGATTGGCATATTTATTGCCATATAATTGGGCAAAATAGTTTTTAATGGTTGCCTTAATTTCCTCTTCATTGATGGTGAGCTCTCCCTTTTCATCTATGATACTTTTAACTTCATTTTCTTTTTCCTTTTTTTTATTAGATTGACCAAGACTGTGTCTACTTTTTTTCAAATACCAGCTTCTAGTCTTATTTATTAGTTCAATAGTTATTTCACTTTTGATTTTATTAATTTCTCTCTTAATTTTTAGGATCTTTAATTTAGTTTTCTTCTGGGGATTTTTAATTTGTTTGCTTTCATGTTTTTTTGATTTGCAAGTCCAATTCATTGTCTTCTGCCCTCCCTAATTTGTTAATATATGAACTCAAGGATATAAATTTTACCCTGAGTACTGCTTTTGCTGCATCCCATAGATTTTGAAAGGATGTCTCATCCTTGTCATTTTCTTCAATGAAATTAGTAATTGTTTCTATTATTTGTTCTCAAACAGATTTTGGAGAATCACATTATTTAATTTCCAATTCAATTTTGATTTGGCTCTCCATGTACCCTTACTGATCATTATTTTTATTGCATTGTGACCTGAAAAAAGCTGTATTTATTATTTCTGCTTTTCTGCATTTGTTTGCTATGTTTTTATGACCTAGTGAATGGTCAATCTTTGTGAATGTACCATGTACTGCTGAAAAGAAAGTATATTCCTTTTTGTCCCTATTTATTTTTCTCCATATATCTATTAATTTTAATTTTTCCAAGATTTCAGTCATATTTTTACCTCTTATTTATTTTTTTATTTGATTTATCTAAATTTGATAGTGGTAGGTTCAGGTCTCCAACTAGTATAGTTTTATTATCTATTTCCTCTTTCAATTCCACTAGTTTCTCCATTAGAAATTTGGATGATGCTATACCATTTGGTGCATACATGTTGATTACTGATATTTCCTCATTGCCTATACTCCCTTTTATCAGGATGTATTTACCTTCCCTATCCCTTTTAATCAGATCTATTTTTACTTTGGCTTTGTCAGATATCATGATGGCAACTCCTGCCTTCTTTCTATCAGTTGAGGCCCAATAGGTTTTGCTCCAACCTTTAATTCTAACCTTTTGAGTATCTACTTGACTCAGGTGTGCTTCTTGTAGACAACATATGGTAGGATTTTTGATTCTAATCCACTCTCCTATTTGTTTTTGTTTTATGGTTGAGTTCATCCCATTCACACTTAAGGTTATGATTGTCACTTGTGTATTCCCTAACATTTTGATATCTTCTCCTAGTTCTGTCCTTTATTTTTTACTACATCCTTTTAAACCAGTGGTTTACTTTTAATCAATTTCCCTAATCCCCTCCCTTAATATGCTTCCCTTTCTGGCCCCTCCCTTTTTTGTTCCCTTCTTGTTTTTTTAGAGTCTGTTAAGTTCTCTCCCCCCTCTCTTTCTCTCCCTTTTTGTACTCCCTCCCCCTTACCCGCCTTAGTTTTCCCTTCTCACTTACCCTGTAGGATAAGATAAATGCTCAAGATGCTCTTCCCTCTCAGAATTGATTTCACTGAGAGTAAGGTTTAAATATTACCTATTAGCACTCTCTTCCTCTCCTTCTTATAAGAGTATTCTTCCCCTCCCCTTCCCATGTGTATCTTTGTGTGATAAAGATTTTCCTATTCATTTTATTTCCTCAAGTATCTCTTGGTGCCATCTTTGATTGCCTCCTCCCTTTTTCTTTTTTTTTTTGCATATTATCTTATAGCCCTTAATGCCCCAGTCTCTTCCTGTGAATGATTCTTTTAATTACTATAATAATGAATATAATTTTAAGAGTTACAAATAACATTTCCCTATATATTAGTATCTCTCTCTCTCTCTCTCTACATATATATATATATATATATATATATAATTTGATCTAATTGTAGCCCTTAAAGAAGAGAGTTTGAATAAAAAACATTTTTCCCCTTTTCCCTCTCTTTCTTATTTACCTTTTCAAGTTTCTCTTGATCTTTGTGTTTGGATATCAAACTTTCCACTTAGTTCTGGTCTTTTCTTTACGAATACTTGGAAATCTTCTATTTTGTTGAATACTTCCCCTGGAAATATATAGTCAGTTTTGATGGATAGGTGATCCTTGGTTAAAGACCCACTTCTCTTGCCTTTCTGAATTTCATGTTCAAGGCCTTGCAGTTCTTTAGTGTGGAAGCTGCCAGGTCTTGTGTGATCCTGATTGGTGTTCCTTGGTATCTGAATTGTCTCTTATTGGCTTCTTGTAGGATTTTCTCCTTAGCTTGAAAGCTCTGGAATTTGGCAATTAGATTCCTGATTGTTGTCTTTTGAGGATTTAGTGTAGAGGGTATTCTATGAATTCTCTCAATGTCTATTTTCCCCCCTTGTTCAAGAACATCAGTGCAGTTTTCTTGGATTTCTTGTAGTATGATGTGAAGATTTCTGTTTATTTCTGGCTTTTCAGGTAGGCCAATGATTCCCAAATTGTCTCATTATGACCTGTTTTCCTGATCTGTCACTTTGTCAGTGAGATGTTTTATGTTTTCTTCTATTTTGTCAGTCTTTTCACTTTGCTTTATTAATTCTGTTTCTTTTGCAAGATCATTGTCTTCCAGTTGCCTAATTCTGGTCTTTAAGGACTGATTGTCATCTATAATCTTTTGATTTTCCTTTTCGGTTTGGTCTCTCCTGCTTTTCGTAGCATCCAGCTTTTTCTCCAATTGGGAGTTCTTGTCCTTCAGGCTGTTATTTTCTCTTTGAACCACTTCCCACTTTTCTTGCCAGAAGGCTTCCATCTTTTTTGATAAACTCCAATTTAAATTCTTCAATTGTGGACAATTTCCATTTTGTGGAAGGTTTTTGGTTTATTTGAATTCCCTCCTGTATTTCCTCTGTAGCCTAGGTTTTTCCTCCATAAAAATTTTCAAGGGTCAATGCCTTTTTCTTTCTTTTTTTTTTTGGTGGAGGGAGGTTGAAGGTCCTGGAACAATTTGCCATCACTGTGGAAGTTTTTCCTTTCCTTTTTAGTTAGAAATCTGCATGAGATGGGCAGGCTCTCTGTGTATGGAGTTAAGGAGCAAGAATTTTGCCTGAGGCAATCTCTCGAATCTCTGCAACTTCAGCTATTCCTTGTCCTTCTATGCATTACTTTCCTCAGAACATCCACAGTCTGCGCTCCCTAGCCTGCCAGGGTTTCATGTTTATCTGCTCTCAGGGGTAGTTCTTTGGTGGTATTAGTCAGCTCCCAAGGACCTAGAGGTGCCACCCTTTCTGACTCTAGAGGTGTCCCTTGCTCACTCACTGATTCTGGCGTGCACTGGCTCTGACTCTGGTTCCATAGGTGGAATGGGGTAGGGTAGATCAGCTCACATTTGGGTGGGAGCTTTTTTACCTCCTTATAGTGTGGAAATGCCCAAATCCCATGTACCTTCAATGCTGTGCCTTACTGTAGAGTCCCTTCGTTCTGATGAATTTGGGGGGTTTTTTTGGTTTTATTTTGGTCTTTTGAGGTAGTCTATATTGGTGGGTGCTGAGGAGAGGAAGCATCTTGCGTCTAAACTGCCACCATGCTTACCCGGAAGTTTCAGTAAAGGATTTTAAACTTTGCTAGAAGTACTTATATTTGTTCATGGCCCCAAAAGAAAAAGCAAAAATGGGCTTCTTACAAACTCTGAAACCTCTGGTGTTACCAGAGAGGGTTTTTTTGAAAGACAGTACTGGATTTGAGTATTAGATTAAGTTGTTCTAAAACATGAAAAAATTACTCCTTCAATTATATTTTTAAATGATCTTAAAGCAATGTTATTCCAGTAGCATCTTGCAAAGTGCTTATAAGTACAACTGCATTTCCTTCAAAATGTGGCTTCTTGTGTGTTTTTCTGTGATTAGTTTAAGAATTCTTCCAAAGTACTTTCAGTAACACTAATAACCTGATGTTTTAACTATCCATTTTGGTAGTAGAGTACTTACTAATCTACATACTAATGCAGTTACTTAGCAAATAGAGTGAAGATGGTAAAGGAATTAGTCAACTAATCCAGGAGACTACCATCTGTATTTCAGCAAGGTGTACCTATAGTAATATCATCAGTGAAACTAGTATGAATGATGTTTTTACAGCTGATAATACTGTTAGATTTTTAAAACTTAAAAGAGGGACATTGAATGTTAACTTATTGAAGATAAGAGCTGTCTTTTTTTTTTTTATCCTTAGTACACATAGTAGATGACGTTCAATTGTTTTTCATTTGTGTCTGACTTCATAAACCCTTTTGGGATTTTCTTGGTAAAGAAACTGTATTGGTTTGCCATTTTCTTCTCTAGCTCATTTAATAGATGAGGGTTAAGTGACTTGCCCAGAGTCACACAGATAGTAAGTGTCTGAGGCTAGATTTAAACTCAGTAAGACTGTAACAGTTAAATTAGCTTTTCTACTAAAAGTATTATATTTTAGAGGTTTGTTAAATATTATTAGAAACCAAGGATAAAGAAATACAAAACAAGAAAAGCACGTGTAACCTACTCACTACATTTTGCCTGCCTGCTAGAGAGACGGGTGAGCCTAGAAGCGGAAATGGAGCGAGCAAGTAGGCGGTACAGTCAGTTTAAATACAAATTTTGTTCTCAGCCCAAGTGGGAATTCAGGTGATATTATAGGGAATTCTGGGAACTGCCAAGGACTTCTGTGGATTGAAGTCTGGGGTTCAAATCTCCATTTTTACAAGATGAGTCTTCCTGATTCCAGGCTGGCACTCTATTGTGCCACTTAGCTGCCCAGTACTCATAGTAGGTGCTAAATAAATGCTTATTGGGTTGGAAAGATAGTTTATCTTGATTTTGTGATGTGATTTTTATCATCAGTGTTTAGGACAAAGAAAGAAAGAAAGAATAATATTAACATTTAGAGGAAATTTTGCTATTATAGCTAGTACATTACAAAGGAATGATAAAATCAAATAATTTTTTTGGTTCAGAATTGTTTTCATTGATTTTTTAAAAAACCACCTTAAATTGAAAATCTCTCTAGCAATACAGATAAGCAGTAAGCAGTTGGTATTTGAGAATCATCAGGGATATACCAGTATAAGTGACTTGCCTGTGACCAGATGCTTTGTATATCATAACTGTGACTTGACCCCAGGTTTTCTGGATTCTAGGACTGGCCTTTGGGTACTAGCCCTTGCTGCTCCTTAAAAAATGTAGGCCATATCATGTAACCTGGAAGATGTCAGAGGAGCTGTTTTCTTAAAACCTTTACAATGTCTAAGCCTAAAAGAAATCATGTCAGATATAGAGTAATTTATAGCTGAATTCACAATATAAGGCAGAATCCCCATAACAAAATAAAAACCAGATGACTCAACCCCATGGAATGTCAATAATTAGAATTCTCATTCTGTGTCTCTACCCCTAAACAATTCTATAAGACCACCACACTGAATATAAACAGTCTGGCAGGCTCAAAAATCCCTTATAGCAATATCTATGTCTTCATCCTGCTCCTCTGACCTGGCAAGAATTGGCAGGCACTGATTCTGCCTCATGTATTTAAAGAAAAGAAGACAGTGTTAAAGTGACTGGAAGGAGAAGTGGGAATATTGGGTAGTGTGGAAGACATGCCACAAATTGGAGGGGGATGAGCACATCTAGACCAAATATAGGCAGAGGATGTCCAGGTAGAGAAGGGAACATCATGGTTTTAAGTACATTGAAGAATCAATTCTGAAGGTAAGAGGAAATTACCAAGAGAGGAAAAATATCTCAAATATTATTATTGTTTTTAAAAAGGCAACTGAGAAAATTCCAATAACTATTAACTCATGTATTTACTTTCCCATTTATATGGGAATTTGTATAAAAATATTCTACATATGCACCGAGTACATCTTTTATGTTGGGGTTATTAATTGAGAAGAGGCAGATTTACAAGCCTCGGTGTAGATGAGTTTTGGAATACTTTATTTTGAGTCCTTTCTTGTAATCAACATTCAGCTGTTTACTGTATTTGGTCTTGTACAAGTTGTTTCACTTCTGGGTTTTATTTGGACTAAAGGGCATCTAAGACCCATTCTAGCTCAAAAAATTTGATCCTATTGCATTTCACATTTTTATCATCTAACAAACAATTGACTGAAGGATTCAGAGAATGCAGTTTGACAAAAACAAAAGTTTTTGATTCATTAGAGTGAAATGCCATCCTAAAGGCTATCTTCCAACAAAATATTTCCCAGGCATATGTGAAAATTGTACAAGATTCTCTGAAAAGTCACAAGAATAACTTCTTTTCCATGATCCTTTAACCATTAATTTCTGTTGAGATATAAAACAGAAAGATATTTGCTCATCAAAAGGTGTGTTTGCTATTGTCCTGGAGGAGTTCTGTAATAAGGTCCCAGTCGAAGGTTAGATCCACCAGATGCTCCTTATAGAGGATGACATTGTGCTAGTTATGTCAAGTCCTGGAAGATGGCAGCGATTTCTGGATGAAATATATAATGCCTCAAAAGAGTTTGACATAATCAGTAACATACAAAGGGAAAACCAAGGCAATGAAAAATACCTGCTGTCCAGACAGTGGTTTGCAGTTGAATGACAGCCTGTAAAGCTCTTTGCAGTGGTGTGTATTTTAGACAGAAGTTGAAGCTGATGTAGTAGGGCCCATAAAGTAATGAGGAGAAGAGAAAGTCAAATGGCTTTTGAAAATTTCAAAATTCTTTTAATGGTCCCAGGTTTTCTCTAAGACAAAGCTGCATCTTTTTAATTCTGTTTTTCTCCTGGGGTTGTATGGCTACAAGTCATGGAACATTATGGTCTCCAAAGGGTTGTGAAAGAATACTCCAGGGCCTTGGAGAGGCAAATGATACCTGTGAATACCCTGCAATCTATTGCCAATGAAAAACTGGACAATAGAAATAGTATAAAGAATGTTATCAGAGATGTATTAGCAGAAAAGGAGGTGACTTGCTCATGTCAAAGGAATGGCCAGTAGGAATACAGTCTGATCCTTTGGTATCTATAATATGTTGAAATTTAGAGACAGACTCCTTTCCATTGGATTAACCCTTAAGGGAGGATTACAGGACAATGTCAAAAGTCACACAGAAAAAGAAGGCAATATGTTATGATCTGCATCCCTGGAATAAGTACCTACAGCAATGAGTTCAGTAATCTATTGAAGTAAAAGCCACTTATTTTTCATGGTTATATAGCTTTTGTTACAGACTCTAATAACTTCACATAAACAATCAAGTGAATCTTTTTGGGGATTATTTATATTTATTCATTAGCAATTAGCTCTTTTTAGAGACTTGCACATTAGGGGCTTCAATTCTCCATGATTATTAATTTCTTATAAATCTGAGATTACTAGGTTTTCCTATATAAAAAGTAATGGTATTTCTAGGTCACTGGTGATACTGTTCAAACATATGGAGGGAAAAATGCTGCTATAAATTTCACTGTAGCATTGGTTATAATTGATGTTTGTTTATGAAGAATAATAGTATTCCTAAAGGAGGTGGTGTGGCAAAATAGAAAATATTGGAAGAAATCCTAGACTCTGCCTCCAGCTCGGATCATGATAAGGGATGCTTTGTACTTTGGGACAAATCATTTTGACTCTAAGCAACAGTTTACTTTTCCATTAAATGATGCACACCAACTCCATGAAGTTCCTTTCCAGTTCTAGGATCAGATGCTATGTATCGCTTAAAAATATCATTTATGAAGTAGTTTATTTTTGCTTTATAGGTATGTTTCGAAAAGAAGAAGAACTAACCCCATCACAGAGAGGTTTAGCTGTAAGGTATGTTCTTTATAGTATCTAATTCTTAGTCTCTTGGTTTTTTGTGTTCAACAATCTTTCAAAGTTAATAATATTTTTAGAGTTTCATATTGATGTCTCATCTCTTAATTGGCATGTTCATTATGTAGTGTGGGAGAGGAGAAAGAATGTTATCGTTATATTATATGTGACAATTCAAAAAAATAAAAATGAATTCCCCTCATAAGTAAAAAAGATATATTTCCTGTTTTGATTCATTTAGCATTCACCTTACAAATATTAAATGTCTTCAGAATATTGTACTAGATTCTGGATTTAGATAAAACATAGTTCCTGCCATCATGGATGTCACAGTAGGGAGTAAAATAGTAAACCACCTTATGATAACATGCAATATTAATTGTATTAATTCACTTGAGAATTGCAGAACCAACTGTGTTATGGGAGGTCTGAAGGACAGGGTGATTATCAGTTCTCAGGGATAGAGATGGATGTCTTGTTGGGAAAGGGAGAAAGGCACTTGAATTTGGTTTTTAAAAATAAGTAGTAATTTATTAGGTGAAAAGAATATTTCTAGGAGAGGGAACAATGTCAGTAAAAGCAAAGAGGCCAGAACATGCAAGATATTTTGGTAGAAGGATTGGGGTGGGAAGAAAGCAAAGGAGTAGAAAGATACGATAGGAAAAGTAGGTGAACTTCAGATCATTATGGGCCATTAATGCCTAGAAGAGATTTTAACTTTCCACACAGGCAAACAGGATCTCTTGGGGGTTTCTCAGCTCTTGTGTGTGACAAACAGATCTATATATCAAGGAAAGATGATTCTAGAATAGTTAAAAGATCAGCTAGACCTAAAGAATGAATGGGGATAGAAGCTATTATAGTAGTCTAGACAATAGCTAGAGGACTTGTGTGATGTTGGTGGTAGTGGGAATAGAGAGGAAATGATAGATGAGAGATTTGGGGGAAGAGAAATCAACAAGTGCTGCTAACTGATTAGATTGCAGAGGTAAGGGAAAACAAACCATATTTCAGACACAGAAAACAGGCAAATGGGTGACTTCACAGATAACTAGAGAAATTAGAACAGATTTAGAAAGAAAGATACAAATAGAATCTACCTTCACCCTTATCCTCTAGACTATTGGAGATTTGGGCCTCAAGTTCAAAAGGGAGGTCAGGACTAAAGAGAAGGTTGAAGCTCTTGGAGTGAAAGAGAATGCCGAAGGATAGTATAGACATGAAGAGAAGAGGAACAAGGATGGGCCTAGGGGAAAATGTGGCAATACAAAAAAAAAAAGGAAATGAAGTGTCCCTATAGCTGAGAATGAGAGAGTGAGAGAATGCCCAAGAAGGGATGAAACTGGGTGTGGGGGAAAAAACTCACGAAACTTGGATTCAAGAATCCTGTGTTCAAATCCTTATTCCAGCACTTACTAGCCCTGTGACTATGAAGAAATTATTTAAACTTTCTCAACCTCGTTTTAAAAATCCATAAAATGGACTAAAAATAAACTACATGGTGTGGGTAATTCTTTTTAAGGCTTAATATAGTATATAGAATGTGATTTATGGTGAGCAGGGAAGTGATCAACAGGGTCTTCTGTGGATAAGTAAAACAGGATGAATGCTAAAAAAAATCATTACATTTTGCTGTTAGCTCATTGGTGATTATTGAAAAGAGTAGCTTCAGAAGAGTTGTGGAGGAAAATTATAAATTTCAAATATTTGAGGATAAAGTGGATTGAGAGGAAGTGGAGACAATCTGTGTAGTCTCTTATCTAGATATTTCATACTGAACTGAAAAGAAAAGGATTTGTAGGTGGATTGGAATTGGAAATCTAGCATTTATTAAACAATCTTCTATGTGCCAGGCACCATGCTAAGTTCTGAGGATAGAAAGAAATACAAAAAACAATTCCTCTTTGCAAGGTGCTCATAGTCTAATGGGAGATGTCATACAAATATCTGGGTACAAACAAGATTATATAAAAGATAAATTGGAGATAATCACATAGAGAAGGCACAGCTAGCATTAAGGGGGATCAAAGGAATATCTTCTTGTAGAAAGTAGGATTTTAGCAAAGATATGAAGGATTTCAGGGAAGCCATGAGATGGGAGATGAGCATGAAGAATCTTCCAACCAGTGAAAATGCCCAAAGTCAAGGGATAGCATGTCTTGTTCAAGAAACAATAAGGAACCCATGTCATGGATCACAGAATATGTGGAGGGGAGTAATATAGGAGAGGACTGGGAAAATCCTCTCTGACAAAGATTAAAATATCACCACAAAATGAATGCAGCTGTGCAAGAACCAACAAGGAGACCGAGTGAAACAACTTTTAAGAAATTAAAAACCCAAAAGGTAGATGGAGATCATCTGGGGAACTGGGGTGAAAGGAGAGCAGAGCCAGCAAGAGGCTGTAGCAAGGATGGAAGAGCAAGCCACCCCAACCCGCATATGCTGTCCTAAGTTTGGAACCTAATACTAAGCCAACAGTCAGATCCTGAGATCCTGCATGGGCAAAGTAAAGGTCCAACCAACCCATACACCTTGAAATTTCAAATTTGTGGAGAAATCTGAAGTCCAAGTCCAGGGCAATCTGGGCTGAAGGGGACTGATCTGTGTGGACCCAGTGTGAAGCCAGGATTTCCAGTCTGGGCTTTGGATAAGGACATAGTACATGGTTTGGGTGGCTGACAGTACTAAGTACTAATTAATGATCTTTCTGTCTAAAGATCAGGGTGGAGCTAAGACAGGGCACTCTAGGATATACCTGATTGGATCAAGTATACAGCAAGACCAAAAACTTGACCCTAAGCCTGGGACTAAACTTTGATCAGCCTCTAATCTGATCAAGGTCAGAGTGAGATCAAAAGCTTATACCCAAGCCTGAGGCAAGTTCTTAAGCCATCAACATCTCACGGGTCAATTGAATCAGCAGGGGGAGGGGGCTCCCAGAGCTCTCAGCACTCAGATCTGGAAAATAAATTCAGAATTACATCAAGCAAGGACTGAAGTTTGAGGGTACCCCAACTTTCCAGAAAACAGATCCTACTCAAGATTATATAGGAAAAATGAGAAAATAACAAAAAAAGCACCTAACTAAAGAATTTTATGGAGACAAAGAGCAAAGTATAGACATATAAGGGGACAATGAAAGCAAAGGAAACACATGCAAAGTCCAAAAGAAAAATATGGATTGGGTACATATTCTGGAAGAATTCAAAAAGGACTTTAAAAACCAATTAAGAGAGGTAGAGGAAAAGTGGGAACAAGAAATAAAAGTGATGCAAGGAGAAATGAAACTGATGCAAGAAGAAATGGACCTATTGAAAAAGGAGAACCAAAAATTGACAGAGGAAAAACAGTACTTTCAAAATCAGAATTGGCCATCTAGAAACTAATGGTTTTATGAGAAATCAAGAAACAATGAAGCAGAATTAATGGAATGAAAACTGAGGAAAACATGAAATATTTTATTGAAAAAACAACAGACCTAGAAAATAGATCTAGGAGAGACAATTTGAGAATTATTGGGCTACCAGAAAGCCATAATCAAGAAAAATCCTTGAACATCATGTTACAAGAAATTATCAAAGAAAACTGCCCAGAGATTTTGAACAAGAAAATAAAATTGAAATTTAAAGAATTCACAGATCACCTCCAAAAAGAAATCCTCAGATGACAGCTTTGAGGAATATAATTACTAAATTCAAGAACCACCAAGCTAAGAAGAAGACTGAAGAGGTGGTGGGATTGGAGGAGAACTTTTCACACTGGAGGGAACCAAGTAATAAAGGGCTTTAAAAGTTAAGCAGAGGATTTTGTATTTTATATTGAAAGTAAAAGGTGCCACTGATGTTTATTGAATTGGAAAGAGGGTGAAATGGCCCCATGTATACTTTAGGAAGATCTCTCTGACAGCCATGTGAAGGACTGGAGTGGGGAAAGACTTGCATCAGGGCTACCAAACATTGGCAGGCAATTGGAGTCATCCCCGTTTGAGGTGAGGAAGGCCTGGATCAGGCTCCTTGCAGGTCAAGGGGGTGATGGAAGCATAATCCAGAGATATTGGGAGAGTAGAATCTTGTATGACCTTGGCCACCAACTGGTTATGGGAGGGGGAAGCAGAGAGGAATGGCAGTGAGAGAGAGGGAAAAAGTGAGGATGGTACTCAGGTTGTGAGTGTAAATGACTGGGAGAATGGTAGTATCCTTATGTTATAAGGTTAGAAAGAGATCTTTTTAGACAGATGAAGATAAATACACAAGGAAGAATGCCTGTTCAAATTCCTGGGGGCTATAGGAAGGAAGGGAAGAAGAAAAGAGATAAAAATAATAAATAAAGGTCATTAGTCTTCTTAAGACTAATTAAGGATTTCTCAAATTCTGTGCTTATAAGCAAGGAGAAGTATTTAGTGAAACAAATAAGTTTTGAAGAGCAGAGGCAGTGCTGAGGAAGCTCATCACATGGCCTTAATCATCTCTAAAGCTGAAAGCTGTGTTGTCTTGCTGAAATTATGGGAGTTAGCATAGACAAAAGCTAGAAGATAAAAGAATGAAGCATTTGGTGTGAGCAGTGAAATAGGGTGAAGAGAAAAGTAGAATAGAAATGTTTATCAGCAACCAGAATCCATTTGAGGTTAGGTAGAAAGTGTGACATAGTGGATACATTGCTAGACCTGACTTCAGTTCCTGCTCGCAGCACTTCCTAGCCCAGCGACTAGGTCATTGCTACTCAAGTCTCTGATTCTTGTATTTCTCTTCAGTGATCTTGGGATGTTAGTAACTGTACTATCTACCCCACTGTGCTGTTTTAGGTAAAATAATGGATGAATGGATGCAGACTTCAAAGAGTCATATAAATGTCCATTGCTATGGTTGTTATTTTGGGCCCATGAATTTGGAGAGAATGGTATCAGTTCCAGTTCATGTAGGATCAGAGAAATTGGATGGCGAAGACAACCCAGAGAGAAGGATTCACAGGCTGTGAGAGTGATGGAAAGTTGGGAGATTGGAGGTTTTAGAGTGGGGACTAGAGAAGTATCAGGGACCAGCGCTGGGGATGAAGGCAAGCCTCAGAGCTCTGGATGTAGCCTGGAGGAAAGGTTCCTTTGCAGGTCCTGAGAGAATTTGGAGAGCTGGCCTAGGAGCCAGGGTTCAGAACTTTCCTCTGACACATACAATGACCCTGGGCACCAAATTGTGCTCTAACCAGTTCATGGACAGGATGCCAGCTTGCATTGGTAGAGGGAATTTCCTAACCCAGAAGTTCCTCAGATGAATGAAATCCCAAGTCCTGGGCTTGTCCCCTAGTAGGTCATGATAAGGAAAAAGAGTAAAGTTTAGTGGATGCAATAGACAGATAAGAGGTTGTGGTCTGAGGGAAATATCAAGATCTTAGAAATTGTATTATGTGTATGTTAGATCTGAGGGAAATATCAAGATCTTAGAAATGGTATTATTTGTATGTTAGATAACTCCAGATTCCAGAGCTGCAGGGCACACTTCTGAAAGATGATAAAGTACAAGGTATGACAGTGCTGATGTTTGGTTGAAGTAAGGTGGAGAAAGGAGGAGATTGTTTTTGTAGAAGAAGCAAAGAAATTGTGAGATCAGCTTGTTGGGAGGTCTTCAGTTTGAGTATTAAGATTCATGACAATGATGGCCAGGGTTGAATAGGAGAGGAAATCCATAAGCTAGTACTCATTTCTGTTAACTATGATGCATTGATATAAGCAGGTTTTAATAAAAATTATAAAGTGGATTGCTGTGGTTTTCTTTATTGTTGTCATATTAACAGTCAGAAAATTTCTAAAATTTTGAACAATTATAATTCATTTTCACAAATAGATACCTATTTTTATTGATTTTGACTAATGGAATACTTTATGATGGCTTCTGAAACAATAGATTAGATCTTTTATCCTAGTAAATGAACTTTTAAGTCATTATTTCTGTATAGTTTATTGCTTTACTATTATACTCTGCTAACAGCTAATAGTGCATGTACCTCATTTTTACACAAGGAATGACTTAATCTTATTGCAGTTATCAGTTTTATGTAATGAAAATATTTTTAAGTTTCTAATTTTCTTTGTTATATAAAATAGTTTCATTAAGAAGTATCAGTGTTAATAGGAGATTGTTAGAAGAATAAATCAGAATATACATTAAGGGATACCCAAGTAAGAATTAAAAATTATGAAAAATACAATTTTTATCTATTAAATTATATATATGCAATAGCATTATAGGAGATTTGGAGAGGTAGAATTATGTAGAATAAAACGTGATGGACTTAGGAAATACCCAGCCTCAATTCTTTTCATTAACATCCCTGGTTTTGTTAATTAAACTTCCATTCCTTTACTTATAAGATGGGGAATGTAGAGCTTTCCCTTTAGTGTTATTGTCAGCATCAAAATGAGATCATGTATGTAGAGTGTTTTGTGGATCTTAAAGCTCTGTATAAATGTTAGTTATCATCAGTATTATACTATTGAAATACATATTTTTAGCTAATGTTAAGTTACCAAAAAAGTTGAAGAGCTTAAAATAATTTACCTGGTTGGTATTAATGTTGAACCAAAAATTATAGATCAATGAATTTAGCTTTTGTTAGTTTTAGAATATACTCAGTTTGACCATGGTAAAATATACTAATGTTTTAATAACTGGCTTTTGTTTTGGTTATTGAATTGATTGATGAAGAATATAGAACTTAGTTGCCCGAGTATAAGAAGTTCTACAATTAGGATTCAGATAATTTAGCAGGTTTATTGTAGCTCATTTGTATCACTTTTCTATGGTTATCACAAAAAAGTTCCTGATTTTTGAGCCAGTGGAGGATGGTGTCAAAGGAGGGGGTTGGCTATTAGGAAACGGAAATATAGAATACTCTTTCAGAATTTCAAACAAAGAACTAAAACTGCAAGTTAATAAATCCTAAAGCTGTTTGTTCTTAACGCCTTAATTTTGAAGCCCCTAAAGGGAAGCTTATTTGAATCCAGTTTATCCTTTTAAAAAATGATTAAATTTTTCCGTTATTTCCTTTAAACCTCATTGGATGACAGTATGATTTAAATGCCAGTTTTTCAGTCTTGCTAAATGATTATATATTTATGTAACATAGAAATTAAATATTTTAGTCCCATTTATTGGAAATGAAATGTATCTGTATCTTATAGGCCTTTCTTGCTTTTTTTTGGTGGGGGGAGTAAGATTTCAGATTAAGGAAATATGTGTCCCAAGATCTTCCATGCAAATACCACTCTAGTGACATTTGATGGCATGGAGATGAATCTGAAGTTTCACATGCAAGCCCTGACAAGTCTTTCTATGCAGCAAGGGCTTTAAGGACAGATCCTATGATAGTATATATATGTTCTTTAAGGATCAGCCTTCCAAAATTTGGATGGGTATATACTCATATTGGTTTCCAGGTGATGAGATTTCTAGCCATAATAACTTTTAAAGACCTTCTAAATCATAGAGAGGTTATGGTTTGCATGAATAGAGAGAATATTCAGTGCAGTGAAATCACAAGTTTTTGAAATATTGAAGTATTCCAAGATAGTCCTTTTACTCATGTCATAGGAAGAGAAAGAATGTAAAAGAGCTTTTTTTTCTTCCTTTTACAATCATTGACAGCATATCATTTCCCAAAAAGTCTATTGCCCTTTGTTGTAGAACTAGCCTAAAAGAGAAAAACACAAATTCTCTTCATTCATTTGTATTAATTATTGTATTACTTATTATAATAATTATAAAATGTTACATAATGTATTTTGTATGATATTATATAATATATAATATAATTATGACAATTGTATTATAATATAATTAATTAAAATTGATCAGAATTGTTAACTTTTTTTCATACTAAGCAGCAGTCTGTTTGGACTCACATAGAATAATGAGCAGTCCGTGGAATAAATATTTCATATCTGTGAATAATTTACATAAATTTACACATCATTACATTTAATCCATTTTAAGTCATGCTACCTAGTGGGAAATAGAATGAATATTTCTACAGAGATTTATGATTCCCAAATTCATCCTTTTAACTTTGGTGCTCTTTGTGGTTGCAGTTCTCATTAAGGAATTGAAACAAAAAGAACTCATTTATTTCAGAAATAGAAATAGGAGAAACAACAATATGAGGAATGGATAGTCCTGTAGTAAACCTCTTAAAAATATTATGCTACATCTTACAAGATGCTTGTCTTTGAATTCCAGACGCATGCCAAGTCTGCTGGAGTATTTAAGTTACAACTGTAATTTCATGGGTATCCTGGCAGGCCCATTATGCTCTTACAAAGACTATATTACTTTCATTGAAGGCAGATCATACCAAGTGACACAGACTGAAGCAAATGGAAAAGAAGAAAGACAATATGAAAGAACAGAGCCATCTCCAAATGTAAGAACTCTGAATTTTGTACCGGAAGATTGCACGAAAAGTTCACTCTGAATTATTACTTATAGACATTAACATTTTCAAGTATATTTGTGATTTATTTTATCTAAGCAAAAATGTTCATTAAAATAATTTTGGATACTTAAATAGATAAATGTCCCTACCTACGGTTTCATTAACAAAGACAAGATTACTTTTTCTATAAACTATGTTCCACCTCAAATGATAGTTGATGCTCAAGAGTTCATAGATTTAGAGTTGGAAGTGACCTTTGAGATCATCTAATATAACCTGCTCTCTTTATAGATGAGAAGATGGGTCTACAGAGCTTATGTGACTTGTCCTAGTTCATACAAGTAGTAAATAACCTAATGAAAAATTATAAATAAAATCAGGGAACTAAAAAGATATAATTCAAAGCATTTGTTTTTACTATATCACTAGAGACTAGATTCTTTAAAGGAATACTTAATCACTGAACTTTGAGAAATCAGAACCATTAAAGGTCATCTCTCAAATAATGACTTAAAACTTCTTAAACAACCCAGTGGTTGTTTTAGATTTTTACTCTAGAAATTTGGAATAGCTTAATCCTCCTAAAATTATACTAATAAAAACATAGCAAATACCTCATCTGCCTGGCTGTCACTTAAAAGGCAATCTCAACTAACCTAAACATGTCCAAAAACTTGGGAATAGGCTCCCCCAAGCCTTCAGGACACCAAAATGAATGTAACATAGTTCACTAAAAATGTTAGAGCTCTGAAAGGGGCCTTATTTTGCAAAGAAATAGTTCTGAGGCCTTAAGAGAAGTTAAAATTCCCATACCTGACCCATAGCAAACCTCTTCAGGTTCCTCACTAAGTACATATTTACTGTTAAATACAGTTTTAATAAGTTTTTTGTCTAATTTTTCCATGCCCAGTAGAGGAAAGGGTAATGCAGGTTGTTGCTAGCTAGAGGCCAGCAACACAAAGAAACAAATGTGATACAGATTATAAAACAACAACAACAACAACAATAGAGGATAAAGGAACTCAGAAAGTTAGTAATATGGGGCTATTCAGTGTAGAGGCAAGTAACTATATTCTGCACTTACCTCAGGAGCCTCTGAATATGTCTCTTCATTCCATGTAACAGAGTATAATGATTGAGGATCATAATGATGACATTGTCATCCTGAGAGTTAAGATCTCTTTATCATTACTCTGTTAAAAATGTCAGTGAGAAATGATAATTTTTAGAAAGATTTCCCTCAACAAAGACTTGATGCTGAAAAAGATAACCTTCAATTACCTAGAAAGTTAATTCATATTAATTATCTCATTCCCTGAGCATGTTCAATAAATGATGTGTTCTTTAGTCTTACTTTATGATGAAGAAGAATCTGACAGTCTGAGGAAATAATGTGAACTGTGATTTCATTATTGGTTGTGATCTTGATTACTAATCAAGGATAAAAACCTTGGAAATGCTAGTTGAGCTTTTTTCCCCTCTTAAAAATAACTTTAAAATAGTGTTTAATTTGCTAAGGATAAAGATATTGTTATAAACTGACTGGCTATACACTTGGTTTTTCTTTACTTTATACTTTAGTATATAAATATGATTTCATCTGGGGGAAAATTAATGTTAGTGGCTTCCTTTGATAGAATGAACATAATTACTACAATATATAATACTTTGCTTTGAAGCAGCATGGCATAGGGGATAGAGAGGTTTTTTTTAGAATCGGGGAGATCTGGGTTCATGTCTTGCTTCTGACACATAGACTAGGGTATGTGACCCTGGGCAAGTTCCTTAACTTCTTTAAACTCTTTTTTTTTAACCCTTACCTTCAGTCTTGGAATCAATACTGTGTATTGATTCCAAGGCAGAAGAGTGGTAAGGGCTAGGCAATGGGGGTCAAGTGACTTTCCCTGCATCACACAGCTGGGAAGTGTCTGAGGCCAGATTTGAACCTAGGACCTCCCATCTCTAGACCTGGTTCTCAATTCACTGAACCACCCAGCCCCTTCCCCTCCACCCCCACCCCCGTAACCCTAGAAGACTAGAAGTTGTTAAGAAGTTGGCAGATTGCATTGATAAGGGGAATTCCTCATTGTCTGAAACCAGAAAACTGTTCCTATCCAAAAAACTTCATAGAAATTTAATTTTAACACAAATAGATATGTTTTACTTTCACTCTATTGAATTAAACATTCTTGTCTAATATTTAGTGAGTTTTCAGTTACTGGAAATATAATTTCAGGACTAGATTTTATATTCTTCCCATTCTAAGGAGTTGATGTAATTCACTAAATCCTTTCTTGCTTTGTGCCTTTCAGATTGCAGTAATGCAGAAGCTCTTAGTTTGTGGGCTTTCCTTATTATTTCACTTGACTGTCTCCAAAACATTACCTGTAGAATACAACATTGATGATCATTTTCAAGCTACAGCTTCACTGCCAACAAAAGTTATTTACTTATATATCTCCATTATGGCTGCCAGACCTAAGTATTATTTTGCATGGACTTTAGGTAAGTGAAATTTAAAACTACTTAGGCCAATATATTTTGTGGTTAAGAGTGCCATCTTAAGGAAGATGATTTTTTAAAATTAGACTCAGAGGGTGTATAAGTTGATTTTAAGATTGTTTTAAAATGAGTTCTCCTACTTATTTTGAATTGACTTCAGAGCCTGATAGCAACTAAAAAACAAAACAAAATACTCTTCCCCAGGTTTCTAGACATAACATGATTTCATTTGAGTTTGGATTTGTTTTTATAATATGGTAAAATAAAGTTGGGCATTGGTATTGAAGCCTATTTCTTCTGACTAACTTAATAAACTGATGCTACTACAGTTTAATATTTAAATATTCAGTTTAGGGGGCAGCTGGGTTGCTCAGTGGATTGAGAGCCAGGCCTAGATGGGAGGTCCTAGGTTCAAATCTGGCCTCAGACACTTCCCAGCTGTGTGACCCTGGGCAAGTCACTTGACCCCCATTGCCTAGCCCTTACCACTCTTCTGCCTTGGATCCAATACACAGTATTGATTCTAATATGGAAGGTAAGGGTTTAAAAAAAATACATACATATATATATATATTCATATATATATATATATATATATATATATATATTCAGTTTGGTTGACCACATAGATGCTAAATCATTTAGTATAGCTTTCCCTTGATTTATTTATTTATTTAAAATTAAGTATATTTATTTACTTAATTTAGAATATTTTTCCATGTTTACATGATTCATGTTCTTTCCCTCCCCTCTTCCAAGCCCCTTCCCATAGCCAATGAACAATTCCACTGTGTTTTACAGGTGTCATTGACCAAGACTTTTTTCCATATTATTAATGCTTGCACTAGGGTGATCATTTAGAGTCTGTATCCCTAATCATATCCCCATTGAACCATGTGATCATTTCCTTTGATTTAGTACCAGAAAAATACTCGATTTTGAAATCAAGCAATTTTTTGTGATCAAATGCATGTGCACTATGCATTTATTTTCTCCTTTCTTTATTCTGTCTTCTAGTGACTTTAAGGTGAGGTTAAAATTGAAGACTTTAAGATCCACTAGGTGACTTAATAAATAAAACTATATTTTTTCCTTAAGTATGTCTGGTTTCTTCCCTTGAGACCATTGTGATCCTTTGTAAGTCACTTGTCCTCTTTGGATCTGTTTGCTCATATACAAAATTCAAAGGTTGGATTAGATGACCTTTAAAGTCCTTTCAAACTCAGAGTGTATCAACCTCATTTTTTCATATGCCATTTATTTCTTTATATTTAAGGTTGTTCTTTATTCAAGATGTTATTATCTTTATATTTGTAATAAATTCCTAATTATCAAAAAATGCAATATATTTGCCAGTTGTTTAAATTAGTATTCCACCAGGACATGAAATGATGAATGCCATTCTTCTTTCACTTAGCATCTTTTCCATAAAGAGAGGTGTTTATTAAAGGGAATGTTACATTATAGCAATGACTCTTTTCCTTTTGTAGTTTCCAAATGAAGTTCTATTTGCAATATTTTTGTTTTAAATCACAAAATATAAGAAACTGATTCTCTGCTGTAAATTCAGAGGGCAAGATGTTTCTTTCTTATATTTGTGTAATCTAATATTCAGACTGATTTTCCTATAGGCAGGGAAAGATTCTGGGAACAGGCAGCACAAACTTTTGGGAAATGTAGTTCAGAATAGTGAGAGTTCCCCTGCCACTCCACCTTGAAGGCTTTGATAAGCTGAGGGGGAGAACCAAGTTTTCCCAAAGTCCATGCCTCCAGAACCTTTCCTTGAGGATAATCTTTTCAAATATCCAGTTCATTAATATCTTTAGAGAAAGTGTCATTAGCCTCACACAGGATTGGTCCTCAGTAAATTCTGGTTGGATAAATAAATAATTCAATAAGTTAACCAAATAGAGGGTTAAGGTTATTTATAAGCCATTTTAGATTTGCTTTTAGTAGCTAGGCGCTTTTCATAGTCTGAGAATTAAGTATATGATTTGGCTTCAGAGGTCATTTTTTTCCTACTTTTCTTACCAAACAAATGAATTTATTTTAATTTTTATAAATTTATAGATTAAAATACTTTGTTGTCATGAGTTTTATAGTATTTTTAAAGTTTTTTTTTTAATTCTTATAGAATTTCATGTTATTAATATGGCTTTCACCAGCAGTGGTTCTTAAAAATGTCTAAAATCTGGCCTGTTATCAAAATTAAATTCTGCTTTTGATTTAGGAGTGAGCATTTTCCTACATCCTATAGTGCTACTAAGGCTTCTATGAGAATTGTGGCCCATTTGTTAGAACACAGAATTTTTAAGGAGATATGCAATTTATAAGTTATATAATAATGTTCTATGAGTCTAGCCTCTTATTATTTTAAATCTATCAGTATCAATAATACTATTAAACTTCTAGAACTACTTAGAGGTTCAGTTAATCTTCATGAAGAACTTGGAATTGTGAATGAATGTCATTGTAGTTGTATAAAATGAGGTTTTTATTTCATCAGTCTTTTCTTAATTATTGTAGGACTAGTGATAAAAATTTTCAGAATGGTTTAAAAATTCACTTTCAAATTTGTGGCCTTTGGGAATTGGAGAATGAATAAAAATTATTTTCAGTAGTTGACTTTTCTACTTTTTTCCTCAAGAAAAACAAATAAGATTTAAAAAGTAACTGATTGGAAATACAGCTGCAATTAATGCATACATAAAACACTATAGATTTAGAACTTGAAGTGAACTACCTTAACTAGTCTAATCTTTTATAGGAGAGGAAATAAAACCCAGAATGCGTTAAGTGTGGTTGTTAAGAAGTTTCACTGTAGTTGCTTTCATGGGCTCATAGATTTACATCTGGAAGGGACATCAAACATCATTTAGTCCCCTTATTTTGCAGATTAGGAAACTGAGGCCTCAAGAAGTTAAGGGTGTTGCCCAAGGCCAAGTAGAAGATATGGGATTTGAATCAAGGCACTCTGTTTATAAATTCAGTAGTCTTTCAGAAATATTGGCTTCCCCATCTTAATTATGGTACACATAACAACTGGTTTTTATATTGTGCTCCCTCAGATAGTTGAAAAGGCCCATTTATTCATTGTGGGAGAGGTGTGAACTTCAGCAAGAAAAATACTGCATTAAAACAGTGACTGACCTCTGTTTTACCTTGAATTGTTTTATTTAAGGTTTTTATTTTATCTTAACTCAGTGAATGTATTATTGCCTAAGTTTACTTTACTTCTCACTTTATTAACTAGAGGATCATATGCAAAGTGAAATGCAAAATGAAGGAATTTAATATGGAAAGCCTCTAAGGCCCCTCCATCTCTAAATCTATGATCCTATGTCCCATGTTCAAATACTTCTGACATTTACTATGACCTTGGGAAAGTCAGTTAACATCTCTAGAATATACATTCTGCAAAATGAAGGGGTTGTATTAGACTACTTATAAGATTTCTCCCACCTCTCTATTTCTATCTCTGTCTCTGTCTCTCCTCCTCCCCCTTTCCCTATCTATCTATCTATCTATCTATCTAGCTAGCTATCTATCTATCTATCTATCTATCCATCCATCCATCCATCCATCCATCCATCCGTCTGTCTGTCTGTCTGTCTATGAATCCCAGAGGCAAGGTGATTTGCCCAAGACTATACAGGTAATATAGGAGCAAATTATTGTGGAATATGTTAAAATATTACATATACAATACTAAAAATATATATATATTCTATTATTTTGTTACTCTTTAATGAATACTAGTTTAGAGTCATATTATACTCTAATATACATATGTTAGACAAATTAGACAAAAATATATGTATATTAGACAAAAAGTTGAGTGATATACATTCTATGAATTGTTTTCTCTTGAATGACCTGTTGGAAAATTGACTTTTTTGAGTCAGTAGTTTCCTCTGTTGCTTATTAAGTAAATTAATCAAGCAAATACATAAAACTAAAATTAGTTGAAAAAGATTATATAAGGAAAATACTGAAGACAGTTTATACCTGAACTAGATTGGCTGAAGAATGAAAAAGTACAAAATAAAAGGAATTATATTCTGACACCAGTTATATATTTTCCTTTTTTCTAAAAACCATTTAAAATGGACTCCATTTCCAAGGACATGGTCTATCAACATGCTACTTCAACAATAAAATGTTAGATTTATATTGAAATAATGCTAGGATAACCTTAGACTACATGTATTTGTGTGTAAAAATGCAGTTTAAAACCTCCTTATATATCTGCTTATAACAATAACTATTTTTCCTTGACTCTTTTTTAATACAGCTGATGCTATTAATAATGCAGCTGGATTTGGTTTTAAAGGCTATGATAAAAATGGAAAAGAATGTTGGGACTTAATTTCCAATTTGAGAATCCAGCAAATAGAGGTAGGTGAATGATTTATTATGTAGACTGTTTTAAGGTCTGATATCTCAAGTGTGGAATAGATATCTCTAATAACATTTTTTAAGCTTTATGATTTGTGAATCATTGATAAAATTCAGTACTGAAATCTATAAATTTTAATTTATTCTCTAGGGAAGGAAAGAACACATTAATTCATTTTCAAAGGCATTGCTCATCATCATGTCACTTTAATAGTAAAATGTAAGAAAACCATAACAACATAAAACTAGATTCTGTGTTGTGTGAGCATTAAAGCTAGTAAGAAACTTGGCCTTAGTTTACATTTGAGAAAAATAAGACTCAGAAGTGAAATGACTTGCCCAAGATCATACAAGTTGTAATAGTGAGGGGGACTTAGAAAAAGGAAGGAACCATTGAACAGCTGTTTGGGGACTGAATTGTAGGTGGCACTTCCTCTTTTCTTCTACTGAGTTATTCAGTTACTAATGGAGTCAGTCAGTCAAACTAGAGGGTAAGTATACTCCCCACAGCTTCCTTCTAAATTGATGGATTGAAATTCTCCTCCTACTACATAGACTCTGAATCAATTTCTGTTATCACTAAAAGTATCTAATTTATTCTGGTATAGAGTTATTGAAGGAATGAGGAAATGAAAGGAAGGGAAAGGAAAGAAAGGACAGAGGGGAAAAGGAAGGTCCCTAATATTTCTTTCCTAATATAACTCTTGAGAGCTTGACCAAGGAGAATCTCTTCAGGGAATATGCTCTGGGTTCCCCTAAGGGAAAAATATATTCTCTATCCCAAAGATTGGCTTCAGTTGGGCATTGAGATCTTCATTCAGTTCCAGCAAAAGGATTTGGAGATGAGTACTTCTTCCACCCAACTCCCCACAGAGTCCCAGACAAGAAGAGATCTTTCTCTCAATGACTCCAATTGCTTTTGAAATTGGAACTCTCCCACCCCCCACAGGTCCCATGAAAGTTCCATTTGCCCCTCTTCTGAAGCATCCCTTCAAACTTCAGATTTCTCATGCTCTTGGTCATCCCCTTATTTACAAGTTCAGAGATAGATTGTCCATTTACTCTATAAATGTGTTCATTGTGTCATACTTCATCTACACTATCCTTTATCCTTAAATCTGCTTCTCATTTGTTTTTCCTCTGCTCTCTTTTGCTAGACCCCAAACCTGATTTACTTGCATCATCTCCTTCTGAGTTTCTGCTCACATATTGCTAAATCTACCAGAAGTTGTGCTGACTTGGTCAGTTACAGAATTGTTATATTAATCTCACCTGTGCTCTTCAGGTTTTCCAGAAACTCTCTTATTCTTTACTGGTTTGCTATCATCCCTTCTCCCCCCCCCCCCCCCAGCAGCTCTTTCTTCAGGCAGGCCTCTCATTTGCTGTTGGAAAAGCAGATAACAGAGTTCAGTAGATAGGAAGGATCCCAGGCTTACTGAACTGTTTTCTTTTGTAGAACTTCAGTCTGTGGGATCCTTCCTTCCTTCCTTCCTTCCTTCCTTCCTTCCTTCCTTCCTTCCTTCCTTCCTTCCTTCCTTCCTTCCTTCCTTCCTTCCTTCCTTCCTTCCTTCCTTCCTTCCTTCCTTCCTTCCTTCCTTCCTTCCTTCCTTCCTTCCTTCCTTCCTTCCTTCCTTCCTTCCTTCCTTCCTTCCTTCCTTCCTTCCTTCCTTCCTTCCATCTATAAATTATCTATCTGTCTATCATATTATTTTGTATTAATTCTATATTTATACTCATATAAATATACATAAATATACACAGTGCTTTGCATATAATAGCTACAGAGTAGATGCTTACTAGCCAGTTGAGTACCTGACCAAAGAGAGAAGTCCAGGAAGATAGAATAAGGGGAATTGAAATTGCACAGAGGACACAACACCCATCTCAGACTTTTTAAATGATAGAGAATGGAAACAGGAAGAGATACCACAATTAGTACAAAAGAAAGGAGTCAACATTGGGTTTGATGTCAGGATAACTTGGCAAAAATTAGATCTATACTAAGGATAATGGACAACCATGGGATTGACTGGATTGATGGGTGAGTGACCACTTTTTGGACCTAGGGTAGTGGAGATTATTTGTAAGCTCTGGGTTGAATTTCAGTCTGCTCTAATATTAAGTTTTCTATATCTACTGGCTCCTTCCCTGCTTTTAATCAGGGATAACAAAAGTATCCCTTGAGAACAAAAAGGAAGGGCTTCACTGTGAAAGCCAAGAAGAAAAGGATCTGAGAGAACAGTGGTGAATCCTGTCCTGTGCCAGTCAGGCAATGGGCATTTATTAAGCATATGTCTTGGGTGCATACAAAGAAAAAGGTAATAGGGAGCCACTGGAGTTTGTTGGATGGGTATATGACAAAGTCAGACCTATACTTCAGGATGATCAGTTTAGCCTCTAAGGGGAGGATGGACTAGAAGGAGGAGAGTTTGGGGCTGTTGGAGTATTCTAGACATAAGGTAATAAGGACCTGCACCAGGGTGGTGGCAGTGTTAGAGGAGAGAAGAGTGTGCATTCAGGAGATATTATGAAGGTAGAAATGACAAAACTAAACTTGACTGGATATGGGATGTGAGAGAGAGTGAGGCATGGAGGGTGACAGTTGGATGTGAACCTGAATGATAGGGAGTGTGGTGAACTTTGATAGTAACAGAAAAATTAGATAGGGGTGGTTTTGTGGAGGAAGATTTTGAGTGCAGTTTTGGAGACATTGAGTTTAATATGTCTACAGGACATCCAGTTAAAGATGTCAGAAAGGCATTTGAAAATTGGGACTGGAGGCTGGATAAGTAGACCTGAGCATCAGAGAGATAACTGAACTCTTGGGAGGTTTTAAGATTACCAGGTGAAATAGTGTAGAGGGAGAAGACAAAAAGATCCATTATAGACCTTGGGGTGAGCCCCCTCTTGGGAAAAATTATATGAATGAAGATTCAGCTAAGGAGGCAGGATGGGCCAGTTAAGTAGGAGAAACAGGAGAATGGATGTAGGGTCATGAAAATCTAAAGAAAAGGGAAAATCAAGGAAAGGAGAGGATAGGGGAAAAGGCTGCAGAGATGAAGAAGGCTATTCAATTTGTAAGTTAAGATAAACTTTGAGATAGATTTTTCAATTGGATGGTCATAAGCTATCCTTCAGAGTTTTGAGAAGCAAAAAAATCTGTGGTACTAGTTATAGACAGCCTTTTCATGGAGATTATCCACAAAAGGAAGGAGATATAAAAGATGAGAAGTAGTAGAGACAGGACTTCCGGTCAAGATGGCGGCTTAGAGAAAGCTAAAGTTCAGATCTCCGGAAAACCCTTCCCGACCAATCTCAAACTACAAGCTCCTAAGGCGCCGAAATTCAAAACGATCAACAGCACAGACCCTGGGAACCCTCCTCCTGGACCTGGACCCGGATCAAAAGGTACGGCTCCCCTCAAAAGCCAGAACCTGAGATCACTTGGACCTAAGGGGTAGGAGCGCAGAGTCCAAGGCTCCGGGAAGCCGCAGCCCGGCCGGGCTCAGAGAGCAGGGTCCTAGGAACAACAACCCTCAGGGCCTTCTATCCGAGTCCCAGTGAAAGTCACTGCCTGGAGCTCCCGCTGCAGAGAGCAGGGTCAACCCTCAGGGCGGGCAAGACAGCCTCACGGGCTGGATCCTGCTATCCAAGTCTCAGTGAAAGTCCCTGCCCTCGGAGCTTGGGGAAGCTGCAGTCCATCCCCCCGCAGGCCGATGAAACAGCCTTACGGCCAGCGATTCTGAAGGCAACTTCCGGAAAGCAAGCTGGGGGGAGAGTGTGGCCTTGTGGTCCGACCCTTCCATTCCAGTTCCAGTGAGGCATATTCAGTTTAACCCAGGGAAAGCTCATAGAACCGACAATCTGCCCAGGACTAAAGCCTCTGAACACCAGACAGAGATAAGAAAAGCTAATCCTCCACACTCAGAGATGGCAAACTCCACAGAAGCACAGAAGCCCCAAAATACCAAGAAAAATAAGAAGAAAGGGGCGACTTTGGACACATTCTATGGAGCCAAAATACAAAATACAGAGCAGATAGAAGAAGATATACAAGAAAATGCTCCAAAATCTTCCAAAGGAAATGGAAACTCTCCACAAACCCATGAAGAATTTGAATCAGAAATGACCAAAAAGATGGAAGCCTTCTGGGAGGAAAAGTGGGAAATAATGCAAAAGAAATTCACGCATCTACAAAACCAGTTTGACCAAACTGTAAAAGAAAACCAGGCTTTAAAGCAAGAACTAATAAAACAAAGCCAAAACACCAAGAAATTAGAAGAGAACATAAAATATCTCACCGACAAGGTGATAGATCTGGAAAATAGAGGGAGAAGAGAAAATTTAAGAGAAGTAGTAGAGACATAGAGATCAAGTGAAGAGATCTGAGAATGAAGAATGAATAGGCATGTTTGTAATAACTAGGGAAGTACCCAGTAGCCAGGGAGTAACTGAATATTAATGAGATAGTAGAAATGATGGAGTGGATAATCTGTTTCAGAAGATGGGATAAAACTGGAGGACTTGTCCATGTAAAGGGGTTTGCTTTGTCAAGGAGAAAGTCCATGTCACTGTGTGAAACAGGAGTGAAGAAAGAGATCGTGACAGAAGGTATCTGAGCAGTGGGAAAGGAGGAACATTGGGGAGAAGAGAGAATGCTGTGTAAATCGTCTCCGTTTTTTCAGTGAAATATGATCAAGGTTCTCACCTGAGAGAACTGTGAGAAGTTTGAGAAAATTGGAAAGGGTTGAAAAGGTTTGGAAAATTCGGTGTGGTAACTGGAATAGCAGCTCAATTAGGGAGTGGGGGAAAGTGCCTTTCTGACATCTTTAACTGGATGTCCTGTAGACATTAAACTCAATGTCTCCAGAACCGCACTCAAAATCTTCCTCCACAAAACCACCCCTATCTAATTTTTCTGTTACTGTCAAGGTTCACCACACTCCCTATCATTCAGCTGTCACCCTCCATGCCTCACTCTCTCTCACATCCCATATCCAGTCAAGCTTAGGTATTGTCATTTCTACCTTCATAATATCTCCTGAGGGCCCTATTGAGACTATATAACAAACTTATAGTGGGTCCAGGCAGTCCCTATTGGTGGGTTTTCCCATCTTCATTCAGCAGTACAAGAAGTGGGGTGAAGGTAAGCAGATGGTGTAGTAGTCTAAGGCTGGAGTTTGAAAGGGCATCTACAGGAAATTTGAGGCGAGTGTGATAAGCCTGGGGACCACTCGGCCGCCTGTGCAGGAGGGAGCCCCAATGCAGACTAAAAACAAAACAGGTTTGAGCCATCCATTTAAAAGTGAGATCTGCCCTACGTGAAACAGGGAGGCCTAGTCTTGGGGCAGAAAAGAGAAAACTCACTTCATAACTATTAATGAGATTTAGGTAGATGAAACCAAACCCACATGGCTGATTACAGCTCTATAAAGAGCATCTAAAACAAGATAAATAAAAGCATGGGAGGGGGTAATAGCATATTTTCTCTGTTTTCCTCTCTTCCCTTTAGACAGCTAGGTGGCACTGTAGATGGAACCCTGGAAGGAAGTGAAGAAGAACTAAATTTAAACTGAGCCTCAGACACTTACTAGCTGTGTGACCTTGGGAAAGTGATTTAACTTATGTCTGCCTCAGTTTCCCCAAATTATAAAGTAGGGATAATAATAGAACCTACCTCCAAGAATTATTTAGAGGACCAAATAAGAAAATATTTATAAAACAGTGCCTGGCACATAGTAACCACTTAATAAATATTTGTTCTCTTCAACCTCCCTCAACCCCCACTCCCAGGCTCTAAGAAAGTGAGTGGTGGAGAAATAAGAGGTTATCTTTTACTTGTACTCCCATGTATAAATGCTTAGGGACTTTGGTGCTGACTCATTCCTATGATTAATTTGGTAGATTGATTAGGCCTATTTTTATGGCTTACTCCCATGTCCTTGTTTAGGCTTTGAGAAACTTGCCCAGAACCCCAGGGACAGGGGGTGAGGTTACTCTTTTGCACAAGTGTTTATGAATTCATAAGTGGCTACATGGTAAAACAAAGAACAAAGAGAGGTGGCACAGTGTGCGGGGGGAGGAGATAGGTGGCATAGTGGAGAGAGCACCACGTCTATAGTTAGGAGAAACTGAGTTAAAATCCAACCTCAAACACTCACTGGCTGTGTAACCTTTGGCAACTCACTTTACCATATGTGCCTCAGTTTCCTCATCTGTAAAATGAGCTGGAGAAGGAAATGACAAACCACTCCAGATTTTTTTCTTTGCCAAGAAAACCCCAAGTGGAGTCACAAAGAGCCAGACATGATTGAACAACAATTTGTATAGTCAAAGACATTTATAAAGAGGGCAAAGGAAGCTCCCCTGAAAGAAATTTATCCTGTGGAACAAAAAGTATCTGTAGAAATCTAAGACTCTCTTTATAATAAGAATTTTTCCATTCTTCCATTCTTTTGTTGAGAGCCTTAATTCTTTTAAGCTGGATTTTATTCTTAAAACCATGGTAAAGATATAATAATAAGCAGGTTACCATTCAGTTGGGGCTTATTTATTGAATATATTCATATATGTAGGTGTCTTAGACAAGCTATTCGGCAGTTATCACATGATAGAAAAGCCTCTAACAGTCCTCAAGTTTGATTTTTATTTCTGGCAAAATTCTGGAACAGATATTGTTAAATGTCCAGCAAAGGAAGCTGTAAAAAGGAAGAACTGGCATGGAATCATTAAGAAGAGCCCATATGTAACCAAACTAGTATTTCATTTTTGACATGGTTACTAAACTAGTAAAATTCTGTAGCAATGGTTTATCTGATTTTAGCAAAGCATTCAAAATAAAGTGTTTCATGCTCTTCTTCTGGGAAAAAAATAGCTTCAAGCTATCACTCTTTATAATTAAATGGATTTAGAACTATGATGAATGAATGACCCAAATAAAATGAATGACCCAAAGCATAGTTAATAGTTTGATGCCATCTTGGAAGGAAGTTCACAAGGAGTGCTTGGATTAATATTAATTTACATTTTTTACAATGCCTGGAATAAGGATATATTAATGTCCTAATTAATGAAGGCATACTAATACAATTTTCTGATGATGGTGTGGGGAGATAGATAACATACTAAATAACAGAGGCAGAATATAAAAAATCATGGCCACCTGGAATATTAGGCTAGGTCAAATAAGATTCAATTTAGTAGGAATAAGTGTAAAGTCTTACTCAGATTGAGAATTAACTCTACAAATATAGAGAATGAATTGCCCACACTTCATCTGAAAAGGATCTGGACAACCATGTGAGTCAACAATGTAATATAGCAGGCAAGAAAGCTGATATATTCTTAGACTACATCAATAAAAGTATATCATTTGAGTTTAGAAGGTGATTATCCCTTTAGTAAATATTTGTTAGTGAAGCAATAAACATTTATGAAGTGTTTACTGTGTGCCGGGCATTGGGAAAAGAAACAGTTTTTGCCCTCAAGGAGCTTAGAATCTAAGGGGAAATGACACCAAAAATCAAGCTGAAGAGTACAGGTGGAGTGGTGTAGGATAGAGAGAAAGTACCTTGGGGGTGAGGGGGTCATCATCATAGAGAATTCCAGAGGCAACCTCTTAAATGAATTGTTGCTTACAGTGTGTCCAATGTATCAATGTTAGTATGCTGCAACACTAAAGGTAAAAGTTAGATATCTGTTACAGGTATAATTTGTATAGAAATTCATTTTCAAGTATAAATAATTGTAAAATTATGTTTTGACTAACTGCATAAGTTATTTTAAATAAATTAATATCCGTCTGAAATTCCATTGTTTTTGTTTGGTTGAAAATAATAAGAACATTTTTCTTACAGTTTTCAACTAGTTTTAAAATGTTTCTTGATAATTGGAATATTCAGACAGCTCTTTGGCTTAAAAGGTATGTGTTTTTAGATATGTGATTCCTATCAACCCAGTCTTTGTTGACATTTTGCATTTTTTGCTACTGAAAACTGCTGAGTTCTATGATTTGGCTAAATTAGCAGTGCCTTCCATGTTTTAAAGTAACATTATGGCTAATTCTGATTTTATGATCTGTGTGAAATGGAGATGATCTTTAATACCACAACAGTTTTTGAAGATGAAAGGGAGCATTACCTCCTTTTTAGCAATTAATTAAACATATCAATAGAATAGAAAAGAATTCATATAGCAAGAATAGTTGTGAACGCCAATTATAATTATTATATTTAAAATTTGTGTTTTGCAAAAGGTATGTAGAATTATAACAAAAAGTATGAACTGCCCATGCATTTAAAATAGTAACATTTTATGTTTGAATGTGCTGATTAAATAGGTAGAAATTATTTTTCTAAGGTTAAGTAACCTACCCGTGGTAACAGCAAGATATTGATAAAAAGAAAATTCATTTGATCTGTTAGGATTCCCTCCCCACCAAAAAATCCAATTATCTATAAGGAATGAATCTTGTATTATTATATGACGTTTATTTAGTATTATTGTCATCACCATCAGTCTTCTTATATGTATGTGTCTTTCCCTTTGGGTTCCTAGGGTCTGTTATGAGAGAGCCTCCTTTAGCCCAACCATTCAGACTTTCATCCTCTCAGCCATTTGGCATGGTGTATATCCAGGATATTACTTAACATTTTTAACAGGGATGGTAATGACATTAGCAGCACGAACTGTGAGTACTTAAAATTTTGTGTTTCAAAATCATAGTGTTTTTACGTATGTTTGAAGAGACAGTTCAGTTTCATTTCTGAAAATGTTTCAAGTGATCACTTCATGATATTGCCAACCAGATCTCTGTCTGCTTCGACCTCCAAGTAGACTGGATGGCATATTCTCCATTAACAATGTGATCGCTGTTCCCCCCATCTAGAAGATGATTCTCTGAAGACTATTGTATTCAAATGAGACAGGGGTCTACCTCAACTCACAAAGATTTTAAAATCTCCTGGGCTTCACACATTAAAAAAAAATTAAGGTAGTCCAAAGAGCCACAGAAGAGGAGCCAGTGCAAAATAGAATTGGAAGAGGGAACCCCACTTCTACCTGGATTCTGTGCTATGAGTTGAGTAGCTACAGTAGGGTGGAGTTAATAAATGAGAGTGTCTCTTAGACACAGTAAGCTTTAATGTCTATTTTAAAGGAAAGGGGGAAAGTGAATTGGCAAAGATCTACTCATTCAACAAACTTTGATTGAGAACTTGATAATTTCAGTGCACTTAACTGGGGAGAGTTAAAAAAATAAGATAGTCCCTGCTCTCTGCACATTTTTATGAATCTAATAAAATTAAACCAAGTTCATAGAATTTGTATCAAGTGCAATAAGATCAAAGAAGGGAAGAAATCACTACCAGTCTTTGGGGAGAAGAGATTCTACATATTTTATATATTGAATAATAATAGAACAGTAGAGTAATATGGCTAAATCTGTTTTAAAAAATATAGAATACTCTAATGCAGCTTGAAAAGGAAAGAATTATTTGTTAAATTAACAAATAGTTCTAAATAAACTATTTGAAAGATAGATATGATGTACCATATAAGTGAAATATGACCATATCCATCCTTTAAGCAAAATTTAGTAAAATGAAACATGAGCATTTGTTTTAAATTCTAAGAATTTATTATCTTTATTTTATATATACATTTTTAACTTTTTATTTAGAATATTTTCCCATGGTTCTATGATTCATGATATTCCCCCCTCCTACTCTCTCCTCCCTACTCCTGGAGCTGACAAGCAGTTCCACTGGGTTATACATGTATTATGGTTCAATCATGTTATTCATATTTTCAGTAGAGTGATTCTTTAACATCACAGCCCTAATCACATACCTATTATACTATGTGATTGAGCATCCATTTCCAGAGTTCTTTCTCTAGATGTGGATAACATTCTTTCTCATAAGTTCCTCTGGATTGTCCTGGATCATTGCATTGCTACTAGTAGAAAAGTCTATTACTTTGATTGAACCACAGTGTATCAGTCTCTGTTTACAATGTTCTCCTGGTTCTGTTCCTTTCACTCTGCATCAATTCCTGGAGGTTGTTCCAGTCTCCATAGAATTCCTCTACTTTATTATTCCTTTTAGCACAATAGTATTCCATCACCAACATATACCACAATTTGTTCAGTCATTCCCCACTCGATGGACACTCCCTCATTTTCCAATTTTTTGCCACCACATAAAGTGTGGCTATAAATATTTTTGTACAAAAATTATTATCTCTTTGTGGTACAAACCCAACAGTGGTATTTTAGGTCAAAGGGCAGGCAGTCTTTTAGTGCCCGTTAGGCATAGTTCCAAATTGCCCTCCAGAATGGTTAGATAAATTCACAACTCCACCAACTATGCATTAGTTTCCCAGTTTTGTCACAACACCTCCAACATTTATCTCTTTCCTTTCCTTCCATATTAGCCAATCTGCTAAGTGTAAGGTGGTACCTCAGAGTTGTTTTAATTTGCATTTCTTTAATGAGGAGTGATTTAGAACACCTTTTTATGTGCTTATTGATAGTTTTTATTTCTTCATGTGAGAACTGCCAATTAATATCCTGCTCTTCATTTCTTGATAAAAATTATAGTATTGACATATATCTCAATGAAGATTGCTTGACAACATTAAAATGCATAACACCTGCCTTTTTAACAAGTTCAAAATTTAAAGAATCTATAAGGATCTCAGCTACAATAGGATAGCATCTTAAATATATGATCAGTGTAATTTACAAAAGAAAGCTAATACTTTTGCTGTTGTATTTTTCTTTCAGATGAGAAACAACATTAGACATAACTTTATTGAACCTCCAGAAGTTAAATTATTTTATGATGTTATAACATGGATAACAACTCAAGTAGCAATAAGTTACACAGTTGTACCATTTGTACTTCTCTCTATAAAACCCTCCATTTTGTTTTTCAGGTAAGTGTATCTTTTAAAAAATATATTGGCAGAATTTATTTTTTAAGAAAAATTTTTTAAAAGAAACTCCTTGAAAATAAGGTAGAATAGACAAATTATATTTTGGCCACATTATTTAACATCTAGATACATTATTAGTTGTGCTCTCTAATATGATGGGACTTTTAAATGGAGGTGGAAATGTTTTTTTTTTTTCTTGAGGAAATTTTATTTAATTAGTTAATTTAGAATATTTTTCCATGGTTACAAGATTCATATTCTTTCCCTCCCTTCCCCCCAACCCCTCCCATAACTGATGCACAATTCCACTGGGTTTTACATGTGTCATTAATCAAGACCTATTTCAATATTATTGATATTTGCACTAGGGTGATCGTTTAGAGTCTACATCCCCAATCACATCCCCATCAACCCTTGTGATCAAGCAGTTGTTTTTCTTCTGTGCTTCTACTCTCACAGTTCTTCCTTTGAATGTGGATAGCATTCTTTCTCATAAGTTCTTCTGGATTGCCCTGGATCATTGCATTGCTACTAGTAGAGAAGTCCATTACATTCGATTGTACCACAGTGTATCAGTCTCTGTACAATGTTCTCCTGGCTCTGCTTCTTTTACTATGCTTCAATTCCTGGAGGTTGTTGTAGTTCCTTGTAGGAAAGATCTTGAAGGCTCTAGTTCCTATAACATAGCAGAAATGCTAGTTGGTTAGCTGACTAATCAAGAGAAGTGAACTTAATTTTACTAAAAAAAAAAATAAAATGGAAGTTTCCTAAATGGAATATTTAATGCTATTTCTCAGATGACCTTCATGATATAAGATGTGAGACATAAAAAAACTGACTGAAAATTATTTAACTAAATTGTAAATTGTTATAGCTGTGTTTAAATAATGGGGACTGGATTTTGTTTCCAAAGTTCTTTCAATAATGTTACTTGTACCTGATGGAATTTAGTTTTAGTCATATCAGCATTTTAAGGGTTTTTTTTCTTTTAGTCTAATTCATTTTTCAGTTTGTCTAATTTATAGAAATATCACTGTTATTATTTGCTGAATTTGCACAGCCTTCATGGAACTTACATTAGTGGATCGTCTTTTCCCTCATTTTGTTATAAGGTAGTTTAGATATTTAAGAATGTCCCAGGTTAAATTTTTTCAAAGCCTGCTTTATCACAGAACTGTCTTTGAGTTATTACTTTCAAAGTTTCCTAGATTAATGTGGATTCTTTGAAGTATTTTCAAGGGATCTAATTACCCATGAAGCATTTTTTGCTTTTTAAAATGTACTATATTTAGACATAGCATGATGTCCCTACTGAGGAATAGAATGTTACATTTAATAGCAGGCTTATATGCAGTCCAGGTTTATATAGTAATGTTTTATAAATACTCAATAATAGTAATAGCTTACAAAGTTGTATAACATGTGGGAAAAAAATAGAGAAGTGTGTGGAATATCCTAAGCTGGATGGGACATAAGGAATGTATTTATGCACTATTAATAACTCACAATTTGATTAAATAATTGTTTTTTCTCTCAGCTCCTGGTATTACTGTCTTCACATTACTGGCATCTTGGTTGTGGTATTGTTGCCAGGAAAAAAACCTACCAGAGAAAAGAAAATACAGCAAGAAGAGCACTTCTCACAATCCAAAAAATTAGAGGAAGAAGACAGCCCTTTGGAACAGAACAGTTATTTAGAAACAAATAATGTCCGCAATCAACAGCAAAAAATAACTCCCAGACATTCAACACTAAAACAATGATGGAGAGAACATTAGGCTGGCTATTTTTCATGTTTTCGGAAACCAGTTTTAGCACCTTTTGCAGGGGTTTGTATTCAATTGAAATAAAATTAAACGACAAAAAGGACATATATATATATAGGGAATATATATATTGTAAAATAGACTGCAATTAGAGTGAATTGACCCCTCTTGTGCCATGTCCCTGTGGGTCATGCCTTATATGAAAATATTTCCATTATTTCAATGTGCACTCAGGACTTCAACGTATGTCCGTAGGGTCATATGTGGGCCCCTTTGATGAATGTACGTTGTGTATCCTAAGGCACTGAGGGGGTAGAAACAATTGTGTTGATCTAGATGAAAAGAGGAAATTTAACTTTTCTGGATGAATGCTTTGCCTTAAACCCTCTATTTACTGAAATAATTGTTTCTAAATGGTATTTTCATGTTTAATATTTGTGTAAAAAGCAGATTTCAAATATTTAATGTCAAATGCTGTAAAGGAAATTAGAAGGAAGAATTTTAATCAGAATGTTGTAAATGGTTTGTAAAATGCAATAAACATCTCAGTATTTTGAGGGTTTTCTTACAGTTATCTCAAAACAACTTAAGTAGATTACAGAACTGTAAACATTACCAATGCCAAAATATAGGTAGCCTAGATTGTCTGAATTTAATTATATTGTGTCAGTCAGATTGAACCCCTCTAAGAGGATTTTCTTAAATATGTAAATTAAACATGGCAAAACTGATATTTTAAGTTTTTTTACTTTAAAAAAAAGAAGAAAACACTAAGTGGACCTTGCAATTTGAGACAAGTTGGCAATCAAAATAGGACCCAGATCAATATATTGCAAGTAAGTACCAGGTGCTCAGCAGAAGTGCTACTTATCCCATAATATTATGAATTTATTTTAACATTGTATTTAGAATATTCACATATTTAATACCCAAATTTCTTTAGGATTTTAAAACTAAAGCTTACCAAGCATAAAACCTCCTTAGTAAAGGATAGTTAAATAATAGAGGTAAAACAGTGTCATAGAAGTAAGTAAAACATTTTTATTTGGTTAAGTACAAAAGCAAGTTATCTTACGCTCATCACTGAACAATTGCCCCTTAACCATAACAACCTAATTCAGGCCTTGAGAAGTTTAAGGGGATTGATAAATTAAGACTGAAAAGCTTATATAAAATAATATTTAGAATGATTAAATGTTGCTTAAAATGCTGTCATTGAAGACCTTTTACTGTATTTTAAAGTTTTCTAAGTACAAAAGTATGTTCCTGTTTTAGCTTTGGCCATTTTCATGTTCTTATTATTCTTCCTTGAAATACTACAACATTCTCATTATTTCCCAGGGCCACATAATCCTTTTGCATTAATTCTATCTGAGTTAATGACTAAAAATAACCATAGAATTATTTTGTACTAAGATAGTATTGGCAGGAAGCATCATAAAATCATTCAAGGCTCCTAAACCTTGTGATATTTGGTGTTTGTGTATGAAGGGCTCTTCATTTATTGAGCCACTGAAAAAAGGGAGAAAGATGTGTTTTCATTTATTTTTAGCTGACATTTTATTTTGCCTTATTTTTACTAAATGCAAACTTTACACAGACTCCAAAACCTTTTTTGATATGTCACCAATTATAAATTACAAGTAACAGATTGAGACCAAAATAGCTTAAGTGTTACAGGAATGTACTAAATAGAGGTAGGTTTTGTTGTGTGTTTTTTTTTTCTTTTTAGGAAAAGCAAAGAAAGCTAAGACACCTGCCACTTAGCAGGTCCTAATCAGCAAAAATGTAGAGCTGCCTTTTTTTGAGCCTTAGAAATAATACCACAGACTGCCTTGGCTCAGTCTTTGTTGAAACTTCTTGTTTCACATCTGTCTGGAAATGTAGGTGGGGCTGGCCCTGTCCTAAGAACTTCCCAGGAAAGAATGGAAAATGAAAGCATATTGTTTTATTATTGGATCATGTAGTGAAATTAAGATGCACAAATAATAAATATGAGAGGACAGAAATGAATGTACAGAAAAGACCAGTCACATTTACTGGCAAAAGAGTTTTCACTTATTGATGAATGTAGCAGAAGGCCTAAGCACTCTTTATAGGAGTCCCAAGTATATTGGTTTTATTTAAATGTTCTAGTTAGTGGAAAGCACAAGGTCTGTGTTGCAGCCTTATATGTAAGTAGGGATCGAGGGGGAAGTTCAAACACTTTAAAAAAAAAGAATCTACCTTGCTCTCAAAGAAATAATCAGCATCCATTTCTATTAGTTTGACAATTTGTTTACAGAGCTGGATGAGCCCCTGAAGGATCATCTAATCAAGCCCTTCATTGTGCAGGTGAACAATCTGAGGTCCAACAGGGTGTAAAGTGATTTGCCAAAGGTCACCCTGCTGGTGAATGGTAGAACCAGGACTGTATTTCCAGTGGAGTCCTCTCTGTTCTGTGCTGCCGCCACCTCTCTTCCCTTCACTATTCCCATCTGCTTATGTGATGGTACTGTAGCCATTTAAAAAGTAAAAATCTTTTTCAGTCACTCAGTTTGTTGGCATAAAATGTGCCTATATCTATGTGGCAGATTCTTTTCCCCCTGACAAATTAAATAAGTAGTTTTCCTCTGGTCCAGGAGGGATTATGGCAGAGTAGCGCCCCTATTCTGGTTTCTAACTCTCACTTTTCCTCTTTAAAAGAGAGTATTTTATCTTATGGCAAAATAAGGGAGGACCAATGCCATAAGTATCCCCAGCACAGACCCTGGCTCTTGATAAGCAGACTTTATTAAATACATATTGATTGATCGATTATTTGTAAAATATTGTAAAGGTTTCTATTTCTTTGAGAGTACCAAATATTGCTGTGTCTTTAAGAAGTGTTAAACCCAAGTGATGTACTCTAATAGGCACTTGTTTTAAAAAAAATAAAAACTGAAATAATAGTGCAGCTAGATTGTATTTTTTCATTTCTTACATTGGCAATAGTGAGAGACAGTGAAGTGACTCAGTGGATAGAAAACTAGCTGTAGGGATGGGAGGTCCTGGGCTCAAAAGTAGGCTCAGATACTTCCTAGCTCTGTGACCCTGGGCAAATCATTCAACCTCCATTGCCTAGCCCTTACAGTGCTTCTGCTTTGGGATCAGTATTGATTCCAAGACAGAATGTAAGGGTTTTAAAAAATTGGCATTAGTGAAATGTGCTAATAATTTTACTTTGTGACTAATATATACAAGATAGGTCAGAAGCACAGTTTAGATTTGAATCTATTATACTTTTAGTATGTACTTTAATTGTTCTTACTGTTCCCTCCTTGTTTTTATTGTTTTATCATATAGTTAATTTCAGTTATCTAAATTAGTCATCATCAATATCATATTGACTAAAATCAGTAATAATCCATCACTGTTTTACACAGTTCACTTCTCTATCTTGAAAATAAACATTTTCTTTGTAATTAAAGGTAATAAAGAAAATGTTTTTGGCTAACAAACAACATATTCCTTCATCTTGCTGCATAACATTTGGGTTTTTACTCTGTTAGAGTTGGAAAGAGAGGGAGAAGAGAGGGGGAGAAAAAGAGGGAGCACGTGCATGTATATATATACATATATATGTCTACACAAATTTCCATTTTTCTCCTCTATGAAATAGGGAAATTAAACTTGATGAACTCGAGGTTCCCTTCTAGCTCTGAATATTTTAAACCTAGGAAAATGTGTAGCCCAAGAAAGGCTTCAGGGAATACACTGCATTTTTAATTATTGTTGGTTCTAAAACAGAAAGGCCAGAGGCCTATTTTCTTAGCCCTGGTTCAGCAATTAATGACTAATGTGGCCTTGGGCAAGTCCCTTAACTTAGGTGAGTCTGAATCCTCCTCACCCATAAAACTAGTTTGATTATCTATTAGCTGGTCCCTTTTCAACTCTACTTTTTTACAGTGTGCATAGTGGGGCTGGTGTGCCCTGGGTGGAATTAGCAAGCAAGTTCTTTCGATATGTGTAAGTTCATTAGATATGACCACTGGCATAAATTGTATTCATTTAATATTATGAAACAGGGCTATAACTGCACAAAAGGTTGTCATGGAAACAGGAAAAGTCTTTAGTCCAGTGAATCAAAAGGCTTGTCATTGTAGCATTTCTGCTGAATAGAGCTCATAAAATGATTCCCTAATAATATACTAATTTGTAAAAATGAGAATATGGCAGATTTTCCTCTTGCTTTCTCTGCTTTTCCCCCTTATTTGTATGATTTTAAAACAGGAAGAAAAAAGTAACACTAAATAGCCTCTTCCCCTCCACCATTTACTGATTTTTATGACCCAGGAAATAGCATGTTAATTAATTTTTTTAATTATTTCACTGTAAATTATTTAAAACATATTTCATCTTAAAGTTATTTTTATCATATTTTAAATTACAAGTACTTTACTTGAATAAAGCTAAATGTTTGTCATTAATTTAATCAGAGAATTCATATGTTAGGTAAAAGTTGACATAAGGTTTTTTCAAGATTAAATAGTTAATTTTTAATCTTTGTAATTTATATACAATGATTTTGAACATAAATGGAAAAGCTAGAGTTCATGCATTCCTAATATATGCTTATTTAATTTTTCTTTTGCTACCAGTTGTTTGTAATTATTCATTCATAAGTTTTCCAAACTATGCATTACATTGGAAGATTAAAAATAACATAAAAGAGAAGTAGTTAGAATGGTGCCTGTTATTTTGGTTTCAGCTAAAGACCTGTCCAGAGTCTTCATTATAAATCTATATTCTAAGGAGGTTACTCAGCCATTAAAATTCCATCTAAGCTGAAAAATAAAACATCAGCTTTAATGTAGATAGAATTTTAAGGAACACTGTGAAATTATTCCTCATTGCCCTTACCTACTATATAATTATCTTAGATTAAAACTGGAGGTCTTAACTGGATATCTATTTCATCTTCTATTTCTTGCACAAATAAGTTAATGTTTTTTCTCAATGTGCAAGAAAACAAATACTTTCAGAAAGAAAAATTTCCTCTCAAATATTTGAGGATTTGGAGCCTAGAATATCAAAAATTTTATGATCTACATCTCCTATTTATGTTTGCATATACAGTGTGATAAAAGTATATATTTATAATTGTTTAAATTACAGGTATTCTTTTAAAATAAAAAGATTTGTCATGTTGGTATTTTGTAATCATGCCCTCATAATCAGTGATTTAGCTGCTTTTATCTAGGCTATTATTGTGTAATGGAAACAGCCAGTTCCATTTTTAGTTGGTACATTGGCTAATGATTTTAATATACTGTTCCTAGATATTTTAATACTTCTTTAATATTATGTAAACCCCACGATGAAGAAAACCATTTTCTGAAATATAATCTCAATGCATAGTTTTACTTCAAAGCTAACTTGTTACATCTTTAAAACTGATTTTTATTTCCTTGTTTTAATGCTATATTTTGAAAGGGAAAAAAATCCAAGCTATATAATATAGAAATTATTGTGTAAAGGCCCAGGTCAAACCATATTTTCCCCACTGACAGCCATCTCTCCAGGGTTGTTTGGCAATGTTTGCTATTATCAATTGGAATACGATGGCCAACCAGAAGTCACAGAACCATGGAAAGAAATGGTTTGTTCATTACTTTGAAACAAGCCCTAGTGGAGAGAGGGACACAGGCTACCATCTTCTGACAGTGTCTGGCTCCTACCCAATCTCAACTCTAGAGTAATCTCTTCCCGAGAAATTAGTTGGCAATCATCTTCTGTGTTGTCTCTTTAATGGAACAATTACTCATCTATCATAATGCCTTTTTGCTGATTTGGCATAAAATTCCTAATTTTAAGCATATTTTTAATCCAACTATGCTGGTTTACCTAATTTTTGTTGTTTCTAAATTTTATCTTTTTGAAAAGAGTTGACCACTAAAAAGTTATTTGTTCCAATTCAGCATACAAAATTTATTTTAGGTCAGCTAGAAAAAAATGAACCCTGTCTTCAGAAGGCCAAACAAAAGGAGTGAATGCAAAAACTCATTCGGGGAACTGAATGTACTATTAAAAATTACTCCATTTGAGAAATTAGAATGTGATTAATTAATCCCAGCTTTTGTTCTACTTTAATAAGAATTTTACATCTTTGCAGAAGAGAGACCCTTCCAGTAGGGAGAAAGTAACAGCTCTAGCAGTCAGTATTTGTAGTATTCCTTCACTTGCCTTCCTGGTTGAAATTAGAATACAGTGTCTGTGATATTCATTTTTATTATTCCAAAATATATTTTTTAAGAAAGTGTTATTTTTCAACAGATCCATAAACTAGGTATTGGTAATAGGTAAATTTAAAATACCACTGTTAGTTACACTGTGATGTCATTTTAATAATTATCCATTTCTAGTCTTTGTCAGAGCTGCACTGGAAGCATACTGCAATGTTTTAAAAGTGTTTTTAACTTACATATAAATGTTTTTTTTCTAATTTGTGTGTCTTTAAAATCGATTAAATAGTAGTTTAAAAATATCTGAATGTGTTTACTAATTTCTAGGACTTCTCATTGAACAACCAGAAGGTAAAATCTTTCAGGAAATTTTTCTGTACCCCTTACTACTAGACCTAACAATTTACCTGAGGATATCATAAAGATAAATCATCTCTTTGCTGGATAATCGTCTGATGCTTGAACTCATGTATTCATAAATATAATTGTATATATTTGTTTTAATAAAATAGAACTGTTGGAAATGAACATTTTTAAAGAATTCAAAGTTAACAAAATTAGGTCAATGTATTTTTATTAATGCTTGCTCAAAATACTACAGTGATTACTGAATGCTTTCCTTTAGTGAAGGAAATATTTCACTAGTCATATTCTAACATGTGAACAGTGGCAGATTCTTCAGTAGCACTATCATACCTCTCACTGCAACTCATATATCAGAAAGCATATACTATTCAGGAGACTATGTGATACAATCTAAAGAATAGTTTGGAGAGTCAGAGAATCTTGGTTAAAATCCTGCCTCTGGTGCTTTCTATCTTTATACCCTTGGGCAAGTTATATAAGTTTCCTGTGCCTTGGTTTCTCCATCTATAAAATGGACTAGATGGCCTTTGAAGTCCACTCTAACTCTACATGTACGGCAATAAGTTTTGGCAATACAAGATCACAGTTCCCTTTTAGGCTTTTTTGTTTCATTTAAATACAGAGAATGGAGAAATTCAAGCAGGACATAATCTCTGCCCTCCGATCCAACCAAAAAATAATAGTAGTCACTAGTTGAAAAGGTTATACCTGAGACAACTGGAAAACAAATTGGACCTTGAACTTCAGCTTGCTAAACCCTGGAGATATGCATATTACATGATTATAAATAACACTGTGGAAGTGTTACTAGGCACTGTGTGTGTCAGAAAACAACTGTAGTTCAATTTTCCCACATTTTTGTCAAAAATGCCATATGTTGGCTTTTTGAGCAAACCCCTCTATCTGCACATGTAATCCTATTCCGATCCATCTCCTCCAATGTATTGACTACTCCCTCTTTTATCTTCCACATTACTTATGTTCAATCTCTTTCTGATTATTGGCTGCTACCCTGCTTACTACAAACCTTCTCATGTCTGCTTGATTTTTCCATCATCCTTATGATCCCATTATGAGGCTCCCTGAACCCGCAAGAAGCCTCAAGGTAGGAAGATAGAAAAAGGATAGAGGTTTGGATACCCCGAGGGGCGTGGTGAAGCCAAGTTATAGATATGAGGTGACAGAAATGAGTCATAAACCAGGCCTTATTGATTATAATGGGGCCACAGCATAACCCCAATCTTAGGATGTCTCAGAGGCATGATCCATCCTGAGATCCACAATTAATACCACACAGGTCGGAGACATGATAGAGAAAAGAGAGTGCCTGGCCAAAAGCCAGGTCCCAGGTAGGAGAGGAAGATAAGGAAAGGAATTAAAGATGGAGCTTTGCCGGAGGCCAAGCTCCAGCAAGGACAGACATCAGTGAGAGCTGAGATCCAAGAGAGGAAGAGAGGGCGGAGCTTGCTGTGGCCCTGTATTTAATCTCTTTGATATGCAAATGTACACAATACATAGGGATGATTATCATCGGTTAATGACAAGGTATAGGTGTGGTTTCTCTTAGCCAGGTGAACACAAAGAAACCTGTTTTCCCGCCTAACCTGGGGGAAGCTGGGGTCAAGGGTCAGAGGCTTTCCCAGCCATGCGCAAGACTGAGCATGCTCTCTTCTAAGACAATCTTTACATTCTGTTTCCCTTGTCCCTGGATAGGTGTGGACTGCTACACATTATTTCCTACTTTTTGTGGCTCAAGTCCTTGAGCAAGACATTTACAATATGTGCCTCTACTTCTCTCTCCCTCTTCTTAATGATTCAGTAAGGTTTCTGACCTCATCATTCAACCAAAAACTACTCTGTCCAAAGTAACTAATGGCCTCTTCATTGCCAAATCCAATGACCTCTTCTCAGTTTCATCTTTCCCAACATTTAACACTTGATCATCTTCACCTTCATATTCTTTTTTCTCAGAGTTTTCAGGATTCTCCTCCATCTTAGTCCTCCTCCTATCCATATGACACCCTCCTTGGTTTTCTTTCTAATCTTTATCCAGGTCATTCAAACTTTAGGTGTTTTGCAAGGTTCTCTTCTGGGTCCTCTTCTTTTTTTATATATCTTTCAATTGGTGATCTCATTAGTTCCCATGTATTCAATTATCTCTATGTTGATAATTCTCAAATTTCTAAAGCAGATCTAACTTTTCTGCTGATCTGCATTCTTACGTCTCCAGCTGCCTATCAAACGTCTTGAATGCCCATTTCAGCAAGTCCAAAACTGAACCCATTATCTTTTCTCCCAAACACTGTTTCTTTCCAAACTTCCCTGTTACTTTTGAGGGTTCCACCATCCTATCCTCTTAGTCCCTCAGCCTAGGTGTCATCCTCAACTTCTCATTATTGCTCATCACCCCCTCTTCCCATGTTCAATTTTTACCCAGGCTTATTCAATTTCTCATTTATAACAGCCCTTAAATATGCCCTCTTCTCTTCTGTGATAATGACATCACCCTAGTATGGTCCCTCATGTTTTCATACCTGGATGATTGGAATAGCTTGCTGGTTCACCTTGCCATAAGTTTCTCCCTACTTGAGTCTATAATTCAGCTGTCAAAGCTCAGGTCTGACCATGTTACCCTGCTACTTAATAAATTCTAGTGGCTGCCTATCCTGCCCAGTATCAAATACAAAGGCCTGTTCGGAGTTCAGGGCCCTTTATAGGTGATCTCCACCCTCCTAACACCCTCACACACACTCTTCTATCCAGTGACTCTGACCTTTTTGTTGTTTCTCAACTAAGACACTCCACCTCTTGGCTCCAAGTGTTTTCTTTAGCAATCCCCCATGCCTAGAATATTCTTCTTCCTCATCTCTGCCTCCTGAATTCCCTGGATTTCTCCAAGTCCAAGCTAAAATTCCACCTTCTACAGGAAACCTTTCTCAATCTCTCTTATTTCTAGTGCTTTCACTGTGTTGATGATTTCTTCACTAGCCTGTCATATATCTTGTTGGCATATATTTGTTTGAACACTGTCTCTCCCATTAGATTGTGAACTCCTTGAGAGCAGAGACTTTCTTTTACTTTTCTTTCTATCCCCATTTTTAGTACAGTACCTGGCCTATACTTGGTGCTTAATAAACGTTTATCGATTGTTTGACTCAGTCACTGGTGTAAGCTCTTGTCCAATTGAGATTGCAGCACTTTGATTCCAATATAAAATTAGACATGATGCCAGAGCTAATTAGTGTTGAGAATTGGGACTAGAACTGACTTATGTGAACCCTCAAACACAAGGTAAGGATCAGTGGCATTTGGCAGACAAGACTCTCTGTGCCTCTTTCTGTTCTCACACAATAAGTGAGCCTTTTTTTTTTTGTAGTCTGGATAGAACATTAGTCGGTGCAAGGTGAGGATATTATCTAGTTGGAGGAATAATGAATGACTCCTTTCCATGTGATTGCTTTTATCCTCAAATACTGAATGCTAAATCAGCCTTGGGTTTGCTTGGGCAATTGTCAACATGGTACACTTGACTTAAGGCATGCCTGTTTTTCTGACTTTGTTTTTCCCTATTCCTATCTAGTTAAATTCCTGCAATAGCCATTGCCCTTGAGGTACTTATCTATATAGAGCAATCTAGTCTTCATAAGAGTTGTAGCAGGACCTGAACGACTACCACTGCTCTGCTTTGTGCAAATGATACGAAAAAAGATTTTGTCCTGCATTTCTATAGATGGGTATTATAATGTGACATTTATTTAGGAGTTTGTGACGAGAAGCATATTTTGGAAAATAAATCATATTCTTTTTTTTTTCTAACAACAATAATCAGTTTCCCTGATCTTAGCTTAATTTATGTCTAAGAAGGACAAACTCAATCAAAACACATTTATTATATACCTACTACAAAACACAAAAATCCAGTCCCTTTCCTCAGGGAGCTAACAATCTAATGGGGCAAGACAACACAAAAAAGAAGCTGCAAAGGGGAGAGGAGCATCTGGGAGAGATGTGATGGACCAGAGGAGTGCAATTGGGTAGGAAGTGAAGATGTAGATGGCCTGGGAGCCATTAGATGGAGATCCTAGGAGGAGCTGTCCAACCTCTCCAATCAGAGAGAGAAGCCCCGGGGCTAAGAGGGTGTTGAAACAAGTGGTGTGAGTTCCAGGGTTGAAGAGATCTTGCTGGATAGAGTTGTCTTCAGCTTAATGATGTACAGATGACTCCAGCTGAGAGGGAAATAAAGAAATAGCTGGCCTGGGTAAGTTACTTAGTTAGAGTCCCTTCCTATACTATGATGCTATAAATGTTGTATAAAATTTGATTATCTATTTTGAAGTGTGTGCTACTCTTTATATGTAAAACTTGGTATTGACGAGCATTGCATGGACAGATGGGAATAGGGGAATCCAGTCTCAGGGTACAGACCCTTCTTAGGCTTTTATATTTTGCTATTAGGTTTGAAAATGAATAATAATATTTAAGGAATTCAGGTTTGTATTACAGATCACCCTCTCGGGGCTTTATTTCTCTCATCTATAGCTTTGGACCAGCTTAAAAAAGTTGCAACCAGCTTCTTTGGGTTGTGAAGTGCTGGAGGTGGGTGTGGGTGTGGGTGGATTCCATTGCTCAGCTGCCATGTTCTAGCTTCCAGCCATCTTCTATACATGTTCCCACTAATTATAAATAGAACATTAGATAAATAAGAAAAGAAAACTTGCTTTAAGATCCCAGCCTCAACACTAAGTAACTATGGCCTCTAGATAAGCCATAAATCATGGTCTACTCTCTTTTATCTCCATTACATTCAGCTATTCCTTCAGTTTGCCATCAATCACAAGTATTTGTTTCAATGTTAATGAACTCTTAAATTCCTTAATCTGATCATAATTTTTGATCACTTTAGCTTTCCCTTGATTTATAGCCTCCAATCCTTTTCTTTATTCTCACTGTGACTTTTCACCAATCCTTCCATCCTTCAGTTATTTACCAGACCAATACTGTCTACATTCTTCCCTTCTCTGTATCAGCCATGCAATTCTACACTCTGTCCTGCAATTAAATTGCCAATTGTGCCCCCTTTTATCTTCCTTCCTTTGAGATCTCAAAAAGTTATCCATCCAAAAAGTTAGTACCTTCAGAATGGTGACAGTTTCAGCACAGATCTCTTCGCTGTGTACTGATTCTAGTCTAGCTGTCTTGACTTCAACTTCTTAAATTCTATTTTCTCCTTCCTTACACTGAAAAATCATGTACTTCACAATCAGTCTTAAATTCCAAATATGTTAATTCCACTATCAGTAATGATGACTGTAAGTTGGAAACAAACCAGGTATTAGAGGGCAGATGGAAATTCCCACCAACTTTCAGTAGTTTTGAGTGCTGCACCTCCAAATAGCTTGGGGTAACAGGATTCCCAGGATCTTTTGGACCTAATCTCAGTATGCCAGTTAAGAAAAAGGTACCAAATAATTACACAGTTTTTGCTCTATAGAAAGACATTTAATAGGAATCATCAGAATATAAATCATAGAGAAATTCTTAGTTCACTAATCTAGTTATAACCTAGTTATACCAACCTAGTATAAATGAACTACCAAGCATTTTGGGGAGACCTACTCAACAAGTGTAAATCCTTTCCTAAAACCTAAATAATAATCCTGGAAATATCAATACATAATTATTTCTATAAAGTGAGAGGGCACTGGTTATGATTACCTCTTAGAAGGCTTTTTAGACATATCTGGACTTCAACCACATAGATTTTCCAGCAGAGAAAAAAGAAAAGGAGGAGAAAAAGACTTAAAAGTCAGGTCTGTGCTACTTATTAGCCTATGTCAAAATCAGAGCAGCAAGCAGGACTGAGAGGCATGGAGCTCCCATGTTTTTTTTGACTACCAAAAAGAGAGAGATGGAAAAAGCAAGAGCTGAGCACCTAAGTTCCTGTTCCCTTGGTGGTAGGCAATAGGGGAATATAAGAGTTCTTGCTTCTTTAGTGGCAAGCGGAAGAAGAAATAAAGTCAAGGGTCCAAACCTCAAATCCTTTGCTTCCTATCTATATTCATACTATGTCATTTGCTCCTATTTATCAGCTCTACTCTAGAGAATGAGACAATGACTTTTTAAACTAAAAGATCTACCAGGAAGAAGTCAATTTGGAAGGAAGGGGCTGAGTTCCATTAAGTGACTTCCCTCCTCAATTTCCTTATTTATGGATCAAGAAAGCACTGTTCTATATCTGTAATAGGGAGCCATGCCCTCAATCTGTGACCTATTGGGAATTATTTTTGCAGGGTGGTACTAGATATAGCAAGGGCAGGTCTTCCTCATCTCTATTAAAAGCCACAAAATTTCAACAATTAACTGAGATTTCAGGGAATAGTAAAGCTAGAGACATAATTAAAGGCCATCAGCTAGTTAATGACTATATCTTTGAGAAAAGTGGGGACCTGGGAACAATAAAAAAGGCCAAGAAAGTGGTTTTGAAAACCAAGATCTAAGACTTTAAGGCAGATAGTGCCTTTCTACCAATGGTAGCAAGTTAGGCAGTGGAATTAAATGTACCAGTAGATATTTGAAGCATCAAAATAATCCAGAAAAAATCATGTGATATTAGCATAAGAAAACAGTTTAGGTGACTCAAACTTGTGTTTTCTATCATCTGATCTTTGGAATAAATCAGGGGAAAAAATTACTAACAGTGAGTTTTGGGGGAGATTTTATATCAGAGATCATGAGTTTCTCACCATTTTCCTACAAAAAATTAGAGTCACTAATCATAAGGTAAATATTTGTTTTCTACATATGAATGCTAGTTACTAATAGTGTGACTCAGTATGTGTTGCCACCTGATTCATATTCTAAGATACTGACTTTATGGAAATGATTCTCTATATTTAATGCTATCACTTAATGTATTTGTATCTTGTATTTTCTGCTAACTGGACTGTCACTCCTTTTATTATTTTCTGAATGACTTCTATTCCATATAACCATTCTTCCATCAATTAACAATAATAATAACAACAACTGTTAAGGCTAAAATTTAGGATTGAGACTGAATATATTTTAGTTGGTCACCAGGGATTTAAATTCTAAATCCCAATGAAATACTCAAGTCAGAAAGGAACTTTATGGTGGTTTATTTACAATAGAGAGAAGATATTAAGGAAGAAAGAAAGAGAGAAAGGGAGAGAGATAATAGGCTGGAGTTCAGAGGCCCCAGCCCAGGGAGGGGAGGGGAGGAAGGCAGAGGATTAAATCTAGCTGGGCTTCCAGCCATGAGGCCTCTTCCAAGATGAGGGGCCTCCTCAAAGGCTGGTGCTTCCAGAAAAGCCAAGGAGAGGGAAATAAGCCTTGAACTCACAACATGACAGTCTAAGGGAAGCAGTCTTAGATCTCATGCTGGATCTCTTTCACAGTCAAGTTCTACTGCCAACCCCTCTCACAGGAAGTGACATGAAATATAAAGGGGTTCTTTATGTCACTTCCTGTGTCTTACATGTACCAATGGTGGCTTAAACTTGGCTTTGGACAGCCCAGGGGATTAGTCAATTGTTTCTGATTTGTCACTTGCTAGTACACTTAATCCTTAAGTGGGGGTGTATATATTCCTGGTACCTAAATTCTATTTTTTTTTTTTGCTAAATTACTAAAATTCTAAAGACTAAGCAGGGTGGAGAAAATCTAAAATTCACAATCCCCCCCTGATGATGATTGGGGGACTAGTCTCCCCAATTGATCACTTAACATAATCATCTTATATCTCTAAATCTTCTAATTACAGGTACATACAGAATTTTACCTTCTAAGAGGAAACTACAATAGTTAGAGATAATATGGAAATAGAAGAGAGAGACAGCAAAAACAATAATATCTAGCATATATAATTATATATATAAATATATATATATAAATATATATATATATATATATATATAAATATATATATATATAGTCTACTATGTGCAGGCATTGCACCAAGCACTTTTTACAAATGTAATCTCATTTGATCTTCACTACAAACCTGTAAGGTAGGTGTTATTACCCTCATTTACAGTTAAGGAAATTGAGATAAGCAGAGGTTAAATAACTTGCCTGAGGTGACATATGTGATAAAGGATGGAAAGGTTTGCAATTTGCAAAATTGCAAGAACTGAAAAGTGCAAACCTAGGTATGATTGACAGTGGCATGTGACCAAGGGTCACATGGGAGCCTGCACTGGAGAATATGGGAAGACTCCATCTTGCCCCAACGGACTTTTCTTCTGGTCTCCTAAGGAAGTCAAGAGGAAGGTCTGAAGAGGGATCTGAAGAGGATTTTTCCTGTGTTGAACTGAGGAAGGATTCCTGTATCAAGCTGCTGGCAGCATTCAGTCTCACTTGGACATCAGGACTTGCTTGGACATCTAACAATAGATCCTGGCTCTAACTGTCTTTTTTGGACCCTTGCTGAGTAAGATTTGGGAACTTGGTTAAGTTTTAGTTTATTAACCTATTTAGCATAGTTAGTTAGTTTTTTTAAATAAGAATAAGCATAAGTAAATCCCTAAGCCGTTATTCCTTTCCCTTCCAAAACAATAAAGTATATTTTATATGTTTTTTCCTCTTGTGTTTCCCTTATCCAAAATCCTATCCTAACAATACCTAATAAATGTTCAAGGGAGTATTTGAACTCAAATCTTCCTCATTCTAGGCCCAGCATTCTATGCCATTCCACTTCTGCACCACTCAACTGACCAGAAGTACCCAATACCACTGCCAAATCACCTTCTCTCAACAGATGGTCTTGCCCTCTTTACTGAAAAATTTGAGTCATTTACTTCATTTCCACTCCTTCTTATTTCAAAACTCTTTTACCCTTTTTTAATCTTCCAAATCTTTACTCCAGACCATGGAATCAGTTGGCCTTCTCTGTGCTGTGGTTAACTAATATATTTATGATCTCAGTCCCACCTTCTGTTATATTCCCTGTGCTGTTGCCCTTTTGATCATTCCTTGTTTTTCATCTTAAATTTCTCATTTTCTACTGGTTCGTCACTGGTGCTTATAAATATGTCCAAAAATTCACCATCTTTTTTAAGAAATCCAACAGGAAGCAGCCTTCCATTTGATTTTGCCTTTCTTCCCTTCTGTCATCCTTATTTACTCTGGCTTTCATTGTCAAACTTCTTGAAAAGAGTAGTCTCCACTCTGTTTCTATTTCCTCACTACCTAACTGCCTTGTAACCTCTTCTAATCTGACTTTTGACCCTACCACTCTATTGGAATTGTTCTCTCAAAGGTTCCCAATGGTACTTTGACTGCTAAATGTTTTTTGTTTTTTGTTTTGCTTTTTCTTAATCTTTAACTTCTTTGAACTCTGCAAGTTAGTCTAATGTGGGTCACCCTTTATGACTGGGTATTTATCCTTTGTTGACTTCCATGATATTATTTGCTTTTAGTTCTCTTCCTACCTCCCTCACTGCTCCTTAAACTTTGTTGGATTCATCTTCCTAAGCATGATTGCCCTTAAGGCTCTGATCTGTGGGCTCTCTCTCCTGAATTCCAGTCATACATCTTTGGCACATATCTCTTAACCCTTCCTTTGACATCTCAAATTCCACATATGGATATGGTAATTAGTAGTAGTAGTAGTAATAGTAATGGTAGCAGTAATTGTAGCTTTCCCTGACCACCCTAATTATCTTTCTACGTGTATCACTTTCCTAACCCAACTTTCATCCCAAATTCACTTCACTTCTAAACTGCCCTTTTTCCATGTAAGTTACCACTATTTTTCTATTCCCAGTCACAACCTCATTGATTCCTTTGATTGCTCTCTTCAAAATTATCATTGACTTCTTAATTGTCAAATCCTATGATCTTTATCCAATCCTTATTCTTCTTCTCAGTAATGTTTGCTACTTTTAGCCACAGTCTTCTCCTGGATATTTACTATCCCCTCTATGTTCTTGTGAAACTGTTCTTGTTTGGTTCTCCTCTGACCTGCCTGACCACTCCTTAATCTCCCTTGCTGATCCCTGATCATTCATTATCCTTATCCTACCCCTAACCCTAATGGTAGGTATTATAAGGTCTGTCACTGTCCTCTCTGTATACTTTCATAATTTGTCAGTTTATCAATTCCATGGATTTAATTTTCATAATATCTATGCAGATGACTCATATATCTCTATATACCTAAAATCTTTCTGAGGAACACTAATATGAGACAGACCAGTAGAGACTGTATCTGTCTGTCACCAGGGGAGATGATATGTGCTAAAATGATATGTCATACCCAGCTAAGACTAGAACCAATAAGAACAACATGATGACATTACTAGACCTAGTGATCCTACACCATTACAGTTGTATTCTCCTCCACATATATTCTTAGGTACCTTAAGTATGATCACTGTGTGCTCACTTTCCTCACTCATAGTATATATGTGAAAGAGTATGCCCATGTTTATGGGATGACTATTTATATATAAATCTTTTTTTACCATACTTACTCATCAAATACCTTTTCTTTGAAATCATTTTGGTCCCTGACTAAATTGAAAAAAAAATCCACAGATCTATGAGGGCTTTTTGATGGATGAGGATACACTTTGAACCTGGGGTAAGTGTTTTTCTAGGGTGTAAAGGAGATGACCCAGAAACTGTATCTAAATTGAGAATGAAATTACTTTGGGCTACCAGCAAAGCAGGATAAGCCTCATACTTAGCTTGGCCCAAGTGCCTGCACACCTAAAGAATGGAGGTTTCCAGGTCCATATAGTCTAGGAAACATGTAGATGAAGTTATACAAATAACTGAAAGCTTCATATATCATTTTATTGTAGTTGTAGATGAAATAAATTCGATTCCAAACTTTCAGGTACCTCCTTGAGAATTTTTAAAAAATCAAATTTAAACCCCCATAATGTATTTAATTAAACCAAGTTCCTTCCCTATGGCTATATGACATTTCTTATTATCTTTATTTCAATTTCAATTGAACCTAATCAGAGACCATTTTACATTGTTTTGTGCCAGAATTTTTCTGTGTAATAGAGTAAAGAAAAAAGCAAATAAAGAGAAAATAATGCAATAAAACTAGATTACTAAAAAATCTCCTTGCTCTAAGTCAAAAGGGTTAGAGCCTGCCTTCCCTATTGTAAAAAAAAGACTTGAATTCAGGACTCCAATCCCCAGAATCCTTTGCTCCACTTCCCCAGAGTGCTTTGTAATCACACTGAATTCTCGCCTGGGCGAGAGCACAAATGATTATATAAAGGAGTTCTCCGCCTACTGAAGGGTCTTTTGGACTTCCGTTTTGGAGCAGATGTGCCTCTTCCATGATGTGAGATTATCTTGTCTAGGCCTCTCTGGCCTAGGCACGTGTTGCTTATCCTGTATTTTCATTAATCCTTAATCTTTAATAAACCTCATAAAATATAATACTCCTTACAGAGAGAAACTAATCTCTACCTGCCTCAGTATCCCCAAAATTTTAACTGTTACACTATCAAAGGGAAAACAATTGGCAGCTATTCATATCAGGAATAAAATAATCTCAATGCCCATAAAATTTAAGGCCCTCTCAAACATCAAGACAGTATGGAGGTGATACTATACTCTTGTAAGCTATGACAATTAAGAGCAATTTTTTTCAGGTCTCACCAAGACTTTGAAAATGGACATGGCAACAGATTCTGTGTCCATTATCTTTAACTAAATATAACAGAGTCCAAGGTTTGGTTGGAATTTGTAGTCTCAGAGAGAACATTAACCTCTTAAAATGGAATGGTTCTTGTCTGTATTATGATCAGTTTTGATAAGATTTTTTTTTCCATGCAAGAGGAGATTAGTGAGATAAGGGGAGCTGAATTAAAGCAAGAAAGAGAACCACGGTATTGCTATGGCAACTGGATCCTGCAGAATATCATGTATTGTGTGTGTCAGGGTTGAGGGCTAAGCATGGTAATCTAGCCTCAGAACAGTCTCTGCTTTATGTAACAAAGAACTGAGAAAGAGCCTTCTGAGTAGCCATTCCTTGTAGAACTAAGGAAAAGCTACAAAGGGTTTTAAATGACCTGTAACTAATTATTTTCATGCTTGTGTGTGCTAATATGTGTATTTTATGTGTGTTCTTCCAATAACGTTAAACTGATTCCCTATTCTACTTCTGCATAAAAATCCATGGCTGGTCATGAATGTTATGGGCTATTTTGACTGTTATGTGCAAAGAGAAATGGAAGACACTAGTTGCTAGCTTAAATTCACAGAAGGTTAACAGGACAACTGTTAGTCTGTTGTCTTATGGACTCAAGAATTATGGTTACTTCTATAGAATTGCCTTGGGTACTGAGAGGTTAAGTGACTTGCCCTTAGTTAGGAAGGAACTGTATGCCAGTGAGGGCTCGAACTTGGGTCTTCCAATGTTAGGTTCATAAGAGCTATGTCAGGAATACAAGCTCTGTCAGGAACTATCAAGCCAGGAAGGCTTTGAGCGTGGGCCAAATGATAAGTTGTATGTTGGCTGAAGGCCCATCTAGCTAAGCTCAGGGTGTTAATAGATTGTCTGCATGGTAATGATATTTTGCTATAGAAATGATGAAAGACAATCTGCCAAGCCAAGGAAAGGTTCCAATCTGTATTGGTTGAGGGAGCATTTTCTACAATGAAACCAAGGATGCCTAGAGAAAGGAAATAGGGAGTAAGCCTATTCTAGGTAAGGTACTTTGCTAGGTGCTTGGGATATAGAAATAATAATAACACCCTAAACTCAGTATACTAATAATAACTGAAGATATATATCACTTGAAGTTTTGCAAAGTACTTTGTATTCATTATCTCCCCTGAGTATTACAACACCCTTATTGGGCAGCTACCACAGGTATCATTTGCCTTACTTTATAGGTGTGGAAACTGGGGTTCAGAGAGGTTATGCACATATATATGCATATATGCACATATATACATATCTCCATCCTCCCCCAACAGTTGCACTGTTGGTAATTGTTAGAGGAAGGAATTCAATGCTAAGTCTCTCAACTCCAAGTCCAGATCTTTTCTCACCACTGCTTATTGCCCTTCTGTGGCTATGTTAGGTTGGTCTTTAGACTGATGGTGCTGTTTTGCCCATATTAGTAGTTCTAATAGTTGGATAAGACCTCTTGGAGTCCTTTTTTTTTTTCCCTCAGGAAGTGTTTAAGCTAGAGGCATGTAAGGTCTTTTTCTATTCTAAGAATCCATTATTACAGAATTTTACTTCTCCTTTGGCCCCTTAGTATTGTACTACTTGATATTGTTTCTCCCTCTTCCTTTCTCTCCCTTTTTGTGTCTGTCTCTGTCTCTTTGGCTTCCCCCTACTGGACTGTGAACTCCTGGAGGGCAAGGAATTATAGTTCTTTGTATCTCTAATACTCAGCCAGCTTAATAAATCTTTGATTATGGAAAAAGGCCTTGAGCCACCAAAGTTGCTTTCATAGAGGTCCTAAACTTCACCTATAGAGAGTATAAGGTTTGGGGTGTTCTTACAAGCAACCACACTAATAGATGAGATAGGTTATCATCCTAGCATTATAAGAGAAGATGCAAAAAAAGGAGACAGGAGTAATCACCACAGCAACAAAATATTAACAATGAATTTTGAGTCATGAAGAAAAGATTAAATTACATTTTGCTTAAGGAAATATAGCCTCACCTGAACAACAATAATTGATTTGTCTCCCTGCATTTAGTTTTTCCAAGCCATCTTCCACATAGGTGTCAAAATAATATTTCTACAATGTAGCTCTTCTCACGTCACTATCCAGCTCACTGAAAGTCTCAGAATCACAACATTTCTGAGTTGGAAGGGCTTTCAGTGGTCATTTCTTACAATTTATTCTCCCCAAAGAACCCTTGCTATCTCTGTCACATCCAGTAACAATAGAAACATTCTCTGCTTGTAAACTCCAATGAAGAGGAGCCCACTCTCTCCAGGGGAATAGCCTTCTTTTGACTAGCTCTAATTGCGCGAGGCTCTCTTCCCCTTCACATCAAACTCAAATTACCCCTATACAGCTTCCACTCATTGCTACTACTTTTGCTTCTCTGTGCCAATCTGAATATATTTATTTCCTTGAATTCCAAAGAATTTTAGGTTACCTACTCCAAAATACATGTGATCAGCAGTCTCCTTTACAGCAAAACTAACAAGATCTCCCCCAATGTCTACATAAAGAATGAAGACTGCCCCCAGGCAGCCTATTCCACTTTTGAGCATCATCTACTTCATAATTTTATAGAGGAGAATCAAATGATTACATGTCACAAGAATTAGGTCTTCAATTTCTGCTCTCTGCCTTCAAATCCACTTCCCATTACCCCTGGGAAGAACTGGTATTCGGTGACTTGTATATTCTTGCTTCCTCTCTCTCTCCTCTCCCCTCCACTCCTTCACCTTCACCCTCTCCTACCATATGTCTTTCTTTTTTATTTTTTTCTTGTTTCATCTCTCTCATTCCTCCTCTTTTCCTTCTCCTCAGTCCCCTCCCAACTTCTCTTCCCCACGTGACACTCCTCCATTCCCCCGCCCGGGGGCCACGTGATCTGTCAGTTCGGGAGAGAAGGAGGAAAATGGCTGCTCAGGTTGAGCGGTAGAAGGTCGCTGGAGCCGGCGCTGCCGTCCCCTGCTTTTCTGTTCTGACAGCGCAAGCCATAAAGGTGGCTCCTCGGCTGGGGCCCGAAAGAAGCCCCAGCCGGGTTTCCAGACGGTGAGTGGTAGACAGTGGGGACGAAGACTGGGATGGTCGCCGTGGAGGGAGGCGGCACTGGCTGTAGGGGCTGCTTTGTGGGGAACTAACTGGGAGGTGGAGGTGATGAGCAGGTTAGCCCCCCTGCGGCGAGACCGGGGGCGGGGGAGGGGGGAGAGTCCAAGTAAATGAACCTAGTGTGCGGGATGTGTGTGTGTGTGTGTGAGTGCTTGTGGGTATATTTACAGAAGAGGGAGCTAGCGGGCGTGGGTGTGTTCCTGGAGGTAGCAGCTAGTGGGCCATATGTGTGTGTTCATAGGAAGGAGCTAGTAGGTGTGTGCGTGTGTTCATAGGAACGAGCTAGCGGCGTATGTGTGTATGTTCACAGAAGGGTGTGTGTGTGCTAGGTGTGAGTTCCCGGTGGAGGGAGCTAGCGGGGCGTATGTGTGTGCGCGCGCGCGCGCGCGCGCGCAGTGGAAGGAGTAGCAGGGCGTGTGCATATATATATATATATATATATATATATATATATATATATATATATATATATATGTTCACCGAGGAGGGAGCTAGTGTGGGGTGTGTGTTAAGTGTGAGTTCACGGAGGGAGTTGGTGGGTTGTGTGTGTGTGCGTGTGTTTTTTATAGAGACAGGAGCTAGTGGGTGTGTGTTTGTAGCGTTCCATTTTCCTCATCTGTGAAACCAGGAAATTGAACCAAATGAGTCCAAAGTCTTTTTCCAGCTGAATAATATTAAACTATGAAAATGTGTGTGAGAGAATATACGCCGATATAAGATGTTTATATATGTGTATGTCTCCCAAACACAAGTTTTATATACTCTTACCTGCCTGGGTTGCCAGGAGGTTCTTTACCTCTCCTCTGCTGAGAAACAAAAGCGGGCTGTGGGCATCTGGGTGGAGCCGAGGCAGCTCTGATTTTTTTGTTTTGTTTTGTTTTGTTTTGTTTCAGACTCTGCTGTGTGGAGGGCTGGCTGGAGGGGCGAGGGCTTTGGAAATTGGGGGAAGGTTGAGATCCTTTTTAGAGTTTAACCTTAGCGAACTGATAAATTTGTTTCTGAAACCTTTTCCTTTTTTGTTTTGAATTCCGGATCCGACCTCTGCCATTTATTATTCTAGGTGACTTTGAACAAGTTAGTTAATTTATCACTGCCTTAGTTTCCTCAACTGTAAAATGAGGGGATTGGACTTGGTTGGCTTATAAGGTACCTTCCCTCTAAATCTAAAATTCTACGAAGGACTGCTGTGTGAGCTAGATAATACAGGGGTATCATACCTGTTTTGTAGATATGGCATCTGAGGTTGAGGCAAATAATTTGACCATTGCAGTCTCTGATCTTTTTGTCCTTCCCATTATACGGGGCTAATCAATTTAGAATTATATGATAATGCATAAAAAGTGCTTCATAATTCTAAGGCACTAAATTTATATACATTCACACATACATATAATCTGAGGACAGAGTGGGTGGCAGCTTAAGAACACCTGGACCAGATGCTCTCCCAGACTCTTTACAGTTTTGTAAGACAAATTTATAAATGGTTGGCTAAATAGCAAAATATGTATGTCTGTTTTTGCATGTATGTATTTTTATATATACTATTATTACAAGCATCTTTACTGGACAATTATAGCTTGATGACATTTAACCAATCATTTTATATGGATTGCACAATATGGAAGCACAAACCATAGAATTTAGAAATAGAAGGATCTTAAAGATGATCTAATCCGATATTCTTTTACTAAGGCCCAGAAGAATGAAGCCAGAGGTATCCTGGTAAATGTATAACTGGTTCTCAAAAAAAAAAATGTAACCACAATCAAACAATAAATCAAGCATGATTTGTAGCATTGAATTCCAGAGAAATAAATGCTCACATGGGAAATTTAACAATTAATTTGGGCTGGAATAAGCTGACTCCAGCATACCCATGGGTGAAGTACTGTTTTATTTTTTTTTTAATTTCTATTAAATTTTTTATTTAAAAGTTTTTCCATGATTCCATGATTCATGTTTTCTCTTCCCCTCATCTTTTTCTCCTCCCAGAGGTGTTAAACAATTCCACTGGATTATATATATATATATATATATATATATATATTTTATCAATTGAACTGATTTTCACATTATTCATTTTTGTAAAAGAGAAATCCTTTAAAACCAAAATCCCAAATCACATACCCATATAAACCAGTGATAAATCACATACTTTCTTATGGCTACAAAGTATTGTTTTAAATGCTAGTTAAATTGAAATTACTTCTTTAGCATAGCTTAAATTCAGGATTTCAATCTTAAATTATTTGGTTCTAAATTTTATACATTTTTTTGCTACACCAGACTGCCCCATTGTGGCAGTCTTCTTTAATGACTTTCTGGCCAGGTAGTAAGAATTTATTTTCTTAGATTTCTGTGTGTCGTAATTTTAAGGAAAAAAAAAACAAAACTCTTTCTTCTTAACTGCATTTTTTCCTTTAGTAGAAAGAACACTGGATTTTGAGTCAGAAGGCTGGAGTTCCAGTTCTGGCTTTGTTATTTACTGTTTGTGCCAACCAGCAAAACCTTCACTTTTGGGGGTTTAGTTTCATCCTTTATAAAATGAGAACGTTCCCCTAAATCAGGGTTTTGGGGATTATTAATCCTTTTTTGTGACTTAGACCCCTTTGGCACTTTGGTGAAGCCTGTGGACTCCATAGATTATTCTGAGAAGAGCATGTGTTTTTATGTGTATAAAATTAAAAGATGACAAAGAAAATCAGTTCTATTGAAATATAGTTATTAAAATATTTTTAAAATGACTTAATGGACCCTCAGATTAAGAACCCATGCTGTAGATCATCTCTTAGACTCTTTGTTTTTTTTAGTACAAATTTATAAATGGTTATGTAAATATTAAATCAAGCTTTCAAAGGGACCTTTTTCAAAAATCAATGTTAATTGTAATAACTTTATTTTTTTAAAAATTATTTAATTAGATGATTTAGAATATTTTTCCATGGTTACAAGACTCATGTTCTTTCCCTCCCCTCCCTTCACCCCCTTCCTGTATCAGGGAACAATTCCATTGGGGTTAGCATATGTCATTGATCAAGACCCATTTCCATATTATTAATATTTGCACTAGGGTGATCGTTTAGAGTCTACATTCCGAGTCATAGTCCCATCAACAAATGTGATTATGGAGTTGTTTTTCTTCTGTGTTTCTACTCCCACATTTCTTTCTCTGAATGTGGATAGCATTCTTTCTCTTATGTCCCTCAGAATAGTTCTGGTTCATTGCATTGCTACTAGTAGAGAAGTCCATTACATTTGATTGAACCACAGTGTATCCGTCCCTGTGTCCATTGTTCTTCTGGTTCTGCTTCTTTCACTCTGCATCAATTCCTGGAGGTCATTCCAGTTCACATGGAATTCCTCCAGTTTATTATTCCTTTCAGCACTATAGTATTCAGTCACCAGCATATACCACAATTTGTTCAGCTATTCCCCAATTGGAGGGCATCTCATTTTCCAGGTTTTTGTCACCACAAACAGCGTGGCTATGAATATTCTTATACAAGTCTTTTTCCTTATTATCTCTTTGGAGTATAAACGCAGCAGTGCTATGGCTGAATCAAAGGGCAGACAGTCTTTTAGCATCCTTTGGGCATAGTTCCAAATTGCCTTCCAGAATGGTTGGATCAATTCACAACTCCACTAGCAATGCATTAATGCATTAATGTCCCAATTTTGCCACATTCCCTCCAACATTCATTACTTTCCTTTGCTGTCATGTTAGCCAATCTGCTAGGTATCAGGTGACACCTCAAAGTTGCTTTGATTTGCATTTCTCTGATTATGAGATTTGGAACATTTTTTCATGTGCTTATTAATAGTTTTGATATCTTTATCTGAAAATTGCCTATTCATGTCCCTTGCCCATCTATCATTTAGGAAATGGCTTGATTTTTTTTGTACAATTGATTTAGTATCTTATAAATTTGAGTGATTAGACCTTTGTCAGAGGTTTTTGTTATAAAGATTTTTTCCCAATTTATTGCTTCCTTTTGAATTTTGGTTGCATTGGCTTTGTTTGTACAAAACCTTTTTAATTTAATGTAATCAAAATTATTTATTTTGCATTTTGTAATTTTTTCTAACTTTGGCTTGGTCTTAAAATCTTTCTTTTCCTGAAGATCTGACAAGTATTCTTTGTTCACCTAGTTTACTTATTGTTTCCTTCTTTATGTTCAGGTTGTTCACCCATTCTGAGTTTATATTGGTGTAGTCTTCCAATTTTCCCAGTGGTTTTTGTCAAATAGTGGATATTTGTCCCCAAAGCTGGGATTATCATAGACTGGGTTTATCATAGACTGTCTTATCCCAAGTCTATTCCACTGATCCTTCCTTCTGTCTCTTAGCCAGTGCCATATTGTTTTGATGACCACTGCTTTATAGTATAGTTTAAGATCTGGTACTGCTATCCACCTTCCTTCACATTTTTTTTATTATTTCCCTTGATATTCTTGATCTTTTTCTTCCAAATAAACTTTGTTATTGTTTTTTCTAATTCTGTAAAAAAGTTTTTTGGAAGTTTGATGGGTATGGCCCCAAATAAGTAAATTAATTTGGGTAGGATTGTCATTTTTATTATGTTAGCTCATCCTACCCATGAGCAATTAATGTTTTTCCAATTATTTAGATCTAGTTTTAATTGTGTGGAAAGTGTTTTGTAGTTGTGTTCATATAGTTCCTGTGTTTGTCTCGGCAGATAGATTCCTAAGTATTTTATATTGTCGAGGGTGATTTTAAATGGAATTTCTCTTTCTAATTCTTGCTGCTGAAATGGGTTGGAGATATATAGATATGCTGATGACTTATGAGGGTTTATTTTGTATCCTGCAACTTTGCTAAAGTTGTTGACTATTTCCACTAGCTTTTTGGTTGATTCTCTAAGATTCTTTAAGTAGACCATCATATCATCTGCAAAGAGTGATAGCTTGGTCTCCTCATTGCCTATTTTATTACCTTCAATTTCTTTTTCTTCTCTAATTGCTCTTGCTAGTGTTTCTAGTACAATGTTAAATAATAGTGGTGATAATGGGCCTCCTTGTTTAACTCCTGATCTTATTGGGAATGTTTCTAATTTATCCCCATTGCAGATGATGCTTGCTGATGGTTTTAAATATATACTGTTTATTATTTTTAGAAAAGGCCCTTCTATGCCTATACTTTCTAGTGTATTCAACAGGAATGAGTGTTGTATGTTGTCAAAAGCTTTTTCTGCATCTGTTGAGATAATCATGTGATTTTTGCTGGATTGTCTGTTGATATGGTCCATTATGTGAATGATTTTCCTGATATTGAACCATTCTTGCATTCCTGGTATAAATCCTACTTGAACATAATGAAACCTCATGATGACTTGCTGGGGTCTTTTTGCTAGTATTCTATTTAAGATTTTTGCATCTGTGTTCTTTAAGGAGATTGGTCTTTAGTTTTCTTTGTCTGATTTTGATCTACCTGGGTTTGGAATTAGTACCATATTTGTGTCATAAAAGGAATTTGGTAGAACTCCCTCTTTGCTTATTATGTCAAATAGTTTGTATTGTATTGAGATTAGTATTTGAATGTTTGATAGAATTCATTTGTGAATCCATCAGGACTGTGTATTTTTTTTAGGGAGTTCTTTGATGGCTTGTTCAATTTCTTTTTCCAATGTGGGGTTAAGTAGTCTATTTCTTCATCTGATAATCTAGTCAATTTATATTTTTGTAAATATTCATCCATATCACTTAGATTGTCATATTTTTTGCCATATAATTGGGCAAAATAGTTTTTAATGATTGCCTTAATTTCATCTTCATTAGAGGTGAGGTCTCCCTTTTCATCTTGGATACTGTCGATTTGGTTTTCTTCTTTCCTTTTTTTTATTAGATTGACCAGTACTTTGTTTATTTTATTTGTTTTCAAAGTACCAGCTTCTAGTCTTGTTTATTAATTCAATAGTTCTATTGCTTTCAATTTTATTAATTTTTTCTTTAATTTTTAGGATCTCTAATTTAGTTTTCATCTGGGGATTTTTAATTTGTTCACTTTCTAGTTTTTTAATTTGCATGCCCAATTCATTGACCTCTGCCCTCTCTACTTTGCTAAAATATGAACTCAAGGATATAAATTTCCCCCTGAGTACTGCTTTGGCTGCATCCCATAGATTTCGAAAAGATGTCTCATTGTCATTTTCTTCAATGAAATTATTAATTATTTTTATGATTTGTTCTTTATTATACCAATTTTGGAGAATTGCATTGTTTAATTTCCAATTAATTTTTGATTTGCCTCTCCATGTACCTTTACTAATTATTATTTTCATTGCATTGTGATCTTAGAAGTTTGCATTGATTATTTCTGCTCTTTTGTACTTGTTTGTAATGTTTTTATGCCCTAGTACATGGTCAATCTTTGTGAATGTACCATGTGCCACTGAACAGAAGGTGTATTCCTTTTTGTCCCTATTTATTTTCCCCATATATCTACTAACTCAAATTTTTCTAAGATTTTATTCACTTCTCTTACCTCTTTTTTATTTATTTTTTTGGTTCAATTTATCTAGTTCTGATAGAGGAGGGTTCAGGTGTCCCACTAGTATAGTTTTCCTATCTATTTCATCCTTGAGCTCCACTAGTTTCTCCTTTAGAAATTTGGATGCTATGCCATTTGGTGCATACATGTTTAGTACTGATATTTCCTCATACTGTCTATACTGCCTTTTATCAGGATGTAATTACCGGAAGGTAATTATTTATCTCTTTTAACTAGATCTATTTTTACTTTGGCTTTGTCAGATATCATGATTGTGACTCCAACCTTCTTTTTCTCAGTTGATGCTCTATCCTCTTACCTTTACCCTCTGCCTATCTACCTTCCTCATGTGTGTTTCCTATAGACAACATATTGGTAGGATTTTGGTTTTTAATCCACTCTGCTATTTGCTTCCGCTTTATGGGTGAGTTCATCCCATTCACATTCAAAGTTATGATTACTATATGTGTATTCCCCAACATTTTGATTTTCTCTCCCTCTCCTGCCCTTTCCTCTTTCAGTATTTCCTTCTATATCAGTGTCTGTTTTTAATCAGTCTCCTTAATCCCCATTCTTATTTTACTTTCCTTCCCCCCCCCCCTTCTTATTCCTCTCTTAATTTTCTTTTGGGGTCTTTTTAAGCTACCCCACACATTCTCCCCCCCTTGTATTGTTTCCCTTCCCACCCTCCCTTTTTTCCCCCTCCCTTTTTTTTTGCCCTTTTATTTTTTTTAGGGTCTATTAAATTCCCTTCCTCTCTTTCACTCCTGCCTTTTTTTTTTCTAACTCACCACCTTACTCCTTCCCCCCTTCTCCCAGTTTTCCCCTCTCAACTTCCCTATAGGGTAAGGTAGAGTATTACCTTTTAGCATTCTCTTCTCCTTCTTATGGTTGTATTCTTCCCCTCCCACTCCCGTGTGCCTTTTTGTGTAATATAGATTATTCTAATTTTCTTATTCCTTCAAGTTTCTCTTGGTGCCATTTTCTCTCCCTCCCCCTTTCTTCTTCTATTTCTTCTTCTTTTTTTTTTAAACCCTTACCTTCCGTCTTGGAGTCAATACTGTGTATTGGCTTCAAAGCAGAAGAGTGGTAAGGGCTAGGTAATGGGGGTTAAGTGACTTACCCAGGATCACCCAACTGGGAAGTGTCTGAGGCCAGATTTGAACCCAGGACCTCCCATCTCTAGGCCTGGCTCTCAATCCACTGAGCTACCCAGCTGTGTCCCTTTCTTCTTTTTTTAAATATGACTTTAAACCACTTAGTACCCCAATCTCTACCTATAGATAATTCTTCTAACTATTATAATAGTGAATACAATTTTTGACAGTTACAAAAAATATTTTTCCATATGAAAATCTAAACAATTTGGCCTTATTGAGGCCCTTGAAGAAGAAGAAGAAAAAAAATAAGAATCTTCTCTTTATTTTTTACCTTTTCATGTTTCTCTTGGTTTTTGTATTTCGATGTCAGATTTTCTGTTTAATTCTGGTCTTTTCTATACAAATATTTGGAAGTCTTCTATTTTGTTGAATGTCCATACTTTCCCCTGGAAATATGTAGTCAGTTTTGATGGATAAGTGATCCTTGGTTTTAGACCCAATTCTCTTGCCTTACTAAATATCATATTTCAAGCTTTGCAGTCTTTTAGTGTGGAGGCTGACAGATCCTGTGTAATCCTGATTGATGCTTCTTGATATCTGAATTGTCTCTTTCTGGTTTCTTGTAATATTTTCTCCTTAGCTTGGAAGCTCTTGAATTTGGCAATTACATTCCTGGGGTTTTGAAGATTTAGTGTAGCGGGTGATCTATGGACTCTTTCAATGTCTATTTTGCCCTCCTATTGTAGAACCTCAGGACAGTTTTCTTGGATAATTTCTTGTAGTATGGTGTCAAGGTTTCTGTTTTCAGGTAGGCCTAGGATTCTCAAATTGTCTCTCCGAGATCTGTTTTCAAGGTCAACCACCCTCTCAATGAGATATTTTGTGTTGCCTTCTAATCTGTCATTCTTTTGACTTTGCTTTATTAATTCTTGCTGTCTTGTGAAATCATTGGCTTCTGCTTGCCCAATTCTAGTTTTTAATGACTGGTTTTCAGCTAAGATCTTTTGAGTTTTTTTTGGTTTGATCTATCCTGCTTTTTATGGCTTCTAGCAGGTCATTTCTGGTCTTCAATTTGCTTATTATTTCATTTGATTTCTGGGCTTCAATTTCCAAGTGGGAGATCCTGTCTTTTAAACTGTTATTTTCTTTTTGGACTACTCACTTTTCTTGCCACATCTCTTCTATTTTTCTGACAATCTCGAATTTAAAGTCTTTAAGAACTTGTGACCAATTTCCATTTTTTTGAAGGTTTAGGGGTGTTTAATTGTTTGTCATCTTCTGCTGTCTCTTCTTTAGTCTGGGTTTTTTTCTGATTAAAAATTATCAAGGGTCAACATTTTCTTTTTCTTTTTCTTTTCTTTTCTTTTCTTTTCTTTTCTTTTCTTTTCTTTTCTTTTCTTTTCTTTTCTTTTCTTTTCTTTTCTTTTCTTTTCTTTTCTTTTCTTTTCTTTTCTTTTCTTTTCTTTTCTGTTTGTGGATTTTAGTTCCTGGGATTTGGTGGCCAGTGCCTTGTTCCTTCCTTGTCAGATGAGTAAGTGAGGAATGTAGGTGATCTTTGTATTGGGCTCTGGAGAGGATTTTTCCCTGAGGATATTTTTCCCAGTTCTCAGCAGTGTCCAGTTGCTTTCAGTGGCAGGTCTAGCCCCTAGGAAATTATAGATTGCCTGGGAAGAAGTCTGGGAGTGGAGTGTATGCAAGTCTCTGTATTGAGCACTGGAGAGGTTTCAGCCCGAGGGCTTTTTTTGGCTCTCTGGCATTTTGCTGTGAGCTTCCCCCTTTCCCCATGCTCCGTAGCCTATCTCAATGTTTCCTCAGTTTCCCAGTGTTCTCTTAGTTTCTCTTAGGGGTGAGTCTGTGTTGACCTCAGCCAGCCTGCCTTCTAGAACTTAGAAGTTTGTCCCATGCTCGCTGGGACTCTGGAATGGTAGATGAAGTGGGGGGAGGGGTGATGAGTTCGCCCTTTGGTGGGGGAAATTTCATCCCCTTTTAGCATGGAAATGTCCTAACTTTGCCTACCTTCTGTGCTGTGCCCTACAGTGGAACTCCTTTACTCCTCTGATTTTGGTTTTGTTGTTTTGAGGCACTCTGTCTTGATCAGTGGAGAGGAAAAGAAGAGCTCTGCCTGTACTCGGTAGCCATCTTGACCTGGAAGTTACCCAAGTCCTGTAGTAGCTTTAAATAAATAATAATATATCCATTAAGATTACAAAGGACTTTTCCTCACAACTACATTAGTAGGTTTTTCAATCTTTTATTCCAGTTGTATCTAAATTTTTATGACTCTTTGTTTTAGGTTTTCTTGGCCATGGTATGGGGCTGATTTACCATTTCCTTCTCTAGCTCATTTTACAGATGAGGAAACTGAGGCAAACAGAGTTAAATGAGTTGCCCAGGGTCATACAACTAGTAAATTTTTGAAGCCAGATTTGAACTCATGAAAATGAGTCTTCATGGCTTATTTTTAACTAATCTGTTTCTTTGTCATTGCAGGTAGCTCTTAAGATAAATAAAGGATTCTAAGGTACCTTAGAGTTTAGTGTCACTCTCTCATAGGAATAATAAAAAGGAAAGATATGAACTCAAAAGACTAACAGGTTAATTCTTCTGGGCAGAAAGCTTTTCTCAGCCTTTAGCACTGCCTTATAAGCTCAGGCACATTCAAATAGATAGTTTATAAGTTAGAGAAGTGCCCTCTTGGCTCAGAACAGATCATTGGAGAGACAGGGGTCCCAGTGGGAAAAGCCCTCAAAGACCTAGCTTCAATACCCCTCAAACTTAGTTTATTCATTTAAAAAAAATTTGGGTCTTAAAATGTTTGCTCAGCTTACAGGTTTATTGTATCAATGACATAATGTGTATGAAAAGATTTTGTAAACTAAATGAAATAATTTTCCCTCTTTTAACTTTATATTAAATTTCCTTCATATATTTTCTAGATTAGTCAAACTGACCTGCTGGTTTTTTGTTTTTTTTTGATATGCTTCATTTTCCTGTTTTGTACCTCTGGATAAGTCCTTCTCTTACACCCCTCATATCTGCTTTGAATATCTCCTTTCTTCCTTTTAGAATCCCTAACTTTTTTTCTCTTCCCACCCTTCCTCCATTTTTTCCTCCCTTCCTCCCTTCCTCCTTCCTTCCCTTCATCCCTTTCTTTCTCCCTCTAAGTGCTAATATTATCATCATTTTATGTATTTAAAAATTTTAAATTCTCTTTCAAATTCAATTTTATTTTAATTTCAGTTCTGAAATTTGGCCCTTCCTCCTTCCCCTCCACTCCTTAAGAAAGCCAGAAAAACAAAGCTATTTGGGTACTTAAAAACAAAAAAAGATCTCTGCCCTTCATATAATAGTTACTTATTAAATGCTTGTTGAACTGAATTTGTGTTATGGGCATGTCAGTCTCTGATTCAGAACAGTCCAGACACCCAACTCAGAATAAATAAATCAGAAGAGTCAGGACTACTGACTCAGACCAGAGAAGTTAAGGTCTAATTAAGGTAGCTCTCTGATTCAGTTTAAATAAGCCAGAGGAATCAGTCTATAAATTTTGTCTTTACTATGGACAGGACCAGGGAATGAACACCTGGAGACCCTGTGAGTACTGAATTATTAAGAGTGCCTGATGCTGGTAACATACAGAATAGGAGATTTTAAAGCAAAAAATCACAAAAGGGAGGGCAAAGGGGACTATACAAAGTACTCAGCTGGGCAAATGACACAATAAGAACAAAATTGATTAATTACATAGTTGATGTGCTGGGACAAACATGATTGGTTGGAAGTTTGGTAATGGAGGCTAGCAAGGTACTCCCTCTTCTCCCTGGGACTAAGAAGAGTTCATTGTCAGAGTCCAAATGTGAAATAGAAGCCTAGACTTTTGGACCCTAAATGTCCTTGAAGGATAGCTTGGTGTCTAAAGATAGCAGACCCAACTCCCTCTTTTTCTCACACAATTTCCAAGACTTGCTAGAATTTTTTGAGGCCAGTAAAGATGAATAATTAGCAGAAAAGTTGGATTTCTGAACTTAACCCATTACAGACCAGCTAAATTCTGAATTAGGTTCAGAAACAGGGAGCTATTACTTAAGGAATTATAGAAAGCATGCCAGAACAAAACTTTGGTCCTCAGCTTAGGCCAAGCCTTTTCTAAAAACAGTTGTTCCCCTAAAAGAGTGGCAGAATTAAGTTCATTTCCATAGACATTTCCTATAAAATACTCCTTTATTTGTAGATTAAAAAAAATAATTCCCTGGTGAAGTATCTGATTTAATACATTTAAATCATTGGGTTAAATGTATTTGTTTTGGGGTACAATTTATAGACCCTATGGTAGTACTTAAGTCATAAAAGTTTCAGTTTCTTGGCAAGTCTATGATTATTCTAAAGAAATAAATGAAACAACATAACTTCAAGCTGGAAGGACATTATAAAATCATTTAAAAAATCTGGGAAACTAGAACAATAACATTTCTTAACTATTTTACTAACTAATAAAGCTCTGATTTCCCATGCTCATAGAAATAGTTGACTGCTATGAAGGCTCTATCTTGCTCTACTACTTACTGCCCTTTGACCTTGCACAGATCATATGATGAGGTCTCCACACCTCAATTTCCCCATGCATAAGTGGCATGTTGGTGTATGAGTAAGCGAACAATTTGGTCAGATTTCAGGGCAGCTGATGGTAAATGGTCTGGAGTCAGGAAGATTTGAATTAAAATATCAGACTCACAGACATTATCTCTGTGACCCTCATTTAATGTTGCCTCAATTTCCTAATTTGTAGAATGGGAATAATAAGACCACTTGCTTTATAGAATTGTGAGGATCAAATGAGGTAATTTTAAATGGTATAGTACAGTGTCTGGTATGTAGCAAATACAATATATAAATGCTAGCTATTTTTATTACTTAGTGACTTATGAGATCATGTTCAATTCTTAATCTGTGGATCCTACTTACAAGCTAATCTAGCCTCCCATTGGTTAGCTAGGTGTCTGCAATTTTGGTAAAAATGTATGCTCACTTATATAGATACTAATATGTATGAATTACATTGGTCCATTACATATTAAATTTTTTTTAATCTTTGAAATATATGGAATTAAAGGTACTGTCTCAGGATTGTGGGGATGGAAATTTCCCAAAGAATAGTTCAGGGAGCAATTAATTGTGGATTTTGAGGATTTGAGTTTGAATTCTGGCTGTCACTGATAGGCAGTATTTGAAACTGGGTAAGTAATTTCACTTCTTTGGTTTCACTTTCATCTTTTGTGTATGAGGGGCTGAACTAGATGACTTTTGAGGTTCCTTCTGCCTATGTATACTTGATCCTATTATCATGAGTGAAATTCAACAAAAGTTTTCTGAAGCACATTCTCTGAGGAAGATGAGATTTATTAGCGGGGTGTAAACCTGTTAATAAAATGGGTGGGTAGGGCAGCTAGGTGGCTCAGAGGATTGAGATCCAGGCCTAGAGATAGGAGGTCCTGTGTTCAAATGTAATCTCAGACACTTCCTAGCTGTGTGACCCCTGGGCAAGTCCCTTAACCCCCATTGCCTAGGCCTTACTGCTCTTCTGCCTTGGAACCCCAGTACACAGTATTGCTTCTACGACAGAAGGTAAATGTTTAAAAAATAAATAAGTGAGTTCAATTGGTTACGCCAGGTAGGCCAAAAAACCCCAAGGTAGAGATATAGTTCCCTTTTTATAAGCACAGAGCAAAAAAACATGAGGAAATAATACAGTTGGTCATAGGATTGGCAGCATCTGGGGATGAGGATGTCATGTAGAAGTCCCCAAACTTGTAGCTTAGAAAGATTTAGTGATTCCCCAGTTTTTAGCTCGGAGGTGAAAGCCTCAGGTTTGAGCCTATTCTTGTGAGAATCCACAATCCACTTCACATTGGGACTAAGCCCAAGCCAAAGTTGAGTGACTCTTCTAGTCTCCAGAAACCTCTCCCAGTATATCACACCCTCCTTCCAAGGATCAAACTCAGGACCTTCAGCTTTCAAGACTGACAAGTTGCCTACTGTGCCAAAGAGTCACTTGACTTCTGCTACAGTAGTGAAAGAATTCATCACCAAGATGCCAGTTCAGCCAGTGGTAAACTTTTCTGTATTTAGGCTGCTCTTTATTTTATTTTATTATTTTAAACCCTTACCTTACATCTTGGAATCAATACTGTGTATTGGTTCCAAGGCAGAAGAGTGGCAAAGGATAGGCAATGGGGGTTAAGTGACTTGCTCAGGGTCACACAGCTGGGAAGTGTCTGAGGCCAGATTTGAATGTAGGACCTCCCATCACTAGGCCTGGCTCTCAATCCACTCTGCTGCCCAGCTGCCCCCTTAGGCTCCTCTTTAGAGAACAGATTTATTTGTTCACTTATGATGTATTCAAAGAATTTCCAGCTTGGTAGAATCTGCTGGAATTTATTTTCTGTTGCCTTGACCTTTAAAAACCCATTCTTGTCTCCATGACACAAAGAAGCATTAGAGTAAGACTTTGTGAAAAACTGTGCAGATGTGTGTTCTTATAGTTAGCTTAATAATTTTATATATTTATGTATATTCATATATACATATAAAACATATAAACATTATATAACAATATATTATGCAATGACATATCAGCAAGGTGTATCTGGGTCCTTGAAGGCTAAGCCAATAAAAACAAATTCTAGCAGATTCTACTGTTCTGGAAGGGGTTTGAGTATTAGCCAAATAATATGATTAGTCTGTTCTTCCTTCTGGACTGCCAAATATAGTTAGCCTAATTGTTTGCATATATATTACATAATTATGTAAGGTATACACATTTACGCATAATTAAGCTATCACAATAGGAATATATCATTGTGTAGGAAGAAAGAAAAGAGCTTTGTAAGTAATTATATATTTGGCATTGGTTATACTACCATTATCCTATAAGGAAATAATAAATAGAGGAAGGAGACCCTAGCCAAGCAAGCTTTAACTGTTTTTTAAAAACATGTATGTGAAGGAATTTTAAAGTTAAAAACCAGTTTATTAGTCTTAATATTATTCAGAGATAACAGACTTAGTGTGTTCTAAAGCCACTATTCTGTGAATATATGTAATAATAAATGGCATTTAAAATGCTAAGTAGTCCATTTGTTCATTTACTGGGTGATGATTGCTTTAAAGTTTGCAAAGTGCTTTATATAGATTCTTATTTTTTCTATAAGAGTATATGTGCTCTTAGTTTTTCCTCTTGAGTTATAATTTTGATTACTGATTTAAAAAGCATTTGGCATTGATGGTAAATAAATATAAAATCATTTCTAGGACTTATGCAATGTTCAAAGATATGGAATGCCTCTGTGAAGGACTATAGAGTGGGAAACCAAGAATTAAGTATTACATTATTGAATCAACTGTATGATTTCTACTAAAGAACTATTTCCAGTGTAGTTGGTTGACATTAAATAAAAAGGACTAATTTAAAAATGACAAAGTTATTACTTTAGAAGGTATGGATTTATAGATAACTTTTAGTAGCATTTTTTTGTTTTCTAGTCATGATTTTTAAACATACTTTAATTTTTAAAATAGGCACTGAGATATAGATACGGAAGCTTTTCTGTGAAGATGGCAAACCTTTTGAATGAGAGTCTGCTGACTTATGTAGAAGAGGAAAATATTCCTGCCCTAAAAGCACTCTTGGAGAAATGCAAGGATGTGGATGAAAGAAATGAGGTAAGACAAAAAACCGGAATCTTATTTTAGATGATTCATTTAATTGAAAATATGAATTCTCCATTTTTGTTTTTAAAAAATAGTTTATTATTTTTACTTTTCAAGTAACAACTATTTAAAAATATGTTCCTGTTACTTCCTACCTACCCCTCAAATGACCAAATAAAAAAATGAAAAAACTAAAAACAATCATTTAATGTATAGCTCTAGTCCAGCAAAACAAATCCCACTTTAACTGTGTCTGAAAATGCATCTCTTTCTATATTTCAAATTCATCATCTCCTATTGGGAGGCAAATAATGTTTCATATTCATTCTTTTGGATTCAGGTTTTATCATAACATTGATCAGAATTCTAAAGTCTTTCAATTTTTTTCTATAATGTCATCATTGTATAAATCAATTTTTTGGTCCTATTCATTTTTTTCTACTTTAGTTCACAAATCTTCCCATTTCCTCTGAAATGGTCCATTTCATCATATTTTTTCATATTTGTCATATTCTATTACAAGAATATACCAGAATTTGTGATAAGTTACAATAAAATTTACTTGATTATATTTAATCATTACTAATTGTCATAATTATAATGAATTTTACTATCATTTAAAATAATTTATAATTTCATTACATTATATATATATATATATACATATATATGTATATATATTAATACACAAGTTTGGCTAACTGTAACCAGTAGTATGACAGAGGGAACCAGGGATTCAAGAGAGGAACACAGTGTAGAGTTGAATTGATTTACCAAGGAGTCAGTATGAGGAGAAGGAAGTAAAGATTGAGGGAGAGGCCAATTCTAATACTGAATTGAGGAAGTAGGTACTCCGGAGTCTGAGACATACTGCTGCTTCTGACTTCTGAGATTTTTACTTTCTTGGTACATCTACTATGGCCTCTCTACCTAGGAACTGCCCTTGTGTACCAATTCCCTTCTCAGTCTGCCTTGGATCTATAACCTGGAGCTGAGTACTGGGTGACAAAGTTGTCACTTTGTATCTGTTCTTGTCAAGGTGTCATGTTGTGTGTATGGTGGTGCCCTGAATAGGTTTGGATGTACTCTGTGGGGTTGGATGCACCTCTTGTGCTGGTATTCAGCCTTTCACCTGGTGCTGGAGTGCTGTGGGTAGACTTATTCCTGGCTAGACAACATTCCCAGTGTCTGCGGACCTCTGTATATGTGTTAGCTGGTTTAGATGTATGACTGATTTTTTTTTTTATTTCCCCATCAGGATTCAGTTTGGTACATTTTCTAGATCATTTGGAGGAGTTTGTGGAGGGGAGCTTGTGTGAACCACTTCCTGCTATATCTTCATTTTGATTGCCTCCTCCTTGATGCTCTTTCTTGACACTCATTTTTCTTCTATACTATTCAAGATAGTACTGCTTATAATCACCTTCCTCCATAGAACTTATAAATGAATTCTTTCATAAACAAGTTTTGCCATAGGCTTCTATATCTTTACTTGGTAAATAGATTTATTTCCTGTCTAAAATTTTTGGTTGTTTTATCTGCCTCTTCATTTCTTACAAAAACAAAATTGGTGCCTGGGCCAAATTATTTTCATATCTTTTCTTGTCATTTAGTCAGCAAACAGTTACTAGTACCTACTATATGCTATGTCCTGGGATACAAAGAAAGGGAAGAAATGGATGCCAAGTAGCTCCCACTCAAGGTGGGGAGGCAACATGCAAACAGCTATGTATAAGCAAGCTATTTAAAGGATTATTAGAAATCATCAAGGGGAGACATTAGAATTAAAGAAGATCAGCAGGGACTTCCTATAGAGTGGGATTTTAGCTGGATCTTGAGTCAGCCAGCAGAGATGAAGAGAGAGGCATGCAGTGAAAATACTCAGAGTCAGAGGATGGAGTGTCTTATTCAAGGAATAGCTAGGAGAATTGTGCAGCATGTAGCGGAATGAATCAGGTATAACAAGTCTGAAAAGGTAGGGGGTCTCAAGTTACTTATAATCATTATAATATGAAATGACCAAATATTTAATGAAATGATATTTCTTATTGCCTTTGGATACACAAGAAAACCAACCTCAACAATTCTTTTATTTGCTACTTCAAGGAAAATCTGTGAGCCATCTTTGCCTTTATCTGCAATTACCTTGCATCTTGTGATTTTATTTATAGTGCATTTGTATGTCTGTTGAGACTGATTCATTTCCTTTACTATGTCCATTAGTTGATTACTGGACAAGCATCTCACCTATGAAATACCAACAGCTAAGCTAATAGACAGTTTAAAAAATATGTGGTGCTTAGTATCTTTCAATCCCTCTTTCTTCCATCTGAATACTTTTGCAGAATTAGAAGAGAACTGTAAACGCTGAGGGCCATTTTGTTTTTTTCTTTTCTTCCTAGGTTGCTTCTATAAAAAGTTATGTACAAATGGTATACAAAATAAACTGGAGGGCATTTCAGAGGAAAGACACTAGTACTGAGGAAAGGCTTCATACAAAAAGTGAAGTTTTAGCTGAGACTTGAAAGAAGTCAAGAAGCATATGAGGTGGTGGGGCAAAATCAATCCAGTCCTGGTTGGATAGCTGGTAAAATGTAGAGTTGGAATGGGACATATTGTACAAGAAACAACCTGAAGACTAGTGTTAACTAGATTGAAAAGTGCTTGGTGGGGAGTAAATACAAGAAGACTGGAAAAATAGGAAAGAACCACACTGTAAGATACTGAATTTCAAACATGGATTTTAAACATGGATTTTAAATTTGAATTCGGATGTTGTACTGGAATTGTTTAGAAACCAAAAATGGTTATCACTTACCAATCTGGATTCTTGTGGTTGGGGTCATTTAATAATAAGGGGAAAATTAAAAAAGAAATGTTTATGTTTATTCTGACTAGCTAGGGCAGATTGCAAGATGGATGGAAATCTACCCTGAGCTTGACAGAGTTTCCATATATAAAATATATATACATTTTAGGGCGGTATTCATAAATTAAACATTATTCAGTGTAACATTGTACAAAACAAAGAAAAGATGATGGCTTTTTATAAAACACAGGTGATGATAAAAAAAATGATAGTATATTTATGGAGAAAATGGTATATTCTTAGCTATAAGAGATAGATAAAGGCATTATCTTCTAAATATAGTTGGTCTTACTAAATGAAGTACATCTGCTTATCAAATCAGTGTAGGGAGAAGAACTTTTCCAAAGACTCTTTAATCCTCTACCTTCATCAGTTGTCTTTTGGTACTTGTAAGAGGCAAGAATAAGACATGGATAGACAGTAGCTGCTGCAGTTTGTCCTTTAATAAAATAGCTGAAGTCTATTTCCCTTAAAACAGAGCTGTTTTTAAGGAGTAGATCTTTGTTTCACACAAACATGTCAGGGAAATTTATGGTCCAATACAAAGGGGTTCTAGAAGGGGATATTAAGGCAAGAGCAGTGAGGAATTACTCACTGGAAAATGCTAAATTCAGGAAACTTGCAGAAGTTAGGCTTAGATTCATGGGAGGTGAATAATTTTGTCCACTTCTACAGTGCCATAGGGAACAAGGGGAATTTAATGAATGAGGGTGAACGTGGTGAGTGATATGGTCAAACTTGTATTTTAGGAAGATCAATTTGAGAGCTGAATGGAAGATATGCTAAAACCAGGAGGGACGTGAGATAGGAAGACCAACTTGAAGCCTATTGGAATATTCAGGCCTGAAGTAGTGTGGGACTTTACTTGAGTGGTGGTAATGTTACGGGAGTGCAGAGGATGTCTACTAGAGATTTTGGGAAAGTAGAATCAACAGGCCTTAACCACCGATTGGATGTGGTGTGATGATGATAGTGAAAGAGAGTGAGGAGACTAGGATGATACTTAGTTATAGGAGCCTGGGAGTCTGGGAAGTTGGCGGTTCTCTCAACAGGAATAGAGAAGTTAGGAAATGGAAAGGGTGTTGGGGGAAGGATAATGAGTTCAGTTTTGGACATGTTCAGTTGTTCATATGTTTGAAATGTAGGAACTGAGTTTATAATTGATTTGCCAAAATTCAGAAATATCTACCCTGCAACTATGTTCAGGCTACTTACAGTTTTAAATTGGATTTTTGGCTGAGAGTTTCTGAATAACCAAAAATAAGAGTATATTTTGGAACTAATTAATACTTATCACAAGTTTATCATAGAAATAAAGTTTTCTAGTGAGGTATCTTGGAAAAGAACTTATTTAAACATTTTTGTTAGAAAACTTTGTCTCATCTTCACTTGAATTTAATAGACATTTATTGAAGGCTTATCGACCCACATTGTGAAAATTGGAATATAATTCTTTTCTAGACATTGTTATTTGGAATGGCAAATTGTAAATAGATTTTTTTCTTTGGAAGACAGGAATTAAATTTCACTTCACAGCTGCTTTCATAGTCAAAAGGCAGTAGAATAAACAATTTCATGTGTAAAAAAAAAGATGACATCAGTTGACATTTAAAAAGAGCATTTTGATTTTATCATCATTAGTGTAAGGCCTATCTATTATGATTTATAACATAGGATTACACACAAAACATTGCTTAATGAAAATAAATGAATGCCATATCTAGTTAATGAATGATTACATCTAATTGGATTTGATGTAAAGTAAAATAATAATAGAATTTGCATCAATTTAGGTTATTTAGTTATGGTTCCCTTTTAAACTTAGGAAAATATTATCAAGTATTTTGATTTTCTAGCTGCTGAAGTACATTAGTTATTTTCTTGGAAGTCTAAAAATACTTCTGCTTGCCATTCTTCATCATTTAGTACCCTTGGAAGTAGAATGCTTAGACAATTTTATTTTTTTTCTGAAGACTAATACCTAGTAATATAATATCCAGTGCATGTATGACTAAGTTGAAATATAACAACTTATTGAGTGAGAATGCTAATGAATTAGTACTCTAACCAATGGAATTTTTCTGGCTGAGTGTTTATAAGAAAGCAAAAAACTGGCATTCCTTAAAATTGCTCAAAGTTCTATGATTCTATTTTGAAATTGCCTTTGGAGCCTATGGCACTTTCTTTGGAATTTAAAAACATTATGGCAAATCTTTGTCCTTTCAAAAATACTTTTAATTTTCACCAAAAATCTCTAAATGTCAGGTCTTATTACTAAAGAAGTAAACAAGCTGGGCAATCTTATTTTGTGTTGTGTTTAAAAAGAAATTTCTTAAAAAGAAAAGTGATAAAAACAAAATTTTTTGTTTGGCATGCTGGTTCTGATGGTTTTCCAAAGGAGAAGTTTTCAGAAACGCTTAAAAAGTTTAAGTATACTTGAAATAAGTAGCTAGTCTCCCAAAGATATTGCTTTAAAGGACAACAACAATTAGAATATATGGTATGTTTGTAACAAGTCAGTTCCATTCTTTTTTACCTTGTACTAGTCTCCTCCTTGCTGATAAAGGACTTTATTGTGACCCAGGATGATTATTTTTTTCTTCCTTTTTTTTTAAACCCCTACTTTACATCTTAGAAGCAATACTGTGTATTTTGGTTCCGAGGCAGAAAAGTGGTAAGGCCTAAGCAATGGAGGCCCAGGGTCATACAACTAGGAAGTGTCTGAGGCCTGGCTTTCAATCTACTGGGCTACTCACTGTCCCCTAGGATAATTATTCCTGAAAAGGTTTAATATTTTAGGTTGAAATGTGTTTAAGTTGTTTTTTTTTTTAACTTGGTCCCTGATTTCATTCTATTTTGTTGTCATGCTGTACTTTTTGAGCCTTCTGGGGACAGGATTCAAAGATGGACTTAAAACATGAAATTGAGTAACCATTGTTAGTCCTTAATTTAATTTCTGCTGAATTGCTTTCCAATTTTCCTATCAATTTTCAATCTGAGCAGATTGACACTAAGAGTACATATTATCCCCTTCCTTGGAAACAAACACATGAGGAAACAAAGATTTAAAATGAGAAAATAGTGATCATTTATTTCTTCCTTTTATTTTTACAAATGAGGAAACAGCCTCAGAGAGGTCAAGTGATTTGCCTTATGTCACATATTCAGCAAAGCTAGGATTTGAATATAGGTCCTTCGACCCCTAAAGCTGGCATTCTTTTTACTACACAACATAAAGAATATGAAAGATATAAATTCTTTGAGTGACTCGTAGATGATGAAAATAAAGTCAGAAAGAAAGCATAATAATATGTAAACTAACTTACTTGAAGGACAACTTTAATGGGACAGGGAATGAACTTCAAAATAATAATCAGTAAATAATCCATGCAGGGGAAGAGTGCACCCAAGATAGTGCTAGGACTAGGTTTAAAATATCTATCTATATCTATATCTATATCTATATCTATATCTATATCTATATCTATATCTATATCTATATCTGTATCTATATCTAAGAACAGAGGGAAGATGGGTAGGGTAGTGCCTTTGGTATGATAAAAAATATAAGATGATACTTTTTAGGGTGCAGATGCACTGTTATTTCCCAGGTTATTTACAATAATTTATAAGTATGATTTATTCTTTTTTCTTAGGCCCTTACCGGATTAATACTATCAGTTTCAAGGCAGAATTTCCCATCTCCAGTTCTATCCACTGAGCCACCTTTCTACCATCTCCTTCCCTTTTTTGGAATGATTTATTCCTTAAAAATTATGGAAAATATGAGCTTCCTGGGGTAGGACTAAACATAAGGAAATTTTGACTTGATTTTTATGAGGGAAAAAGTCTATATTTCAAGCCAGTGATATTCAATATCAGAATAACTTCATTTAATTTAACCAAAGTTCTTAGATTGCTAGATCAAGGAATGTTCTATGTATTATATTTATGAATTTTAGCAAAATATGGAATGACAGAAATGAAGAGAATAGGAATAGTAAATTATTTGGTGATTTTGGAGCTGTTTGAATGATCAGAATCAGAAGAGTGATTAAAAAGTAATGTTGACTTTGGCTTTGATTCAGCTATACAACTGCTAGGTCTATACTGCAGAAAGATCAAAGAAGGTAGAGGAAAATTCTATATAAAAATATTTATAGCAGCTCTTTCTGTGGTGGCAAAAAATACTGGAAACCATAAAGGAATGCCCAACAGTTTCATAATGACTAAAAATATTATGGCATATGAGTGTAATGGAACTCTGCTGTGCTGTGAAAAATGAGGAAATAGATGATTTCAAAGTGACATAGAAAGACTTGTATGAACTGATGCAGAATGAAAGAATCAGAATAACTATTTATACTACAATATCAATATTATTAAAATGTATCATTTTGAAGACTTGCATAAACTGATGAAGAATGAAATGAGCAGAACCATGAGAGCAATTTATTTATTTTTTCAGCCCTTACCTTCTGTCTTAGAGTCAATACTGTGTATTGACTCCAAGGCAGAAGAGTGGTAAGGGCTAGGCAATGGGGGTCAAGTGACTTGCCCAGGGTCACACAGCTGGGAAGTGGCTGAGGCCAGATTTGAACCTAGGACCTCCTGTCTCTAGGACTGACTCTCAATCCACTGAGCTACCCAGCTGCCCCCCCATGAGAGCAATTTATAATAGTAACAATGTAAAAACAAACAACTTTGAAAGCTTAAAAAATTCTGATCATGATTACTGGAGATTGATGGTGAAACATATTATCCATCTCCTGACAGAGAGGTGATGGACCCAGAGTGCAGAATGAGACATTTTTTTAGACATGGCCATTGAAGGACTTTATTTTCCTAAACTATACATATTTGTTTTAAGGAAGTTCCCCCCCCCCTTTTTTTTCTAATGGGATGGGGATTAGAGAGAGAAAATGAACTGATATTAATCAAATAAAATTTAATTTGCTTGGACAGGGATCTTTGGAATGACATAGCAGATAGACTGTAGCTTCTCTTTATTCAAAGTTTTTATAAGTGGCTTAGATTAAGTCACAAATAGCATACTTATTAAATTTGCTGGGAAAATAAAACTTAAAGATAAAACTAATCATTGGTTGACAGAGGATGGCTAGAATGATGAGTAGTTAAGTCTAATAAAATGAAATTAAATAGAGATAAATGTAAAATACCATAGTTGAGCTCAGAATATTGATGAATAAAATATAGGATAGAGAAGGCAAGGCTAAATAACAATTTATATAAAATGGGCCTGAGAGTTTAGAAGAGGATTTAGCTTGCTGTAAGGAACTTTTTGAAAATTTTCAGTCACAACAAATGTGAAAGGCAAAGTCAAATCAGAGGTTTTGCAGTCTGCATTAGTGGTGGAGTATTTACACCAGGGAGTTGTAAACTGAAGCATGAACTCTGCATTACATAGGTCTTTCTTTCCCCTAAGAGAGAGCAAACATCCTGGGATCCTCAGATCCCCTAGACACCTTCCTCCCACTTTTCCAGAACGGGAAGACAACTGAGAGATATGATGCCATTAAAATCAAGTTAATCTTTATTATAAGAAAGACATACATCTGTATGGGAGCAAACTGGTCTAATAGCAGAAGCTCAGTTTCGCTGACTGGTGGCTGTACTTATAATTCTTAGCAAAGGGAGGCAGAGAAGGGGCCAATCTGGTGTGGTATGGGCAGAGAGTTCCCAGGATCCTAAATGATGTATTGCCAAGTGCAAAGGGTTACAAAGACATCTCTGTTATGAATTTTGGCATGAGATAGCAAAATAAAGAATGAAGTAACTCATTCTCAAGGTTTCAGTAGTACAACAATCCACTGAGTCTTAAGGCCAGGTGTCCCGTAGTTGAGGCCAGACAGTTAAAAAATATAATAGAGATAAAGTGTCAGACCCAGACTGCAAGGTCGCTTAATTATCTCATCCCAGAGATTGTGAGAGCTGGCTGGTAGGATGATCCAGTGGCTATCTATCATTGTATCCCAGGTCAAAGAGAGCTGGTTACCTCAGCCTTGCTGTTAATTTCAAAGATAGTTTCTGCAAGTTTCTTTAGGACCCTAAGTCCTAGGTCCTAAAGAGAGTCAGTTTCTCCAAATCTGAGTGACAGGTAAATAGAGTCCATCTTATGCATCTTTGTTACCCACATAACAGGACCATCTGAGCATATCAAGATAATTTACACTGTCAAAATTATTTAAATATTAAGTTTCAATAATATTTCTGAATCGAAGCATAATGCCAAAACAGCTGGAATTTAAATCTTACTTCACGAAAAGTCTAGAAGTCTGTTGTTTTTGAATTGACATTTTAATAAAAGCACTGTTTCTTGACAAGTCATGTATTTCTTTTTTATTCCAGTGTGGCCAGACTCCATTGATGGTAGCTGCTGAAAATGGCAATCTGGAGATAGTAAAAGAACTACTTAAGAATGGAGCTAATTGCAACCTTGAAGATGCGGTACATGTGAAAAGCAATTTGTTCATGTTCTCTATTATTTCTTCACTTAAGAAATCTTGTATTTAAATGAGTTTAAACTTTTATTATTTTCATTCATACAAATTAAAAGTCTATCATGTCCTAGTTTTTAATTCAAATCTTTTCTTTGAATTTATACATATAAATAGCAATTACAGTAGGAAGTTTATCTCCTTTGTTTTAAAATGTCTGGCAGCTGTTTTTTTCTAGTGCCAAAATAATTTTGGGGTTTCTCTTTACTAGATGTTGAATGTCATTTTCCTAAGCATCATAATAAAGCATTTAGTTTTTAGTTATAATATATGATTACTTAAGGTGGTATGCTATTAGGAATATAGTAAAATGGGCAAAACAAGCAGTTGTAAAATAATTTCTACACTATTATTAGCCAAACAATTTTAGGATACAGTTGACATAAATCCTTACATGAGAGACGTTGCATTTCAGTGCTAATCAAACCATCTCTCTGTCCATTTCATTTGGAATGTAGTTAGAAATATTTTTTTTCAATTTTGAATCAAGTTTTAAATTTTGAAATTGTGAAATGTGTTTATTTTTTAAGGATAACTGGACAGCCCTTATATCTGCAGCAAAAGAAGGCCATGTAGATGTTGTAAAAGAACTACTTAACCATGATGTTAATTTGGAACAAAAAGATATGGTATGTCTTTAAGTAATATGTTGCTAATTATATACATTTTAGAGTTATCAAATCAAATAGGATTTGATATTTTTAAATAAGTGACATGAAAGTAAAGCATTTTTAAGCTATGCAGTTAGTTATAAGATATAGCAAAATTTTATTTATTAGCTGAATGTTGTGAATCTTAAAAATTCTCAGACCCTACTTCATAAGGTTTGGTTAAGACCATTCCCCATTTAAACAATGAAGGTACTTGACCAGGAATGTGAGACCTCTACTCCACCCATACTTAAGCATACTTTAGGGGAAGATAAAGTTGTAAACTCCTTGCTGAACAATGAAAAGTACTTAAACCCATACTTATAGTAAGGCAAAAGTTCTTAAGCTGTGCCTATTTTTAGATCTGATACAAAAGGGTGCTAAGTACCTATAAAGGTCAGGCAACTTGTGAATTTACAAGGAGCAAAGAGGTGGGAACTTATTCAGAGTTTTTTTCAGGTGTGAACTTAATCAAAAGTTTAAAGTCTACTCAGGTGTGAATTAAGAATGGTCTGTCCTTTGGAAAAATGTCTACTGTGATTGGTAGATGTGAGAACTTAGGGGAGGTGACATAGGAGAAAATTCCCTTTAAAAGGAGGCCTCAGGAGAGATAGAAAAAATTCAGCTGGTGGAGTCAGCTGAGATGGAGCTGGCCTGGTGTCTCTCTGAACACTGGAATCTTGCTTGGGACAAATCTTGTGGTGAGTGGATTAAAAAAAACTGATCTCTCTCTTAAGGTTGGCCTAAGCTGGTCTAGTCCTTTTCCTATTATTTTCTTTTACTCTCTTTCATTTATTCCTTAAATTTGTATTAATTAAAATATCTATAAAACCCAACTGTCTTGGGTATATTTTCATATTTGGGAATTTTTCCCTGACTACCACCTTATATTTGATTTAAAAACAAGACACTGTCTTGAAACCATATTTTCTGCGGTCACAATTTTAACAACCACTCTTATATCCACTACAGTTTATGTCTTCCACTATTTTAGTTATTACAATGTATTTACCTTTTTAGAATTTTTTAAGTCAATGGCAATTTATTTTAGAGCTTAATAATCTCACATCTCTTTGAACATAATTTATTGCCCTTGGGGATTCTTTAAAAAAGGACTGGGGTACTGCATTTTATTTTTTTCCCAATTACATGTAAAAACATTTCCCAACATATTTTTTTAAGCCCTTACCTGCCATCTTGGAATCAATACTGTGTATTGGTTCCAAGGCAGAAGAGCAGTAAGGCCTAGGCAATGGGGGTTAAGTGATTTGCCTAGGGTCACACAGCTGGGAAGTGTCTGAGGCCAAATTTGAACCTAGGACCTCCTATCTCTAAGCTTGGCTTTCAATCCACTCTGCTACCTAGCTGCCCCCCACTATTTTTCAAAGAATATTAAGTCTCAAATTCTCTCCCTCCCTTCACACCTTCTACTCCCACTCCTCTTGAGATGGCAAGTAATCTCATATAGATTTTGCATGTGCAATCAGGTAAAATATTTTCCCATATTAATCCTTTTGAGAAGGAGACTCAAATAGAAAAAAAAAATTCAAGTGAAAAAAAGTTTGCTTTGGTCTGGATTCAGACTCAGTTCTTTTTCACTGGAAGCCTATGACATTATTGAATACTTTGGGATAGTTTTGGTTCATTGTATTGCTGAGAATACCTGTTAGTCACAGTTGTTTATTGTAAAGTATTCTTATCACTGTACAGTGTTCTCCTGGTTCTGCTTATTTCACTCTGCTTCAGTTTGTGTAAGTCTTTCTAGGTTTTTATGGGATCTTCTTGTTTGTCATTTCTTACAGCACAATAGTATTCCATTAAAATAATATACTATAACTTACTTGGCCATTCTCCAGTGTTGTGTAATTTTTTTCTAACCACAGGTACACAAATGATAAGCAAAATATCCAAGCCATAAAGAAAGAGATTTATTATGGGAGGGCCAATCCCACAACAAAGCTAGACCCCTGGTCATGACCAGAGGACCCCAAGCACTGTGAGAGACCTTCCTTTATTCCCCAATGAATTAGACAACTTTTATACCGGTACAAAAAATAGTACAAAATAGTCATAACCCTCAAAGAAGAGAAATACCCAGAAGCAATATTGTTTAGGTCAACTAGGAAGCACTCCTTATTTGTCCATAGGAAGCATCCTTATTTGATGAGATACATCTTCTGACCACCTTTTGACCATTACTTAAGAATCACTTGATAGAAAAGGGGAAGCAGTGATGCCTGGGCTGAGAGTGGGTGTGATGAGTGGTACTAGGTTCTGAACTATAGGTCAGGCATCCTGATGTGTAATGTATCACAAACTAGGGTGCCTGATATAGCAACATTGTAGGGTGGGGCTAACACTAAGGCCTTGCAAAGGCAGTTATTTCCTTAATCCCAAACCTCAATAATTATACAGAATATTTTAGAAAGCCTGCTAAATTATGATTTATGCTAACTATTTTAGAATTACAATTATTATTATCTCAGGACTACTGATAACATTAAAATCTAATCTTCATATGAGGGGGTAGGGGTCTTTTTCTCTAACGTGAGTTAATGGGTCCCCGTAAAAATAGCGGCTTTAAATATTTTTATTACCTCCACCTTTTTCTTTTTAAATCTTTGGGATACAAATCTAGCAATGGTATTGTTGGGTCAAAGAGTATGTGCTGTTTTATAGCCATTTGCACGTAGGTCCAAATTGCTCTCCTAAATGATTGAATCAGTTCACAACTTCCCTAAAAATGCATTCATGTTTGAGCTTTCCCATATCTCCTCTAAGTTTTATTTTGTCATAATAGCCAATCTTATAGGTGTGGGGTTGTACCTCAGAGTTATTTCAGTTTGCATTTCTTTAAATAATAGCATTTAGAGCATTTTTTGCATGATTATAGAGAGCTTTAATCATTTTGATAACTTTAAACGTTTTGATAACCTATTCATACCCTTTGACCCTTTATCAATTGGGGAATGACTTGCAGTCTTCTATATTCAATTTATTTCTCTATGATTTGAGAAAAGAGGCCTTTTTTAGAAAGATTTGTAAAAATTTTTTACACCATTATGATTACTTTGTATTACTTTCCATCCTATTTACCCCTGTTTAATTTCTGACCTCTACCTTCCTCAATTTGTCCTCTTTTCTATCAGCCCCACCTCCCTTTTCTTATTGCTTTACCGTCCTACTTTTCTGTAGTGTAAGATTTCTTACTATATAAAACTGATTGTATATGTTTTTCCCTCATTGAGCCAATTCTGATGAGAATAAAGTTCACATGCTCTTCTGCCCATCTCTCCGTTTTCCCCTTCACTGTGAATGGTCTTTAATGCCTTTTTTACATACAGTAATTTACCCCATTTGATTTTTCCATTTCCTCTCATCCCAAACCAGTACTCTTTCTCATGCCTTAATTTAGTTTTTTATTTCATTGTATTCAGCTCACACCCTCACCCTTTGTCTATGTAAACTCCTTGTAACTGCCCTAATATGACAAAGTTCTTTGGCATTACAAGAACCATCTCCCCATATAGGGATGTACACAATTTTTTTTTCTATCTTCCTTATTTAATTTTTAATATATTTTTTCAGCTCCTCCAATGATTCTTTCTGGCCTTGAGAGCAACTAATATTTTTCTTGGAGGCTTTGAATGTGGCAATATTAACTTTATTATCTTCTGGGTTTGAGTGTACCCCAGTTACCCAAATAACTTTCTGTGTTGAGTTTCTTTTTTTTATTGTTGTTGTTTACTCATTTTCCTTCAGTTTTCTTTTCTTTTAGTTTAAAAAACAAAGTTGGGTTCTATAACTGTGTTGAAGGGAGCACTGTTCTAATCTTCAGGTGTTTTGTGCAGCTGCCTTCAGAGCTGACACTGGAGATCTATTTGCTTTCAGTTCTTTCAAAGTGTTATGATGTAAGGAGAGGTGTGTTTAATACTCTTCTAGCCTGTGTCTGTAAGTAATCCCAAGTTTTACCCCTTGGAACTCTGACTAGGGTCCCCTGCTCCACTATGGCTGCAAGTGCTGGTATATACTGGTGTTCTTTCTCACCCTGCAGATGTGCCTCTGAACTGTGACCTGAATCTGTATGGGCAATACAACAAAAGTCTTGCACCCAGAGCCAGCAGAAGGACCCCTGTAATCTCCTTCTAAGCATTTGTTTGTCCTCCCCTTACTCTCTGTGACTGGGAACTCCAAGATGCCTTGGCTGCTACTTCAGTTGCACCCAAGACCTGTTGCCTTGGTGGGGCCTGTGTGTTCTATATTTCTACCCTGGTGCACTAGATCCTTCATGCTGGCCTTCTAATTTGTTTTGGACTAAAAAAAGTACTTCACCTTGTCTTTTTGTGTGTTTTGCTGCTCCAGAATTTGTTATATCATTGCTTTTTGGAGAGTAATTTGGTATTAATCAGATGGGTTCCAGTACCTACTCTGCCTTTTTGGGTCTACCTCTCTGACTACATTCTGCTATGCTGCATTTTAAAGCATTTGGAAGAATTACTCTAGTTTTCTACAAGTATGAACTTGAGAGATAAAAAGTGCAGTATTTTACATTCCTCCCTTTGAAAAATGTCAGTGTTGTAGATTATAGTCTTCAAGATGTTATTTCAGCATTTTTAGTTCAGTTTAGGCATGCCACACAATTTTCAGTCATGCTGCATGATTCTTATTTCTCATAAATGGTCTTTACATTTTTAGAAAAAGTAGAAATGAACAAAAGAGATTCTTATTTGTTTTATTTCAAAATGTTCAGTTGTTACATAATTATTAAGTTTAACTTTTTATTTAGTTCAATTATCTTCTGTTGTGGATAAAACAATCCCTGGCCAGTTGGCTTTAAGTTGCTGTTTAATATTTATATGCTTTTTCTCAATCAATCAGAATATATATATGAAAAGTTTATTATGTTCTGGGTATTATGCTAGGAGCTAGGATTAGAAAGACAAATGAAACAGTTCCTATTCTCAGAGAACTTACATTCTTTCAGAGAGATATGTACAAAACAAAAGAATAAATTATTCTTCCAGATATTGTAGCAAGGCATTTCTTGCTTTTTATTGGAGATGTTAGGTATATCCTTGCTCAAACCAAAGCATTCATCATTGCCTCTGGAAGTAGATTCATAGCATTGACTTGTCTGGGCATTGGAAGCCTACTATAGATAAAGGATGTTGGATTTGGAATAAAAGAACCAAAGTTTGAATCTTGTACCTCCTTTTCACCATCTGTGACTCCCACTTATGGCTTTTATTGTGATGGATACCTTTCATGGTCTGGTAAAGCCTATGGATAACTTCTTAGAATACTGTTATTAAATGAACAAAATAGTAAGGAAACCAATTATATTAAGACACAATTATAAAAATATTTTAGAAACAAGTTCTTAGACTCTAGGTCAAGAACTTCTGGAATAGTGAAAATAATGATGTATTTAGATTTGGGAAGTCTAGGCTTGGCTCTGCCATTGTTAACTCTCCTCAGCATTCTCAGTAGAGTTTTGAGGACTCTCAGATTTGAGGGCTAGAAGGGAGGGCAGTAAACACCTCCCAAAGCTTCCCTTCGTAGAAGAATTAGAACTATCCAACCAAAATCTTCATTTTCTATCAACTGCCCTGCTTTATTTCAGCTTCATGATCATCATGTTCCCAGCTGTGCATCCTCTGATAATCACTCCACCTCCTCCCATTTCAGCTTCCTTGAACTTCAAACTTCTTGAAGGCAGAGATTGTCTTTTTGTATTTATATCCAGCTTAACAGAGTGCCTGGCACATAATAGGAATAAAGTTTATTGATTATGACTTTGACTACCCATGGCAAGCCAGTTAAACTTTTTTGGGGAGCTGAGTTATACTAAGGAAGCTAAAAAGGTTCTAAGACTTTTAAAACATGGAAAGAGTAGTTATTTTATAGTTGAAACAAAAATAATTGAAAATGAAGCAATGAAAAAGAAAACTAATAGTTATACTTTAAATTAAGCCCCACTTAATAATTCCATCAATCTACAATTAAATTCCAGAATAAGCATATTAAAATGTTTAACAATTGTAAAGGTATACTGGACTTTCACGCTGTCAGAGGAGGGCAGAAGGATTTGAAATGTAATCATGACTGAATCAGTCTTAAAATTTGTCTAAATCATGCAGGAGAAGCTATCCAGTTGCAAAAACTATATAGAATTAATTGCCTATGTGCTTATAGGGAAGCTACCAATGAGACTTCTCCAGTATTAACATAGTAACATTGCATAAATACATTAAAAATGTATATGAACCCAACACTACCTCTTCTATAGTCATGCATACCTTAAAACTTGATTATGATTTTTCTTATGACTTTGAGAATCCATTTTGTGATCCATTTACTCTAATAAAAGAATGGGATCATTGAAATGCTGTAATGGCATGACTGGAACCAGATGGCTTTAAATACTAGATCTGGAAGAAAATTGAACCAGTAGGTCATATTTTAGCCACTCTTTTTAATATATCACTGTAATAGATTATATTGGAGGGTATATTAGATGGATACTTGATAACTAATGGATCAGGTAGTTATCTTTTGCCTACCCTCCTCCCTTTTATACCTCCCTTCCTCCCTCTTCCAATCTCCCTTCCTACCCTCTTCTTCCCTTCAGTTTTCCCTTCCCCCTTCTTCTTCAGTTCTTCTAAGTTACTCAGAGTGAGCTGTGAAGTTTCAGAGGAAATACTCTTTTATCTTCTTTATCTCAAGTAAGGGTTTATTGGGGGGAAACAGGAAAGATAGAGGATGAAGGTAAGAGGGTTGGAGGTTTCCCTATTATCTACAGTGAGTCTTAGGTTGGAGGATATTGCGAGAAATGGCAATTCAGTCACTACCATGAAACAGAGCTAGTCAGAGAGAGAGATATATATGGACTATTGTCCTTCTTCTTCTGCCTTCAAATCAGCCAGGTCACCTCCAACTAGATTATCCCAAGTCCCAGAGATAAACCCAGCTTCTTCCTTCAAATTCACCACCATCAGCCAAAAAGCCCTCAGCCAAGTCCCAGAAAATCAGTCACCGTTGGCTTGGCTCCAAACTGCTTTTCCCGGTAACATTCCAAACGGAATCTTCATTTGACTGACAGCTGACCCATGTCCAGCTTCTGTCCTTTGCATGCATGCCTCTACCACAATCACACAAATCCAAACCTATCCCGAAGGAGTATTTATTTAGTTTCCTTCATATGTAAAAAGGTAATAGGAATAAGTCCTCCAATTGTAGACCTATATCCCCTAGGTAACATAATGGTTAAGGGTTATGCTTCCATCCTGTCTAAAAGACTCATTGTTTGGAGTATGAAAAATGCATGTATCGGTAGAAATTAAAAGGACTTTATGCCTGCTGATGGCAACATTATATATATGTATATATAAGAAATATATATGTGTATATATATGTATATATGTATAAAATAAAATTTCCTATTGCAGTCTGTCTTGGATGAAGGCAAACATAAAAGTAAAGTGTTTAGGGTAACCTGGATCTCTGTTGAAAACACTGGACAATATAAATGAAGTTGTAGTATTACCACAGGGGCAGGATTGCCTTTTAATTGGACTAAATGTGTGTTCTTATTGATAGACAACTGGGAGAAGGGGCTCCTTTCTATACAATTTAAAATACAGAATCGTGGGACTTCAGTAATATCTGAAGAAAATTCTCTTCTTACCTTGAAATTCCCATGGGGATTCCATATCACAAAGTCCACCAAGAATGTAATAACCAATATAACTATAGACTTAGATCTTATGGATAAGTCTAAATGACTCTTTGGCAAAAAATAGATACAGTAAATGCTTTAATCTTTTCCTTCATCTCTTTCCACCTAAAGAATAATCTGGTTCTCAATAGTACCCTCAAAGTCTTAAACAAATCAACTTTTTAAAAAAATGCTGAGATGACTACATCTCCCACTAAGAGTTAGCCTGTATCTCTATAAAATGGGAGTGGGGAGGCACTGAACCCCACACAGCAGACATCAGTCAGGTAGTTCATGTAATGAGGCTTCTGGCATCAGCTGATCTTAGCTGGCTGGCCCCCTGTTCTCTTAGCAACACAATGAGAAATAGAATCAAACATGACCCTCAACCAAAAGACCTGGCTATTTACTTAGATGGCTCCATGGAAGAAAGTAATTGATACCAAGTCTTTACTATGCATAACTTCCTGATAATTATCACCTAAAATTTCAGTTGAATGGAAAATAAATAACTGTCCTTGCTTTGTGACTTGAATGAAGGTCCTGTTGGTCTTGAAGGAATGGATAGGAACTTGAAATAAGTACTGAAGTATTATTTTAAACAATGGCTATTCTGCAAACTTGACCAGAATAAAGTATACTTAGTTACTTTGATAAATGCAAGATCAGTCTGAGGTATGGTAGCCTGATGAAGAAATTGGTGGTACAGGACTGTTACCAGATGGAGAGGATATAACCAGTAAGGCCATATGCAGAATGAATTCTTGTGAAAATAGTGAGAAGCAGTTGTGATTCCTTATTAATTTATATTCAGTGTTTTGTGATATTTTCTTGTGATTTATTTAATAAAATAATGCTCATTTTATTTAGATTTAATATTATGCTCTTACTGTTATCAAGTATTTGATTGTTTAACCCTGTAAAATGTAATAAACATGATTGAAATATCTGTAATCTTTAACCATTATTATTTACAAATGCTAATAGTTCACCTTTTATTACTGTATAGATAAAGAAACTAAAGCTTTGGGAAGCAAAATTATTTGATCAGGTTCAAACAGTTAAGAAGTGTTAGGATTTGAACTCAGATCAAGCCTAATGCTTTTTTCATTACAGTCTTCTCTTTCCCCACAATCTTAAATACCAGAATTACTGGATAACAGGAGTATTTGTATCCATGCCACTGAGCACCCAGCAGACTCTTAATAAATAAATGTATAAACTTAATCTCCTAAAGAACAAGATATTCTTTTAGGTATGGAGGGTTTAAAGAGATCATTCCAAAGTCATAATATATAGCACAGTGTCTTGAAACATTCCACTGTAAGGAAAAAGAGAGTCTAAAGATACTGCATCCTGTTAGCTAAAATGATGTCATAGCCTGTTATCTTCAAAATGTCTTTGGGAGCAAGGAGAATACTATATGACCTAGCTACTCAGGAGGGATCTGCAGAGCTACCAGCAAGATGTCTAGATAGGTGAGTAGTGCTTGATGAAATCAAAGAATCATGAGCCCAACAAGACCCATTAGTTAAATTCTGTAGTGGAGTGCTTAGGTCAAGACTATAGAACTAGAATAAAGAGAGGCAGTGGAATGTAATAAAAAGTATCTAGATTCTGAGTCAGAGTACAAGGGTTCAAATCATAGATGTGCTTCTTATAACAGTGTAACTCTGGGCAATTCGCTTGATATATTTGGACCTCAGATTTCTCATCTATAAAAAGAAATGGTTGAATTAGATTACCTAACCCTTCTATTTCAAAATTCTATTACCTATAAAACCCCAGTATAATTATAATCCTGTCAGTAGACCTAGTTGTAGATTTTGTGATAACCTAAGGAATATCATTTCAATTCTGCATGGTGTTATACTTCTTTTTATTTACTCTTCTACCCCTTTTCACCATCTTTAGAATTAGTGGTATCTTTATATTAAGTACTTTTATTTCATGGGCTGTGGAATTATCATATGATAAATCTCTGTGGGGAAAAATAGAAGTTTTAATCATTTTCTTTGTTTTCTTTAGGGAGGATGGACAGCTCTTATGTGGGCATGTTACAAAGGCCGTACTGAAGTAGTAGAGTTGCTCCTTTCAAAAGGTGCCAATCCAAATGTCACTGGACTGGTAAGCTTTCATTAAAAATCATTTGTAAAAATAAACAATTATTTTTCTCTGGAGTATTAGACATTAGAGTTTATATTTTCTATTACATACAAATAAATGTTGATGAAATAATTATTCCATTTAAGAAAATTTCCTCACAGCCACAGAACAGATAGATTGCTAAAGATTATCATGAACAAGTGATATTGAAAATTTATTTTCTCAGATTATTTGCTCCGTATTTTTAGCAGCGATGATGATGATACACCTTTAATGTTATTTGTAAGACAATTATAAAAGTAAAATGCTACTATTTTAAATAGTAAGTATTCTTGCTGGTCATGGTGGCACATACTTATAATCCCTGCTAGTAAGAATTTGGAATCTGTGTATTGCTTGAACTTAGAACTTCTGAGCTGCAGTTGGGCTAAAGCCTGTTGGGTGACCACTAAGTCTAGCACCAATATGATGAGCTCGTAGGAACAAGAGAACAGCATGCTGCTTTAGTTGGGAAAAACCAGCTTAGGTTAGAAACAAAGCTGGTCAGAGATTCTCTGCTAATGAGCAGTGGGATTCTATCTAAAGCATTTAAAAAATACTCATAAATTCTAGATACCATGTCAAATATTAGTGGAATTTAGTACTTCTGTACTATGAATGTTATTTTAAAGTTATTTTCAAAGTAAGTTATTTGAAAGACTGGTAAAGAGAGCTTTCACATTCTTATGACATACCTAATAAACTAGTTACTTGAAGTATACTTGGTATGTAAAATTCTTCAAGGTGATTATATATTCTTCATTTTTATTAACAATTTAGACTATTCCTCAGTAAAATGTATTTGTCGGGGGGGGGGGGATATGAAAGAGATTTAATTTTTGCTTTTTTGACACTTATTTTGAGTATTTTTGATATCTGCTTACTAATTGCATAAGTATTTGCTAAATAGAAATGTAAGACCATTAATGTACAAAATATATAACTATATAAGGTGACTTCTTATGTCTAAGATTTTCTTTTATGTTTTTAATGTTTTAGCAATACAATGTATATCCAATAATTTGGGCTGCTGGACGAGGTCATGCAGATATTGTATATCTGTTACTGAAACATGGAGCTAAAGTCAACTGTACTGATAAGGTAGGTTTATTTAAGGGAAACATCTAATCAGTTTAGATTTTCTATTAGGACCCTCTTGGTATATCCAAGCAAAGTTCAGGGAGAACTGGCTTTGTTAGAGAGTCTTCATTTCTATTGCTCATGAGCTTTTGGTTGATAGTCCTAAAGAAGAAGTCACTAAACAACAACAAAAAAAATTCATTTGGCAGAGCACAATGCTACCTTACAGGTTTCTTTGGAGAGACTCATCACTGTGGATCCAAGTTTTTTTTCCATGTAGGCCATAAATTCTGCCATTTGTGTCTTCTTAACTTCTTTCATAATTTCTTTTAAACCATTTGGGAATATCTTCCATGTTCTCATAGGAATTCTTAGGGTTCTGTGTTTCATGGCGTGTTGATTTAGTTTCCTGTTCTCGAGATATTTATTTAGGGATGCTATAGTTTTTTGGATTCAGATGATAATATAGAACTCAATTGAAGCATGAATTTGTATGATTAAAGTAGTGAAATGAAGTTCTAGTATTGACATGACAACTAGTATTAAGTTACAGAAATTATTTCCAAGTATGATTTTGATAAAAATGTGGATTTTTTACTGATGTTAAATATATGTATATATATATATATAATATTTAATATACTTTAAATTTTTTTTACAGTTTGGAACTACCCCCTTAGTGTGGGCTGCACGAAAGGGCCATTTGGAATGTGTTAAATACTTACTACGCATGGGAGCAGATGTTGATCAGGAAGGAGCTGTAAGTTGTGTGTGTTTTTTGTGTGTTTGTGTATGTGTATGAATGAAAACTGAAAAGCCATAGCATTTCATTTTTTTATTTATTCAGGGAGAAAGGTGATTACATTTTGGGCAGTGAAAATAACTATAAATTAGATGGAATTAATATGGAAAGAAGTTTCCTTTAAAATAGTAACATAGTCCCTTACTTACATGTTGCATTTAAAATTTTTGCATTTAGGGTTTTTTAATATAAATATTTTTCTGAGCTAAAACTAATTTTAGTAAATGGTAAAACTTAAAAGTTTCCACGTCAAGCAGAAAAATAATTCAAATTATTTTCAAATCCATAGTTTTTAAGATTTTTTTGTTTGTAGTATACAAAATAACTACCAGAACCATAAAGAAGATATAGAGTAACCTATTTTATACCTTACAGTTTGTATACTACATTAAAAGACTTTCTTAAATATTTTAAAATTAATGATATATTTATGCTTGTTAGCATATGGCTTATGTTCCCTCTTGGCAAACAGAGCAAACGTTATCAAGGAATCAAAAGTAAAGCTTTTCAATATTTTACATTAAAAAGTATAACAACATATGTCTTGATTATATATTATGTGACAAATATTGTGTGCCACATAAAGAGGAATTTAAGATAAAATTTTCCCTTGAGGTGTTTTAATTGGGGTATATGTTTCATAAATAGTATAAATCACCGTGTAATGAAATGCTAAAAATGGTTGTTAGGGAGAGTATAGGTATAGTGCTATAGGATTTTACAGGAGAAATTACCACTCTTTATCTCCCCCCACCCCCAGCTACAAGATTACAATAAGGATAATTCACTACACTGCCTAATTCCTTGATCAGGGTTAGCGTCTTTAAGGTCATCTTCCTACCTACCCTAAAGGAGGATAAAGTTCTAAGAAATATAACATGATTTTAGGCAATGGCAGTAACCATTTGTTTCCTTAAGCCTTTGACTGCTTAATTCAGCAAGCATTTATAAGATACTTAGTATTACATGTTACTTTGTTAGTATCTGACAATACATGGTTAAATAGGGTAGACTTTGTAATAATAAATGAATATTTTACATAATTATTGATGATATTCTATAGTTAGTGACTGCTGAAATGGAAGTCAGAAGACAGAATGATTTTTTAAATTGAATACCATTATGGAATTTGTTGATTCCATCCTCAGTTAAGTGATTTGCTTTCTGGGAGTCACACAGGTAGGAAACATCTGAAATCCAATTTGAATACAGAACCTCCCATCTCGAGGCCTGACTCTATCCACTGAGCCACTTAGCTACCTCCATTTCATATATATTTCTTAATTGATTCTTGAAACTTAAGATCTAGGTAATTATAGTAGCAACCCATTTTTATATATTATAGGTTTATAAAGTGCTAGCTATACAAACAAATTAGATAGAATCCTAAGGACCATAGGATTTAGACGAGTTCAGAGATAATTATAAGAAACTGAATAATTCTTCCTAAGGTCTTACAGGTAGTCCAAAGAGGAAATCACAGACCCTTTTATGGAAATTTTGTAACTTGAGGGAGTGAAATTAAAACCCCCTGGAGACAATATTATACCTTTTTTGGTTTTTTAAGAGTCAAAGGTCAAAACAAAGTGCTTTCCTTATAGGTTAGGTGCGTGGTGGGAGAGACAATAATTCATTTAGAATTTAGAGAGCCTTATTTTAGAAAAAGTAGAATTGCTGAGATGTGTTGGCTAATAAAGTTTTTAAATTAATATGAAAGATAAAATGTATTACATTTATTGTTAGTTTTTCTTAATGTGTTTTGTAAAAACATGGCATTAAATTTGAAATTAATAATGTATTTTTGATTTTTACTTAGAGCAGTATATTGTCAAATCTTAATTTATGTTTTTTTTTTTAAACCTTTACCTTCTGTCTTAGGCAGAGGAGTGGTAAGGGGTAGGCAATGGATGTTAGGCTAGGTTGCCTGGGGCCACATAGCTGGGAAATGTCCAAGGCCAAATTTGAACCTAGGACCTCCTGTCTCTAGGCTTGGCTCTCAATCTACTGAGCCACCTAGCTGCCCCCTTGATTCATGTTTTAAAATAATAGTTTAGATTGTTATTTAAAACTTAATTATATGATAAAAAAATAACTTGCATTATTATATATTAACTCTTGAACTGCATGGGTAAGAAGAGGTAATGAGACTGTTAGCCAAAGAAAATTATAGAATCTTAAGAACTGAGCATTTAATTTCATTATTATTAGTAGATAGGTTGTAATTCCTACATTAATGAGATCACAAAGCCATTGGCATAGCTGTAGTATTTCTTCTGATTTTTAAATTTCCTTGAGCACTTTAATAGTGGGGGGGGGAAGGATTGTTGTCAGGTTTATCAAATTTTTGATAATAATAACTGTAAAAATATCAGTGGTCTTTTTCAATATGCACTAATAAGCTTTCTTTCTCTCTCTTTTTAAAAAGAATTCAATGACTGCCCTTATTGTGGCAGTAAAGGGTGGTTACACACAGTCAGTAAAAGAAATTTTGAAAAGGAACCCAAATGTGAATTTAACAGATAAAGATGGAAATACAGCTTTGATGATTGCTTCAAAGGAGGGACACATTGAAATTGTACAGGATTTACTTGATGCTGGAACATATGTGAATATTCCTGATAGGGTAAGTGGATCGTAAAAATTTCTTCCCAAAGAGGAATATGTTAACAAATGAAGTTGATTAGAAAATGTCTTACATATCTGTGTTACATATTCATGTATTCTCAGATACTCAGTATATATATGAATATTGCTATCAGTTAGCAAATTTCTTTTAATTCATTTCAATTCAGCAAGGATCTGTTAAGTTTCTACAATGTACCAAACTTTCACTAGGTTCTGGGGATATAAAGACAAGCAAGAACCAGTCTCTTTCTTTGACAAGCTCGTAATCTACTGAAAGAAACAAGCATATGTGCAGAAAATGCAAAATTGTTTACTTCTTTAAAATCAAAATATGATTTCTTCATCTTAGGGAGCTCCTAGAGAGGAAAGCCTCTTTTTTTGTACAAATGGGAAAATTGCAGATAGAGAGTAGCCTGGGTGCACTGAGAGTTTTAACTGACTTGTCCTGAGTTACAGTCAGTTTGTAAAAGTCTAAAGATGGATCTTCTACTACTATGGTTTCTCTCTCTAAATTCAGTGTTTATTGTCATTTAAAAACACATTTTAAAACTGATACTATTAAAACTATTCAGTTTATGCCAAAGTTTGTGATTTTGTTAAAGACCTTATGTATTAGTATATGATGATCCTTAATTATTTTTCTCACTTTATATCACCACAGAAATCAACAATTTAATATTGATTGCTCTCAATCTAATAGTTTAGTTTAAGTGTCCTAATCCTAGATTTCCTTTCATATTCTTTCCATCTTATGGCACTGATATGAAATTTGGTTCCCTCTAGAAAACAACACATCTTTTGTCTTCCCATTACAGTATGGGGACATTCCATCTTATGCCCCTGATATACTGGGTCAAGAGAAAGAATAGATGCACTTTCTATTCACTGCCACTTCTACACAGTGTGTTCAGCAACTTTTCTTACTTTTAAGTAAGTTTTTGTTTAAGTAAGTGTCTGTTGCAGACACATAGTAAAAATTCTTGTTCAAGTACATTAGCTTCCAGATCTTTCTCTCTTCTTTTCTCAAGGTGCTTCTCAGATACTAATTTGGTTTACAGTTTTCTTCTCTACTCTAAATCTTACCCTCTTTCTGAGGTATTTCAGTATACATATTATTCATATAATCTTGAACACCATTTTTAAGACTGAGATTTTCTTTCCAACTTATCTACCCAGAGGAATAGTCACATTTCATCAATCAGTTTCATCTATGATTTTCATTCTAGATTTCTTTTCTCTGAGCACAACTTGTTTATTGCTCCCTAAATTTCACTTCTCTTAAACATATGCTTTATTCTTACAAATCATCCAGCCCCTCTAACCTTTCCTGTTCTCCCAATCTATCATCCTCAACTTGGCCTTTTCGTTTCATAGTCTGGATCTCATTGTTAATTCTTTCATTTGATATTTTTACCACCCTCATAATTCCATATTCATTTGTCCCTTCCACTCAAAACTCTAACCTGGACTCAAAGCATTCTCTTTATTTCTTTTAGCACGAATATTCTTGACCTTTTTCAGCCTAGTGAAGCCTATGGACTCTTTTTTTTTTAATATTTTGTTCAAATGCTTGAAATTATGAAGGAATTACAAAGGATCACAAAGGAAATTAATTTTTTTCAAGTAAAGTTATCAAAATATTTTAAAAATTCAAGTTCATTGACTTGGGTTAACAACTCTTATGCTATTATGTTCTTGAACACTACTAGAAAAGGTATTATAATAATCTGGGTCTGCTGTAGATTTATGTTACCAATAAAGCTGGGCCCTTATTGCTTCATGGTAATCTTTTAGCTTTTTCCTGATTGACTCCTTGCACACATTCCACAGTAACTCTAAACAAGCTTTCTCTTCTTTCCTTAGGCCACCTATGCTAGCCCTAACTCCTCCCTTAAATTAGAGTACTTCATTGTCTACTGAGACACCAAATGGACATGTTCTCTTTCAGCAAACCTACACCATTCCTTATTCTTTTCCTGTGGTCTTTTATGGCCCTTCTTACCAAAGTTAATCCTTTATATGCCTTTGGTATTATCTTCTCTTATCTCTTTTGACCATTCTCTTTCCTGAATCTTACATTTTTTGTTATTTACTGATTCTTTCCTTGCAGCTCAGTGTCAGGAATAGTGCACTGCAGTTTGGAAGACTTGAGTTTGAATTCTAACTTAGATACACTTAATCTCTCTTATCATTTGTGTCCTGATCTGTAGATAATGTATGTAATATACTTTGTTAAAACGCTATATAAATGAGTTGTTGTTTTTGTGACACTTTTTACATACATCATCTGTCCTTAACAAACGTCCTCTTAACCTTGCTGTCTCAAAGCATTATCCTATGGCAATTCTACTTTTACAATGAGATAATTAGGAAAAGTCATCAGCTGTCATTGCCTCCATTTCCTCACTTCCTATTTACTTTTCTACCTCTGTATTCTAATTTCTGCCCCTGACACTAAACTGAAACTCCTCTCCAGGATAGCCATTGATCGCTTACTATGTTTCCCCTCCCTCAGGTCTTATTTATTATAACCACTCTTTAACTTGGCTACTCTGTAGCACAATAAAAATTAAGATCCCTTAGATTAGTGATGGTGAACCTATGGCATGTGTGCCAGAAAGGGCATGCAGAGCTGAGTGCTCAGGCCACTCTCCTACCCCTCTCTACACATGCCTCTCATCACCTACCTCCTTGTCCAGCAGCCCAATGGGGGCACTTCTTCCTTCCCCCATGAAGGGTAAGGTGGCAGCCCTGCTCAGCAGGGTCAGGTGGGCCCCAGCACTTGGTCCTGACACTCTGTCTGATGGGTGAGGGGGTGGCAGGCCTGGTACTCCATCTCTAAAAGGTTCGACATCACTGCCTTAGACCATTGTAATAGCCTCCTAATTGATCTCCCTGCTGTCATTCCCTCTGTTATCTCCAATCCACTTACCATATAGTTTCCAGTTTAATATTCTTAAATCATAGGTGTCATCATGTTAATACTCTACTTAAAAATCTTCTATTACTTCTTTTTACCCCTAAGTGCAGAGGAGTTCTTAACCTGGGGTCTGAAAACTTGTTTTAAGAAACATTTTGATAACTATTTGAATATAATTTTTTTGGTAATAATGTAAATTTTATATTATCCATTTAAAAAAATTCTGAGAAAGAGTCCATAAGTTTCACTGTAGTTAAAAGGGGTCTGTGACACAAAAAAAGTTTGGGAAAAATGTTTTCTCTAGGTTAAAATAGGTAAAAATTTGCAGCCTAGAATTTAATGCCCTATGTAATCTGACTCTCATTTACCTGTCTGTACTTAACCTAATTTTACTTACTAAATGTTATGTTTCAACTAAACTAGACAGCTAGTCCCTTTCTAAATGTGGCATCGTCTACTTGAGTATCTATTGATACCAAATATTTTTATCCGCTTTTAATTTTTACTTTTTTTGAGTGGTATGGGGGTACTTGCTCTCTGCCTTTGTCAAAGGAGCAATATTTGGACATATGGTTTAATTACTGTAGAATATTTCCATTAGACCAACTCCCTCCTATAAGGAATTGATCATTGTAAGGGAATAGATCTGTTCTGCCCTAATTATGCCGATTGTAGAGAATACTGAAATCCTGAGAGAATACTGAAATATCAAAGAAAAAGGGCTCATGCCAGGTTGGCTATTAATAGTTTTTATTAGGGTTATTAGATTAATTGGAGGAGTTTGTTCACAAGAGCCCAATCCTCCTGGGAGGCAGCAGAACAAAGTGACATTGTGGATCCCTTCACCAACACCAGACTGGGTCATACCAGATGTTATGTAGAAACAGAGCAAAGAAGGGATAGGACCAGAGATGGCCCAGGATCACATGGAAGTTCTTCTTTAGGATGGTTAGAACTTTTTTTTCTGTTTACATTTACTCAGGGTAGTTTACATTCTCTGTGGAATCATAGGCCATGTTCTTCACAGGTTTTGGCTACTGCTGTACAACAGCTCATCTGTAACTTATATCCTCTCAGGAGCTTGGGATGGCTGATAGGTTAAATGTCTTGCCCTTGATCACATAGCTAATAATGTGTTAGAGACAGGACTTGAACCCTGATATTCTTGATTCCAAGATCAGGCTTTTCTTTACTCTATACCCTGGTGTCCTTCTCTGCTCCTAGAGACTAGATAATGAGTTTTGTTAGAATTGCATATCAAGTAAGAATAAGTAGATTCTGTGCAGACAGTTTAATAAACACTACTATGAATTGGTGCATGAATCTGGGCACATGGACTTTGTGTCCCCATTAGGCTACCTACAGGACTTCTTTTGTTGTGGTTTGTCTCCTGGTTCTTGACAGTTCTGGATAGTTGACCTTGTCATATTGAAGTCTAGGTAGGTGATTTAGCACTTGGATTTTAGTTTAGATGAGCTATAGGGAGCTTATCTAAGGTAGTTTTTTGTGCATTTTTGTCTCTATTCTCTTTTAAATATTATATAATATATTAGTCATAAAGAGTAAGGATGGGGACAGCTAGTTGGCTCAGTGGATTGAGAGCCAGCCCTAGAGACAGGAGGTCCTGGATTCAGATATGATTTCAGATGCTTCTTTGTTACATGATCTTGGGAAAGTCACTTAATCCCCATTGCCTAGCCCTCACTACTCTTCTGTCTTGAAACTGATATACAGTGTTGATTCTAAGACAGAAGGTAAGGGTTCTTGAGAGAAAAAAAAAAGGTAAGTCCAGCTGACTCTTTTGGGTAAATCTCTTTGAATTCTTTTTATCATTGTGGTTCTAAATTTTCATGTGATCTCAATGGACAACTCTCATCACTGAGTCAACGTTGTCCTGAAATCACACAAAACTCATAAGTTAGAAAATTAATTTATTAATCTTCAGTATGGGATATTTCTGTCACAAAAAATTCTTATTTCTATTCTGTTCTTCAGGGTATTCTTTTCTCAGTACCAGAATAGTTGAGAGATCCAAGTTAATGATCAGAAATTATATTCTGAATGTAGTTATGAGGGCAAAAGGTAGTAAGATAACTATATAAGGAGTATTTTCATCAGAATGCATGGTAGCCTTCTAAGAAGTTACCCTTCTCAACTATGGGGTCATGGTGTCATGGTGGAGGGGAAGGGAAGAAGCATTACTCCTTGAACCGGAACAGAGTCACACTGACTGGGTGTTATTGTCTAACTCATTTTCCTAGATTTCACAGTGACCATTACCTTCTTTTTTGCACTTATCATTGAATCATTATTCTAACATTTTTTGATCATACTATAATTTCTATAATGACAATTTGCCTTTCCCTAACACATTCTCTGGTGCTTCATTGTTGCACAGGTAGTGTTCTGTAGCAGCAAAAAGTAAACTAGTAGGATGCAAACTTCTGCAGGTTCTTACAAGGTGAAAAAGCTTGGAATGTCTGACTTCCAATAAGCAATCTTGCTAAGTTTAGAGAGGCTTATAAGAAGGTTGTCTGCCATCTACTGTTTTTTGCTGAAAGTATGTTATAAAACTCAGTTACTAAGACATGGAGCAATTTCAGTCTACATTGGCAAAACTAGTACCTTGACCCAATGAAATTCTAAATCTTTTGAAGCACTAAAGACATATCCTTTGCTCCAAATTATTTTTAAGAAAGTATGATGTTTTATTAAATTTAAAATCCCAGTTCATTCTTTCTCATAATTGATTCATTGTTTTTCAGAGTGGGGACACTGTGTTAGTTGGTGCTGTCAGGGGGAGTCATGTTGAAATTGTTCGAGCCCTCCTACAGAAATATGCTGACATTGATATTAGAGGACATGTAAGTCTAACTACATTATTTTTAGTTGAAATATAAATGTGATGTTTTGACAAATATTTACTATTCTAAAACTTAACATTTTAACTTATAAAATCTAGCATATGTTTTATATACTTTAGTTATTCTAAAATTTCTTGAATCAGGGATAGGATTAAAGCTAGGACTTGTATAGTGCCATGTTGCATTTTTATCTCAGTGCTTAGGATACAAAGATTAAAAAAACAAAAAAACAATCCATACTCTAATGGACCATACAGTTTAATGGGGGATATAACATGAAAATATAAGATACTTAAGGTGGAAAGAAATCTTAAAGAAGAAAGCTCTAGCAACTGGAGGTACTAGAACAGGCCTCTGGCAGAAGGTTGGATTTGAATAGAGCCTTGAAGTGTACCAGATAAATGTAAGAAGTAGAGCAAAAGAGATGGAACATTCTAGGCACAGGGGACAGCCATTACAAAGTTATAGATGCAATCCTTAACAATTTGAGTTAGGCAATATAAGTAGACCAATATGACTAGGGAGTAAAGTGTTAGAAGACAAGAAAAGTAGAAGGGAGTCAGGTTTGAGGAGCTTTATTATAAAATGGAAAAGTTTCCATTTGATTCTGGGGGTGATAGGGAGCACCTTTAACTCAATTCAGCTGGGGAGTGGCCTGAATAGACTTATATTTGGCTTTGAAAAAACTTCCTTTGGCAGCAAGATGGAAAGATTGGAGTGGGGAGAGACTTGACACATGAACAATTAAAAGTTATTCTGATAGGGTAGGTAACAAGCGCTAAAGGTCTCAAACTAGAATTGTCATTCTTTGATGTGAGAGAAAGGATATAGGAGAAGGTTAAGAAATTCTAAGATTTGACAAAGGATTGGCTATGGGGAGTATCAGAATGAGACTGAAGTGAGAGGGAGGATGGTGGTACCCTAAACAGTAGTAAGGAGTTTGGAAATGGGGAGATTTTGGGCCAGAGAGAGAATGAGTTCTTTTTCAGATATATTGAGTTTGAGGTATCCAGTTTATGTCTAGTTGTAGATGTCCAAGAGGTAATTTACCAATGAGTTCAGCAAAGAAGTTAAGACTGGCTCTGTGGATATGAGAATCATTTGGCTATGAGTGTGGAATGAAAAGAGAATGGGATATGGGACTGAGCCTTTGATATCTCCCACTGTTAGTGGGTGTCATATGAATGAAGGCCTAGCAAAGGAGGCTGTAATGGAGCTTTCTCTTAGATAGGGAGAGAACAGTGACACAAAAACCTAGAGAGAAGAGTGTCCATCAGGAGTGGATGGTCAGTAGAGTCAAAAGCTACAGTAAGGTCAGGGAGTTATCAAGATTGAAATAGGCCAGTAAATCAATTGATAATTATTCAGTAAACATTTATAGGCACTATGCCAAAGCTTAAGCATTAGATTTGGAAATTAAGAGATTATTGATAACTTTGTAGAGAGTTATTAATGAATTTAGAAATCAGCTTATAAAAGGTTTAAAGAGATAAGAGAAGCTGTGGAGGCACTGTTGACAAATTGTTTTCTTAAGTTTATTTGCCAAAGGTGAGAGAGATATAGGATGATAGTGAGTGGGATTAGGTAGATCAAGATAAGTTTTTTTTTTTTTTTTAAGGATTAGTGTAATGGGTATGGTTGTAGACAGTAGAAAAAAAGCAAGTAGGCAAGGAGAGGGTGATGAGGAAGTGTAGAAAAGGGAGTGGGGACATTTTTCTGGAGAAGATGGGTTAGGCCACTTATTAGCTATATAACTATAGATAAATTATTTAGCCTTTCCTTGACTGAATTTTCTTGTGTGTAAAATGACAATAACAACTATGGCACCTACCTTATAGGATTGTTGTTAGACTCAAATGAAATGATGTATGTGATATATACCTTAAAGTGAGCAGTTAATAATTCTACCTTGAATGCTGTTAATGATACTTTTATAATTCCACAACACCATTTTTACATTATGTTTCATATTAAAATATTTTCTTATTTTGTAGGATAATAAAACTGCTTTATATTGGGCTGTTGAGAAAGGCAATGCAGCAATGGTGAGAGATATCCTGCAGTGCAATCCAGATACTGAAATATGCTCAAAGGTATATGTTCAGCTTAATAAAAATTCAAATAAAAGTATAAGTATTTATTTCCATTGATCTCTTCACATCATTATAAAAAAGTTCATAGTTTTTTGTAGATTCCTCTTATGATTGAAGGTTTTTCATTAAGTACTATTCTAGTGAAGATAGTCTCAATTTGTTCACAATAAATTATGATTAATATCATGGAAACACATAGTGGAGATTTGCACAGAACTAGATTGGCATTAGTGGAGACAATGCCCCTATTGATATGGAAACAGATATATTTGAATGTTTGAAAGTAAATTTGTGGAAGGTAGATAGGTTATGAGGACACAGCTCTGGTCTGTTCAGTTTTCAAATTTGCATATTATTGTATGTAACTTAAAGTACTTCAACTCAGCAATATTAATATAATAATGAATGTAAAATTAATTCCATGCAACTGAGATAAAGGAAAGTTTTTATTTAAAAAGCATTCAGGGCAAAAATTAAACATCAGACTATTTAAAACTAAACTTTGTTAACCAGATATATTTCTTATTTTAGGATTTGTAAATTCTTTAAATTCTTAACATTTGAGTATAATTTGTTTTTTTTAATACCATTGTTAATTAAAGTTCTTAGTTTGGTAAACATAAAAAAAAATCTTTACTTTTAGGATGGTGAGACACCACTTATAAAGGCCACGAAGATGAGAAATATTGAAGTGGTTGAACTTCTCCTAGATAAAGGAGCTAAAGTGTCTGCTGTAGATAAGGTAAAAAAAGAAAAAAGGCCTAACTCATACCAGTACTTTCCATGTAGAGGTAACGTTTTGGATGTCAGTAGTTGGTTTAACCAGTTTTGTCTGTTAAGGCTCATAAATGTCAAGATCTAATTTTATGGAGAAAAGAAATAGTTTGGGTGAATATTTGTAAGATTTCAAAATTATATTCACTTTTCAGTTGGTATTAGTATGTTGTGTCAAAAAAGTAGGGCACTAGTATGATAAAAATCTCTTTTGAATTTCTTTTATATTAGTTGTAGTAGTCTACCATTGGATTAATATTTAAACTTTCTACTTTAGTGTAGGTCCTATAGATATTGTGTTCCCCTGGGATAGCATTCAAGAACCTAAAGCATTGAAATGGTACTTTAGTAGAGAATGTATGTATTACATTGAATAAGTCAAAAGTGTCAGAGAACATTTAAAGAGCATTTTATTTGTGAACAAGTCATGTATTAAATATAATTGTTAGCTAGTCATTAAAGTAATTCCTTGGAGTCTTTCATAAGTATCATTTTGTATGTTACTTTGTATACTAAGAACATAGTAAATGCTCTGTAAATACTTGATTAATTGAATAATTCATCAGCATGTTAGTTTTTTCAGTAAATATTTCCTCAGTGCTTGTGTAATGTGTATTTGTCACTCTGCCTCAGATTCCCTTTCTTTAAGATGCATTTCAAACACCATCTTCTGCTTAAAGTTACCTTTCCCAGTACCCTCAATTTCTAATGCCCTTCCTTCCAAATTACCTTGTATTTTATTGCTTTTTAAGATGAGTGTTTTGTTGTTCTTGTTGTTATTTGTACTTTTATTCCCAGTGAAAAATGGAGTCTGGGACATAGCAACTGCTGAACAAAGAGTCATGGATTGATTGATGGTTTTAATCCTTAATTACTTCAAAATAACTGGAAATATTTGCATTTTTATATCTTTAGTACAGGAAAGTATGCAATAGATGACATCTGAATATTAAGATTTTAAAAATTCATTAGTTAGAGGTATTATTTTTTGTCCTAGAAAAAAAAAACAGAAAAGGCATTTGAGTTTGTCCTTAGAGGATGGTTTACTTTAAATTATAATAGGGAAAGATAGATCAGGGCATGAATGTGCACAATCCAGGTAGAATGAACAAGAGAAAGATATGAAAGCATGGTGTATATTAAAGGAAAGGTGAAAGTAGTCTAAATTTAGCTATTAAATAACTGAACTTAAAATTGTAGAATAGCATTTAATAATTCTGGAAAAGTAGATTTGTACCATATTTGTGGAGGGTCTTGAAGACCAAGGGATTGAATTTAGAATTTATTTGGTAGACATTGGTTTTTTGAAGAGAGAGGAGATGTAATCAAATTGGGGGCTCTAGATTCCAGGAACTATTTGACCCAGAGTTCACAGTCTTGTTCCAAGGCAGTCAAGAAAATAATTAAGTGAGCATATATATCAAAATATTCAAAGCAGTACTTTTTTGTGGAAACATTAGAGAGGCTATTTGCAGTAGTCTAGATGTGAGGTTATAAGACCCTGAAGTAGCAGAATTAATTGCAGAAATAGGAAGGACTTTGTGGTCCTCTAAATCTGGTATTTCCTTTGCCTCTGTCATCTTCTGTTACTTACAGCAAATTGGCTCCCCTGGAATTGTATTCTCTACTTCCCTTCCTACTTCTCTGAATATTTATTTCACTGACTCCTGTTTGAGATATTGTGTACATGTTATCTCCTTGATAATATGTGAACTCCCTAAGGTCATGGGCTATTTAATTTTTTTTCTTTATATCTCTAATGCTTACTGTAGTGTTTAGCCTGTAGTAGGCATTTAAAAAATATTTGTTGGTTTTTAGTAATTCTTTGCCCTCTGTAATACTTGGCCACCCTCCCCCCCAAAAAAACACCCCACCAACAGCAAAAACCCTAAAATTTGTTTTTTAGATCTTGTTTTGGATTTTTTTGGGGGAGGGGGTGTCATTTCTAAAGAACTCTGTCAATGAAAGGAATTAGAATTTTGAAAGTAGTTGAAAAGGAGCAAGAATATATATATATATATATATATATATATATATATATATATATATATATATATATGCCCTTTATCTAGCTGCCCCAAGAATATATTTTTAAATTTTTAAATTATTGGAAAGATTTAAATATATTTATAAGGAAAGGGAAAAGAACCAAAGAGGAAAAGAAAATTTGTAAGATAAAAACTTATAATAAAAACAGAGAGGGATTAAGTGGAGTAAGGCTCTGAAAAAAAGATTAGAAAAGATGAAAACCAGTGAACAAATGGAAAGAAAATATTTTTCTGTTAAAGGAGTTAAAGATTAAACTGGATATTTAAAATGGATATTTAAAAGATTTTAACTAAATAGGGAAGGATGATAGATGAATTGAGAAGAATACAAAGAGCTTTTGCTTGATAATTTCAGTAAAGTAGGAGATGAGTTCCTATATTGACAGGAATTTAGGTTAGAATCATTCATTTGAGAAATATGGAAAAAGTTTGAAAGAGCTAATGTATGGATGTGATACATAATAAAGAGATGACTAAAACGATTTCCAAGTAGCAATGGAAGCCTGTTTAAAGTTGGATAACATTAATCTGCAGCAGATCTAGTTAACATATTTTCTAGGCTTTGATACAGCATTTCTAGATTTCCCAAGAATGAAATTAGAGAAACAATAGGATGAGAATTATTCAAGTAATTAGCATAGAAAGCATGACAATCTCAGAAAATAAAATTGAATGTGCTATAAAGGAAATAATAAAAAAAAGGAAATTCTGGTGTAGGTAGCTTTAGAAGTGGAATTTACCAAATTTAAAGAGGAATTAATTCCTATTGACCCCAAGATTATTGTCAAAGACAAAAAAGTACTCTACAAAATATCTTTTATAAGACAATAAGCAGGGCTAAACAGAAAAAGAGACATGTAGATCATCACTAAAGGATACTGATACAATAACTTTCAGTAAAATTGTAGCAAAAAGACTAAGCAATATAGCCAAAAAATTATTTTCTATGACCACGTTAGAATTATCCAAGAGTGCACTAATAGTTCAACATAATGAAAACATAGTAAAACTAAAACTGTATGCTTATATGAAGAGATACAGAAAAGCTTTTCTTCTAAACTCTCCCTTCAAAAGCATAGGTATAGAAGGTCTAATCTTTATATGAGTAGAAGTATTTATCTAAAATGAAGAATAGCATTATTTGCATTGGAGAAATACCAGAAACTTTAATAGTAAATAACAAGTATAACTTAAATATGTGACACTTCTCATCTTTGTTATTTTATATAGTTCTATATGTGTTCTAAATATCAGCAAGAGAAGTGAAACAGAAGAATTTTAAGTCATAAATACCTTCAAAAATATGACAAAATATCCTTATGTTAGAAGATATTTATTTAAAAAATTTCACTCAGCAAAGAAATTTATTAAGACATTGCTTTTAGTAAAGTAACATTATGACAAATTAAAAAATCATTAGTAATTTTCTGTAGTAGTAGCAAAACCCAAGAAATGTTGCTAAGAAAAGCCCATACAAAATAACTCCAAAATGCATAACACACCTGGGAGTTATTCTACCAAGACACACTCAAGGCTGTAGATATAATTACAAAGAAGTCTTTATTTATACAAAGAAGTCCAATAATTGGAAGAATATATAGTGCTCATGTTTGAGAAATGCAACAGTGGAAAATATTATAAAAATTGATTTATAATTTTAGTGCTATACAAGTCAGGCTATCGAGGTGTCATTTTATAGAAGTAGATAAAATAAGATTCACTTGAGGAATAAAAGTTTGGAATCTTAAAGGAAATGATGAAAAAATGTGAAAATGTTATAAAAATGTTATAAAGCAGTAATTACAACAATTGAATCAATATTAGGTAAATCCACTAAACTAAACTACTTTGTAAAAAAATAATGTATTTGACTAAAAACTGTTTGGGAAAGCTGGAAAGTAATTGATCAATAAATAGATTTAGACAGCCATCTTGATCCAAGTACCCAAATGAGTACCTGATTTAAGTATTAAGAATATATCATAAAAAGTACTGTAGTAAAATAGAAGAAAGTAATTTTATGCCCTAAGGTAGTGGGAGAGTTTTTAAAATAATCACAAAACATAAAATAAACCATTTTCATCTTTAAAATTGAAATACTTTTGCACAAACAAAATTAGTGAAATTTATATAGAGAAATTGCATTTGGAATAAAATATTCACATAAAATATCTACAGTAATGGCCATTGAAAGTATATAGGGAATTAACACACACTTATGCCCTTTCGTAGCTGATGGTCAAAGAATATTTAAAAAAACAGTTCTCAAAAGGAGAATTACAAAGCATTATTAACCATATCTGAAAGATTGCTCCAAATTACTATTAATGAGGGAAACATTTAAAACAAGTTTCCATCTGCCCTGAAAACTAGAAAAGATAATAAAAGCCAAAAATAGTCAGTGTTGGAGGAGCTGTGGGATGACAGACATGCTAATACACTATTGCTAGAGTTGTGAATTGTCCCAGCCATTTTAGAAAAGAGCCTGAAATTTTGCAAAGCAAGTGAATAAAATGTAATCTAATTTTTAAAAAATAATCCTTCTTGTGCCAGTGAGAAGACCTGGAGAAAAAGTGAATTCTCTTTGAACAGGTAGAGGTAATAAAGAAATATAAAATAATGATAATACATATATAAAACACAGTGTTTTATATCAATGTAATGGAATATGAGAAACAATGACAATGAGGAATTCAGAAAACTATGGGAAGACATATACCAATTGATACAGCATTATGGAATCAGAAAGACAAAATATGTAATGACTTAAAACATTGTCAATGGAAAGAAAACAAAATAGTAATGTACTCTAATCTAAAATACTATTCTTGGCCCCCTAGTTGGATTTTCTTTTACCTTTTTTAAAAGTTCTGATATCTGAAATGGATAGGGAGGAGGTCTGGCAGTTGAGAGATTGTGACTTAGTGTAGATAAAAAGGATAATGATACTTTTAGCTAATGTTGGCTGTTTTTTGCTTAGTTTGAATTTGTGAGCTTAGATTGTGAATTAAAAATTGTGAAAAAACCTAGCTATTTGTCATGATTTTATAGAAAGGAGATACTCCTCTCCATATTGCTATTCGTGGCAGAAGCCGGAAGCTTGCAGAACTTCTTTTAAGAAATCCAAAAGATGGACGACTGCTTTATAGGCCAAACAAAGCAGGAGAAACACCATACAATATTGATTGTAGCCATCAGAAAAGTATTTTAACTCAAATATTTGGAGCCAGTAAGTATAGTGTTTTATGTCTGAGTTTATTTTTCTTATGAAATACATCTCCATTATTAAAGTTTATAGTAACCAAATAATTTAAGGAACGTGTGTTTATGTGTGTATGGATTGATAGACTTTTAATAGATCTGTCGATTTACCTATGTTATATTTACGCAATAAAAGTTCCCAAACTATTTTTACATTATTATATACCTGAAATAGATATTCTGTGAAATAATAAAAATGCAAGATTTTAACAGGGAAAAAGATAAATGTTATAAAGTAAATGTTTATGTGTGGCCTTTTAAATATATTAAGGAAGTCTTAAGCACAATTTGTTAATATTTCTAATAGATTGAGAAAACAATTTTAGGTCTAAGGGTTCTAAAAGCCCTTTCCGTTTAATTTCTTTTTTTGATATATGTTTCTTTAGGCTTAAATTTTAATTTTTTTTTAGCTTTTTTATGTTACTTCTTTTATTTGAAAGATAATTTTAAAAATGTTCCTTGATTTTATGAATCAAAAATATTTCATATCACTTTCAAATGATGCAAGGAAAAGTCACCTATTGATAATTGTGTGATATTTTAAATTACAGGACACTTGTCTCCTCATGAGACAGATGGAGACATGCTTGGTTATGACTTGTATAGCAGTGCTCTGGCTGATATTCTTAGTGAACCAACCATGCAGCCCCCAATTTGTGTGGGATTGTATGCCCAGTGGGGAAGTGGGAAATCATTTTTGCTCAAGAAACTAGAAGGTAAAGTGATTGAAGTTATTTTTATATGTTTATGTTTTAAGAACACAATTCCAATCATTTCTTATGTAGTAAGTTTTTAGATTATCATTTGAAAAATATTTTTAAAGTAAAATATTATATGTACGATTTTGTAAATCTTGTTATAACAATCCCTGTTGTAGCATCCCAAGTCCTGGGCTTACCTGTACAAAATTCACTCTTTGGGGATTGGCCTCAAATTTTATCTCTTGAGATTGATGACTGTTTTGTATCTCCATTGTTTTGGTCTATGAAATTACATATATATCTATATCTATATCTATATCTATCTATCTATCTATCTATCTATCTATCTATCTATCTATCTATCTATCTATCTATCTATCTATCTATATGTAGAGAGAGAGAGAGAGAGAGAGAGAGCGCAAATAGTAGATGCTTAATAAATGTTAATTGACTGACCTTTTTTTTGTCCCCATCTAGAGTTTATTTTGAAACCTCATAATACAGCTTGTGCCTAGGTTCTCAACAGTTTGTGTGGTTAGCTTGAAGGCAGCAAAACATAGTAGGCACACTATGGCTTTTTTTTCACCCCATAGAAAATGTAAAAGCATGTATAAGATTCACAATGACTCATAAACAGGCAGTAATTTTCCCTCCCTTTCTATTATTTCCTTTCATCTGGGGACCTATATAGACCTCTATGTGGTACTACCTGAATGGGATGTACTTCCCCTGGGAGAGGAATGAATTTGAAGTTTTACTTAAGAGAGTCACCCTTTCTCCCATTCTCAATATTCTGGTTACCCTTGCTTTTTTCCCCATGCTATTCTATAAAGGCCTGTAGCTATATGAGCCTGAGAACTTGAACTTTCTCCAGAAGGGAGTGAATCTGGGGCTCTTACAGAATCATTCCTTTCCCATCGGAACTGTACCATTAGAATAATTTATGGGAATAGCAGATGACAAAGTCCAGGTTATTGCTTCTCCATATAAAAAAGTTCAATCCTTTGTGAGTCCTCAAGCCTTAGAGTCAGGTGTGTGATCTTCAGTCCAGGAACTCTTGACATTCCTCCAGAAGACTTGAATTCTGAA